>NC_090929.1:1685776919-1686101607 GCF_040938575.1 Ambystoma mexicanum
CCTCTCTAAGGGTGTTGAATGCTCTCTTAGTGTCCCAATTCTTTTCCCTGGTCTTCTATTTCAGGTAATTACTCCATGCGTCTTCAGAATGGTTCCAGCAGGTGTGCGGGCCGTGTCGAAATCTGGTATAATTCCTCCTGGGGGACGGTGTGCGATGATGGCTGGGACCTGAACGATGCTCAAGTCGTGTGCAGACAGCTCGGCTGCGGGTCGGCTCTTTCTGCTCTGAGCATGGCCTACTTCGGTCAAGGCAATGGAAGCATTCTCCTGGACGATGTTGCATGCAGCGGCTTGGAGTCCCGCCTGTGGGATTGCCCTCATTCTGGGTGGAAGAGGCATGACTGTGTGCACCAGGAGGACGCCAGCGTCATCTGCTCAAGTGAGTGCTCTTTCCCCTGCATGCAAAACCGGTGCTAGTTAAAATGACACTGTTCCAGATCATTCTTACAATGACAGCCCTAGGTCATCCCCTTTCCATTTCACACCCGCAAACGGCGTGTACACCAACATTCGCTTGTGAATGAGTGAATGTAGTCAGTGAACTAATCTGGGGTTCAGTGTTCCTATCAAAAAGGCTCTTAAGAGGATTGAATGGTATTTTAAGGTCATTGGGATTACTCAGTGATTGATCAGAAGAGATGTCATGTTTTTAGAGAGTATGTGCTTAACAGGCTAGAGAGGTGAGTGTGATGATAAAGACGAGGTCCGTTGCCCGTCCTTCCCAAGTTGAAGGGGAGTTGATAGGCTACATACACACCAGTGTCTTGGAAATTGAGGCCATTTGAGATTGTGATCATCCTTGGTATTGTGCAAACGTTGCATAGATCAGTGGGACACAGGAAAAAATAACTTTTCCATAAAAGAGGAAACCTGATAATGAACACATCAAAATGGCATTTTCTGAAAATAAGTAGTGTAAAAATGAAGAAAGGAAATCACGAAATTATTTTAAAAATAACCCATCTTTAATAATTAGTTTAAATCTAAACAAAAAAAAACAATTGTGGTCAGGACCAGAATGGTTTAGAGCAGGCGAGTAGGACCAAGGAAGTAGGATATTTTGGAGTTTCTGGGGTTCCCACTGGTGTTATAGCTGTGCCTTTATGGCTGGAAATATTTAAGTGCAAAATAAGCGGTACTCACGTCAACTGAGAGATAAAAAGGGGGGTCTGCTTTTACTATTTAGTAAATGACAAACCAAGAACACATTTTAAAACAATAAAAGGTAATAAGGTGCGTATAGCTTCCTTTTTTGGAAAAAAAGAAAAAAACTAATATATTTTGTTGTTTTAAAATTATTGAATTGAAAACTATCATGTCATTTGCAATTTGATAATCTCAGTTACCATTCTGGGTTATTATTGACTGGCTATTATTTGATAGAAGCAGGCCAGGGTCACCTCTGGCACACACTGCCTTTAGCTCTCCAGCATGTTTTATTTGATGAGGTCCTGGGAGCAAGGAGCATCTACTCATGGATGCGCCATCTGATGGGCGTGGGGGTGGATTCACACTGAAGGTCTACACATTGCATAGCTATTCTCTGAAACATTAGACGAGATGGCCGTGTAGGACAGAAGATGGCTCACAGGTTGGAGCGCTGAAGATGGAACCATCGCTGAAGCTGGTGCCAATGGTTGGTGTTGAGTCTCCAAGAGAATAGATGGTATGGCCTTGCAGGACACATGATTGGCTAATAGGTTCTAGGCCATGAAGTGGGGAAATTGCTGGAAGTGGGGACTATGATCAGTGTTGAGTCTCAGATAGAATAGGTAGCCTGGCCGTGGTGGACACAAGGTTTGCTCAGAGGTTAAAGCACTAAAGGTGGAGCCATCCTTACAAGTGACGGCACCGGATTGCCTTGAGTGTCAGATCAAGTCATTAATGGCGGGAGCATCTCTCAGATAGATGTCTAGGGCAGGTTCTGAGGTTTCTGTGGAGATGTCGCTGCACAGGGCCTGCAGCTTCTCAGCGGTTGCATCCCTGAGGACGAGGTCATTGGACTGCACTGATTGTTGGGAAGTCCTCATCCATCTCCTCGGAATCTGGGTGTCACCCTATTTTCAGCTTCCTCTGGAGGGAGAGCAGTCCAAGTGCTGAGTCCTCAACTAATGGGGGCAATTATGCACCGGCAAGCCTTGATTTGCTCTTCAGGATATTCACCTGGAAAGTAAAGGTTTTGCCAGAAGCGAAGATGTTCTCCAGTCCAGACTTGCACTGTTTTATTTGTGTTATCATGGTTGGTGTTCTCCAAAACTGGCCTCTGTGCACAACTGGTAGGGTTCAGAGGTTACTGTGAGGTAGTGGGTGGGGAGCACTACAGCACACTCCATGGCTATTTATGAGCTATTTCTGGCTTTCAGGCTACTAGCAAGTACTGGTTCCAGCACCAGGAATCTTGGGAATTATGGGTCTTTTCCTATAAAATGCTGATTGCAGAACTCTCCACCATGTGTGGCATCTTCACGAAAGATCCCACACACAGACCATCTCTGTCCACGTGCAAGGTCCCGGAGCACACTCAGAGCCAATCAGGATCAGTTTCCATTCTCTTATCTCTAACAGAGAAACCAGTGAGACAACATTTGCTGCACCTGCTTTGCCCACTGTAAAATCACGGTAAAGAGCAGAAACAAGAGAGAGAAAAGGCAGCTTGAAGACAGAAAAACACAGAGGGAGCGCTACAAGGCACTGAAAGGTTCCTCTCTTTTCTGCTCTGTGAGAAAGGGTCTGTGACCACTTTCTGAAGCTTTCTAAGCTTTTTCCTTTGTTACTCTTTGAGTTTTTGATTTCACTCGACCCCTTTCAAAGGCATGTTGCTTTAGGTAGCATAGTTTTACTGTAAAGATAAGATCTTTTAACTGTTCATCTCTTTGGTCACGTTGCCCTCCTGTTTGGCCGGTTTTGTTAGATGGGCCTCCTTTGGGGGAGAGAATGTTGGCGAGGTGCTACTATTCTGTCAGCACTGGCTCTACTCTTCATTCCCACTCCTTTAAGTAGAGTCCTTTCTCTCAGAAGGAGCCACATTAGGAGACTCTGAGAAAAGAAGGGAAGCCGGCCTAGAGTGCTGTGCTTTGAGTCTACGGTAGTCATCCACTCGGGGGTGGCTGTCTTCAGTTAAGGAGCAGGGGTGTACCTTCACTACTATCATGGCACCTTCCGTGATATGCTCTGACACCCCTGACATCCCTGGAACATTAGTGGCACCTTTTTCTTTCACAATGTCCTCATTGAACATTGAGTGATCTCGCGACCTCCAGATTCCCTCATGTCAAGAGAGCCTTTGACGTCGAGATGTCTCGATGTGGAGCGGCTGTAGAGATTGTTCACCATTATTTGACTCTGAGAGAATTTTGGTGCTGAGGGGGGCTTGGTGCTGGAGGTGCCTTGACGCTGGGGATGCCTCAAAGCTGAGGTAGTTTAAAGCTTAAAGGGCCGGGACACCGAGAGAAGGCTTGATGAAGATAAGACGTTCGTGCTAGAGGAAAACTCAGCACAAGGAGAGCCCTCTTTGCTGATTAAAGAGATCAGCAGCGAGATCTCCATGTCTTCTTCAGCGATCTTCCATGACAGTCATTGTTGCTGGTTCTCTCTCTGAGGGCTAATGGTTCAATTAAAGCATTTTGAGTCAGTCCTCAGTGATGGAGCTTGAATGAACTGGATCAACATGTGATCAAGAGAGAATCTATTCTGATTCCAGTTTATAAAATTCACCACCTGGGCTCAATTATCGAAGCCGGGGAAGGAAATGCATATCCTTCATAAGAAGGGTGAATCCATGGAGAGGAAGTCTGAAATTGAACGAAACTTGGAGAGGGGCATCTCTTTTGAGTTAATTGATATCATACATTCTTTTTGCCACTTGTGTGAGGCTACAGACGATCCCTCGTCAAGGATTCCTTGAAGATCAGTGGGAAAGGCCACAACACCGAAGGCCCTGCAGTCTTTCTCCTGGTGGATGAAGATTCAGAGCTGAAATTGGGGGTCTCATTTTTGCTTTTCCCTAGCAGTGGAAGTCCTTGTGTTGCACACATCTCCTACTGGATGGAAAGCCCACATTGACCAACTACCTAATCCCAGGGGTTCTGATCATTGTCAGAATGTTTGTGTCACATCACCTTTCTGAAACTTCGGCCAGTCAAGCTGGCTCTCAATGTTTCCATCCCTGGTATTCAGAACAAGTTGGCAATAGTACAAACAGATGGCACAACAGCTCTGTGCTATATCTACAAGCAAGGAAGAATGAGGTTGAGGGTTCTCTTGTGGTAGACTCAGCTTTTGTGGCGTTGGGCCATCCCAAGGAGAACTTGCATAAGAGCAGTGCACCTGCAAATAAAACCTCTAAATAGAGCACTGGTGAAAGAACAGGAATGGATGCTCAACGATGAGGCGCTAAACAGCACCCTGGAAGAATGCGGGTATCCAGGGGTAGACAAGATGCCCAGACATAACGTCCAGGTTTCAGGAGCACATATCTCTGGCTAATGCCTCTGTTTAACACCGTGGTCAGGGACATCTCTAGAGAGACTCTCGCTGAGGCCGCTGATCACACAGACCGTCGTGAAGTTCCATCAATCGGTGGCCGCTATTACCCTCATAGCGCCCTTGTGCCCAACGCAGCGGTGGTACGCAGCTCTGCTACAGATTCTCCTGCCTACCCATTGCCTCGGTCACACTTTAGATTGGGTCTCCACTATTAATGTCATTAGTAAGGATTTCCAGGTGTGTTCCTGTCCTTGGTCAGACCATGCCAGGATGACTTTCCTAAGAAACTGAAATGCAGGAGAGCAAAATGTAATTTGGCAAGAAGCGCAAAGCTGCTTACGCGGGACCAAATTGAACCCGTGTTACGGCCTTCCATTAATTTTTCTCCTACTGATTCTGCAGTAGTGATGTCGCAGTTACTTGTCTCCAATCTGGACAACATCACCAATTCCATAGCGCATCTTAAATATAGAAAAAATAGGGAAGGGATAAAAAACAAAACCTGGTTCTCTCCAGAGTTGCCCCTTTCTTTGCCCTTCTGGATCAGGAGGGGGTGGAGTTGGCCAACTATGCATATGACACACAGTAAGTCATCCCCATGGCTGGTACTCACTCCCAGGATGAAGCTGAACTGAACCGTGTCCATACCTCCATGGAGAACTGGATGATATGGAGCAACTTGGCATTGAACAAGGATAAGACCGAGTTGTTGATTTTTGGCACTCAGTCTACGCTGGCCAAGCTTGATCCTTCCTATGATAACCTTCAACTTGGAGAGGTCAAGATAACTCTCAAAAAGAAAGTTAAAACCTTGGGTGTGGTCTTTGACCAACAGCTCAATGTGAAAGCCCATGTAGGAAGTCTTGTATTAGCAGCAGCCTACTACATCAAGCTTTTGGCACATCTTAGACCTTTTTTTCCACAGGCCAAAGCTGAGACTATTGCTAGAGCAATTGTCAGGTCTAGAATTGACTGCTGCTGTTGCCTCCTGGCAGGGCTCAGCAAAACTGATGTTAACAGACTACAGGTGGTGTAAAACGGTGCAGTCAGCGTGGTCGTGGGACCATCCCGTTGTGACCCTATATCGGCAGCCAGACGAGCACTGCATTGGCTCTGTGTGGAAGCACGCATACTTTTCCGCCTATTGGTCATTACCTTTAAATGTAGACAGGGCTTAATGCCCTCGTATCTGCAAGATCTCATCCCTGAAAAAGTGAATAGTAGATCTCTCAGATCTAGCAATCAGAATTATCTGATGCTTCCTAGATGTGGGACGAAGAAGGTGGAAAGGGGAGCTTTTCACATTGCAACCCCTAAAGCATGGATCAACCTACCTCCAGATCTCAGATCTCAGAAAACCATTGATCCTTTTAAGAAAAAAATTGAAAACATGGTAGTTTGCTTGATCCTCTCTGGCAGCTCGGGCTGAATACCTTTCCTGGTCAATTGTTTCTTGTTTAATGTTTTGTTGTCTGCGCCCTGATGCCCATGGGTCCATGGTTTGCGCATTATAAAGTAAAGTAAAGGTAATGGCAGGTCAATGGTGCATCTCCATCCTGGTCTGTATGAGAAATTAACTGAGGGCTCTCACTGTAGTGCGATGTGCGGCTCCATCTGAATTCTTTTCGCAAAAGGTCAGTGGCCGGCGTGAATTCTGGTATAGTCTCTGGATATTTGTTCTAACTTTTGAGATAGATTTGCAGCAGGCAACGCAGGTACACAGACTGTCTCCTCTCCACTTTCCGTGTTAAAAAAAAAACAGATGTATTGCTTGTAATAAGTGGTTAACCATATATTGGCTACATTTAACATTTAACATTTAAATATTTGGACAAGGTGTAGCCATGACCAAGCACTTCCACAGAGGTAATATTTGTTAATGATTATAATTAAGAGAGAGCTACGACTACAGGTGAGTTATTTTCATGATGTACATCCTGTATGTTCCAGTCATTTTAAATGAATGTCTGTAAGTCTATGGATTCCAGCCACAGTGACCAACACTGAGCCTGGACCTCGCAATGTTTGTCCTTCTAATGCTCTTCTATCACTAATGCTCGTGTCTTCTTCTGTAGACGCAACATCCGGCTCACCACAGACTACAGGTATGTTTCCAGCATGTTCTAGTTTCCTCACAATGCCCCACTGGTCAGGCTTGGTGCCAGGACCCACAGTTTGCTCCAACTTGACTACCAGGGTGGATGGGCTTGATCTCAGACGTTACATGTGTGTCTATCTGCACCCTGGCCCTGGATGTGACCCCCTAAAGGACCAACATGGGCTGGAGTCGGCTGTGCTCAAATGGAAGCTCAGCTGGGAATACTTTCTCTCGAATTAATCGAAATGAAATCCTGTATCATATCGCATATTTTAAATTTACCCATCGTCCCAGTCAGGCAGGGACTTAAGGCAGCTCAGACGATGCAATAGACAGTCATTAAGAGAATGGGCCCATTTCTTCTGATACAGCAGTTCCCCTGCAGAGAGTAGAGTTTATTTAAACAATAGGCCCTGAGCAGGGGGGCATTACCATTTCAGGTAATGCCCCAGGCCCATAGTTACAGGCCCGAGCAAAGGGGCCTATTGCTATTAGTACCCTGGCCTGTAAGACCGGGGTACTAAGAGCATTTATTTTCTGTTCCGAAAAGCTCTGGTGTTTCGAACAGAAAAAAAAAACAAAGTTAAAAAAATGGCCGCTGTGGAAAGGAAAACAAAGTCTGTTTTCCCTTTCCATGGCGGCCATTGAAAATGAATGTAAAAATGAATGTAAAAAAGATAAACAAACAAAATGGCGGCTATTCAAAAAGTAGGGAAAAAAGTAAACAAATAAAATGGCTGCTATGGAAAGGATGGAAGGGTCTCTATCATTCAGGGGTTACCTCACATTTGGGTGATATTCCCTCCTACCAAGTGAGGATATCATACATGTATACAATTCAAAAGAAGGAAAAACAAACCACTCTCAACAAAGCGTTCTAGATGTGTCCTCCAGATATAGTTTCCAAAAGCAACCATTATGAACAAATATAGGTTCCATCTAGTGAACATGAATCACAACCAACGTAATCTAAAATTTAAATTTTTATTCATTTTCTGCTTTTAAACACACCTCATATAAACATTTAAAAAAACATTTATAAATCACTAGAATTTCCGTATCATAAAATAATTCCACCTCACAAATTTAAAGTCACAAATCACTTAATTTTCAAAACATCAGTGGCAACTCAATTCATTTTATTCCCCAATTCCCCACCATGTTACAATAGCCTGATTTATATAAGTTTCTGTCCTCAATGTTACAAATCACTGGACATTCTTCAGGGGCAGAAAATTCATCTTGTGCTTCTAGTGG
This sequence comes from Ambystoma mexicanum, assembly GCF_040938575.1. NCBI lineage: Eukaryota > Metazoa > Chordata > Amphibia > Caudata > Ambystomatidae > Ambystoma > Ambystoma mexicanum. The sequence continues at coordinate 1,685,784,760 of NC_090929.1, forward strand.
ATCTTTTCTCATACCAGATTTTTATATCTAAAGACACATAAAAGAACACACATTACCACATGGGCATCCCCGGTCAATGAGTAGACCTAGCCAATCCCTAATCACCCCTAGGGTGGACAGATATACAATCTTTAATATACCTGTACCATTGGCTTCTGACTCTATAGCAAAGCCAAATCTTGCTCTTCACCTTTCTAATAGACAGGGAACTCACTCAGAGTATCAGGTACCCAAAACCAATACACACAGCACCTTAATCAATGACCATATTGAACAGCAATAATGTCCTCTAAAAAAGCCCCATCCCCAGGGGGATACCATAAATTCAAATGCAACTCACCCTGGGGTCAAGGACTTCATCGTCTTCATAAGTCACTTCAATAATTGAGAAATTATTCCATCGGCAGTTAATCTAGGTTATTAAGTGATTTGTGACTTTAAATTTGTGAGGTGGAATTATTTTATGATACGAAAATTCTAGTGATTTATAAATGTTTTTTTTAAATGTTTATGTGAGGCGTGTTTAAATGCAGAAAATGAATAAAAATTTAAACTTTAGGTTACGTTGGTTGTGATTCATGTTCACTAGATCCAACCTATATTTGTTCATAATGGTTGCTTCTTGAAAATATATCTGGAGGACACATCTAGGAAGCTTTGTTGAGAGTGGTTTGTTTTTCCTTCCTTTGTATTGTACACAAGTCTGATATCCTCACTTGGTAGGAGGGAATATCACCCAAATGTGAGGTAACCCCTGAATGATGTAGTCCCTTCTTCCTTTCCATGATGGCCTGTCACGGATCGGGAGCCGAGGTGCTGGGGACAGAAGTGTTCCCTGCGCATCCGATCCCGAAATGGAAAAAAAAGAAGGTAAGTGGGTTTGGGAGGGCAGAGATGGGATTCTTTGGAATGGGGGGCAAAGGGGAGGGAACAACCCTTAACTCGATCCCCGGCGGGGGAAGATGGCAGCCTACATCCGTGGGGTGTCTCGGAGAGGGATTACCTTGTTCCGAGCATCCTCATTGGCGGAGTGGCTGACACCCCCATGCCCCCCGCCGAGGACAGAAATGAAGGAACGTTGTGGGGGAGAGGGATTCCCAGTCAGGTAATGCCACGGCATGGGCAATGAGATTGCATGTTACAATCTCATTGTCCCTCGCTGAGTACTAATCCTTTATAGACTCCCCCCTGCCAAGAGTAAAGTTCATTCTGGTACAGAGTCTCACTTGCAAAGAGAGAGTTTATTCTGATACAGTCTCCCCTGCAAAGAGTTTTTATGACATCTCCCCTGCATTCTGATAAAGTTTCTCCCGCAAAGAGAGAGTTTATTCTTTTATAGCATCTACCCTGGAAAGAGTAGAGTTTGTTTTATAGAATCTCTCCTGCAAAGAGTAGAGTTCATTCTTTATAGAAGCTCCCCTACAAAGAGTAGAGTTCATTCTGATACATATTCCCCTGCAAAGAGACAGTTTATTCTTTTATAAAATCTCCCCTGCAAAGAGTAGAGTTTATTATTTTATGAAATCTCTCCTGCGAAGAGTAGATTGCATTCTAAAACTGTCTCCCCGGCAGGGAGTTTATTCTTTTATAGACTCTCCCCTGCAAAGAGTAGATATCATTCAGATACAGAGTCTCCACTGCAAAGAGAGAGTTTATTATTTAATAACAGTTCCCGTACAAAGAGTAGAGTTTATTATTCCATGAAATCTCCCCTGCAAAGAGTAGAGTTAATTCAGATACAGAGTCTCCACTGCAAAGAGAGGGTTTATTATTTTATAACGTCTCCCCTGCAACGAGTAAAGTTTATTATTTTTTTAAATCTCCCCTGCAAAGAGTAGAGTTCATTCAGATAGAGTCTCCACTGCAAAGAGAGAGTTTATTATTTTATGGACCCTCCCTTGCAAAGAGTAGAGTACATTCTGATACTGACTCTCCCCTGCAACGAGTAGAGTTCATTCAGATACAGATTCTCTACTACAAAGAGAGTTTATTATTTTATAGACTCTCTGTTGTAAAGAGTAGAGTACATTCTGATACTGAGTCTCCCCCTGCAAAGAGTGGAGTTCATTCAGATACAGAGTCTTCACTGCAAAGAGAGTTTATTATTTTATAGACTATCCCTTGCAAAGAGTACAGTTCATTCTGATACTGAGTACCCCCTGCAAAGAGAGTGTATTCTTTTATTGCATCTCCTCTGCAAAGAGTAGAGTGTATTCAGATACAGAGTCTCCACTGCAAAAAGAGAGTTTATTATTCTATAACTACGCCCCTGCAAAGAGTACTCCCCTTCAAAGAGTAGAGTTAATTCAGATACAGATTCTCCACTGCAAAGAGGGAGTTTATTATTTCATAACATCTCCCCTGCAAAGAGTAGAGTTTATTTTATGAATTCTCCCCTGCAAAGAGTAGACTTCATTCAGATACAGAGTCTCTACTGCAAAGAGAGAGTTTATTATTTTATAGACTCTCCCTTGCAAAGTGTAGAGTACATTCTGATACTGAGTCTTCCGCTGCAAAGAGTAGAGTTTATTCTTATACAAAGTTTCCCCATTGTAGTGGGGGCTTGTTGGCTTGTTCTTGTTCAGTCCCGTTTCTGATACAGAGTCTCCTTGTCAATGGAGAGGGTCTATACTTTTTTTCAAAGCAATGTATTTGATTTTCATGAGAATGTACACTTGCTTACTGAGTTTCCACTTTACATCAACAGTCTAAAAGAGCAAGACAAAAAAACCCTAATAACTCTGTGTGGGAAATGCAACTAGCAGGCAAGTGGTGGGGGGCGAGGGCCAGGCGAGTGTTAGAGCGTCACTCATGGACCCCTCCCCGTGGTTAATGTTCGACTCAGCCTGACCAACTGCAAAGCATTCCTCGACCTCCCTGATCTGCATCCTTGAGAGCAACCCCTCTACGGTACTGAGTGACCGCATTCCCTCCTACATGGCGCTTGCTTGCTGTTTGGGCCCACACAATCCTCGGTGCTCAAACTGAGCTTGATCAGCTCACATCTACGCTCAACACCGGGACTGCCTATGTCAGCCTAACAAGAACTGAATCCTGGTACTTTTGATTCTGAACTGCCCCCTCAGTCCACTTGGACCCTAGAGGTTGGTTAGGTCACGATCGCTCCTGTTTTCATCCAAGATATCCTTTTTGTGGCTAGTAATTTATCCAACACCCCTGGTACTACACTCAGTGTGACTTCCCTCAGTCTGTTATAACTTCTCTGTTCTTCCTTTGGGATGGGTTTTTGTACAGTATTTCTGTTTGTTCTGTTGCAGATGGTGTGTTTGATTAAAGTATACATATATTTATAGTACCTTGATTGGACATTTGCTTTATTTTGGACTGCAATACTTTGTTGTTTGGTTCACTACTGGGTCACCTTCGCACCCCTCTTATATAGCCTTCCCTCGGCCCTTGTTACCACAAAAGCTCAAGGAGGTGTATATCTTTACGGTCCCTATGTGAGGTCTCAGTGTGTCATTTTACCCCTACTCATCCTTGTACTCCTGTGAGGCAGAATCCAATTTGTCACAGGCTCTGATAGTGGGGGCTGTTGGCATGGAGCTGTCCTGCTACTTGAGTTCCTACTGCTCAGCGCAGTTCAAGGGTTGATTTTGCTTGTGTTGGTTCAGGTGTTCCTTTAGGTTCAAAGATCATAGAAATTCAGTCTTTCTGGGGTATTTGTTGTAACCACCAGGATACTTGAAACTTGCTGAATGTTGAAACGTCCCCCATCCTGCACCCCTTCTGTGTTAATTGTTATTTTTCCCTCTTCTTGCAGCTGCAAGACCACCATCAACTCCAGGTAATTCTCAGGTCATTTACTCCTGGGTCGGCCACCAAGTCATTTCTGGGGACTGACAGTGTGTCCTCTTTCTTTTCCAGCTCAGACTCGCATCCCTACGAACACATCTGCTGAAGGTAGGACGTTTTTCCATTGAAGTCAGTGGGCCTCATTCTAAGTGTGCCGGTCGGCTCACCGGCACCCTTATTTCCGGACCGGCAAACTAAAGTGTCTGCCAGCAGTGAACACTGTGGCCGACAGGTCAGACCCTGCCGGGCGCTGGGTCCACGGTAGGCAGACTGTTCGCGGAAGCGCCGGCACCGTTAGCCATCGTGCCGGTGCTTCATAGTCCCCACTCCCATAGAGCCCTAAGGGGCTTACATTTTACCGGTGCCTGACTTTCGGGCTGCCGGACTTGTAATAGCATGGTGGCACCAGGAAGTCAGGCGCCAGTAAAATATAGAGTCTGGCGGCAATCCGCCGGTAGCAGCGGCAGGGTTACCGCCGGACTCGTAATGAAGACCAGTGTTTATTTTATGGAACCACTACTGTTCGATGATCCATTGCGACACCCAGCAAGCATGCTCGATGTGGCTTATTTATCATTTTGGCCATCAGTAGCCTCCTGTGACACTGAACATAATGATAATATTGTCAATCAAGTAAGTAGAATCCCTAATAAGGAAAACCATAATTGGCAAAATCTGGCAGAATATTTTTACATGGAAAGTAACAGGGAACCCTTTGTTTGACTCCCTGAAGAGAGGAGCTGTGTTTATGTGTCTGCATAGTGTAGAGTCATGTCAAAGCTACTTATAAGAGAGCAATAAAGATACTGTATTCATCCTGATCACCATTCCTCACCAAATCCATCCACACCCAGAACTGCCAAAATCTTTCATGATCCTAGTGTTTGCAAAACGTTGTCACCTGCCGAGGGATTGCCTCCTATGTCTATCCTTGCCACACTGCCCCGGCTCACGCTTCATCTTCTGTGTGATGCATATTCGCTGCGGGGTCATCCAACACCCTCTTTTTATCCCTGGGATATGTTATGTTGAGTTATACCGTGCATCGCTACCACCCAGGGGCAGTCTCCAGGTGCTCACGTGGCTCTGCAAGAAAGAGGACGAGGTTGGTTAGTGTGGATGGAGGGATAGGATTGGCCCAGAATCAGGAGAAACTTTTTGGATAGTCACCCAAGACAAGTAGTAATTTCCCATCAGCCCTGCACGGTCTCCAGCTATTCACGGATTCAGCATATAGCCTCACTGTGGTGAGATAACAGCGGTGAATGAGCTTGAATTAAAGCTTGTTGTAGTGTACACATAGAGAGGGACTTGATGACCTGGCCTATGTTGCCATCCAGTCATTGCTGGTCAGCTGATTACCTAAGCCCCCAGGCCATTTCTCCTGACAAGGAGGTCCTGTATGTAGTCCTGAGTCCAGAGACACAACCATATAAAGATCTGAGATTAAGCTGCTTCTTGAAAAGATAACCTTGAAAAGATTTCTGAAGTTCAGTAAGCTGTCTGGTTGAGTCTGCCATCGAACCTCAGGTTGGGGAACCCCTTGTCTTGTCTGGAGACATTCCACTCTGGCAGTGGGCCCGCAGGAGTGGAAGCACATCAATTGTCATCAAATTGATCTCCATGAAACTAGGAAAGGGCAAGCTTCTGCCCTTTGAACATGTTGCCCTTTATGGATCACAAAAGGGGCGTGTTGCCCCGGCTGCCGAAGTTGTTAATGTTCATCCCCCAAATACCTCATACATTTCTTAATCAATTTTCACCAAATCAATTATTTTAGTTTTCTTTTTCCCTGCAGCGTTTAAAAAGATAGCGCACATCCCAAAATAGGGAAGTTAACTTTCAAACCTGATACCTTTGTAAAGAGACCTAATTCTATACTTAAAGCACTAAAGTAATTTGCTGAGAGACGTCAACTAATTCACCATCAGCAAACATTATGAACTTAAATACCACAATGCTAAAATGGATCCACTGCTTTCTCGTGTTGCCCCTGACCTGTGTAGCAGAATAAGCCATAACTAGAAGTAAAAGGAAATGGAAGAGCAGTCACCATTGTCTAGTTCCCCAATCCTGTCGTTTAATTTGGTGCCGGACCAAATATTTGGGCGTGACGTTCCTAATGAATATTTCATGAAAACCCAGAGCTTGCCCAGTCTTCTTGAAGAAGGCCCAGTCCACCCTGTCGAATGCTTTTTCTGCATGAGTATGATGAAGGGGCCAAGTGAGAGGTGTTTATTTTATCCAGAAGGTGGGATGTTTTATAAATATTGTCGAGTGGCTATCAGCTTATGACAAAGCCTGCTTGGACAGACTGGATCATATTGAGGCTAGGGTGGTCTCCAAACTGGATTTGAAAAACTTTGTAAAAAGCTTGACCTCAAGATTCAGAAGAACCAAGGGCCTATACACCCCACTGAATTCTGGGCCTTTACCTAGTCTACGGATGAGGCTGGGTGTAACTACTGTTGTAGAGTCAGACTGTTGAATGTTAGGAAGACTTAGGGCCTCATTACGAGGCTGGCAGTAGTAATATAGGCACGGCTGCTGCCGGTATTTTTTTTTTCCAGCGCCCACAAATGGCCAATTGCCGGGTCATTACGACCTTGCCGGACCCGGTATTTGCCCATTCCTGGGCGCTGGAAATAAATCTTCCCCATTCCCATTGAGTCCATAGGGCTCAATGGGAATGGGGACGTTGGATCCACGGGCACCGTTTATAACGGTGCCGGTGCATCTGACGTGCTGTGCTCGCAGGTGCCTTTCATTCCGCCAGGTCAGACTTGGCGGAATGAAAGGCACCCACAAGCACAACTCGGAGTTTGCCGGTCTGGATACAATGGTACCGGCAAGCTTACCGGTACCGTTGTATCTGAACCGGCAAGCTTGTAATGAGGCATTGTGTTTTTACTTCTCTATAGCAAAACTGATTAGTGTTTTTGATATACAAGTGTTCATTGCAGAACATGAGTGGGACTAGAATCTCAGTTACTGTCCTACTGCCATTCACCCTAATTCTGTGCTGGTACTCAAACATGGGGGTGGTGCATTTCCATTTATCCTTATTCTGTAATGGCCCCCAAAAAAGGCGAGGTCCCTTCCATTCTTCCTAATTCTGTGCTAGTCCTCGAACATGGGGAGGCCAATTGAAATCACCCTAATTCTGAGCTGGTCCTCAAACATGAAGAGACCATTTCCATTCACCACAATTCTGTACTGGCCCCCATATATGGCGAGGTCCTTTCCATTCAGCCTAATTCTACGCTGGTCCTCAAACACGGAGGTGGTGCATTTCCATTCATCCTTCTTCTGTACTGGCCCCCAAACATGGAGAGACCATTTCCATTCACCCCAATTTTGTACTGGCCCCCAAACAATGCGAGGTCCTTTCTATTCACCGTAATTCTGTGCTGGTCCTCAAACATGGGGAGGCCAATTGAAATCACCCTAATTCTGAGCTGGTCCTCAAACATGGGGAGGCACATTCTAATCACCCTAATTCTGCGCTGAACCTCAAATGTGTGGAGGCCATTTCCATTCACCCTGATTTCCTGCTGGTCCTCTATCATGGGGAGACCATTTGCATTCACCCAAATTCGGTGCTGAACCCAAAAATGACAAAGCCAATTCCATTCACCCTAATTTCTTGCTTGCCCTGAAACATGGCAAGGCCAATTCCATGCACTTTAATGCTGTGCTGGGCCTGAAACATGGGGAGGTCAATTCCATTCACCCTGATTCTGTTATTTTCCTCAAACATGGAGAGGCCAATTCCATACACCCTAATTCTGTGCTTGTGCGCAAACTTGGAGAGGCCAATAACATTCACCCTTACTTTGTGCTGGTCCTCAAACTTGGGAGACCGATGCCATTCACCCTCATTCTGTGCTTGTCCGCAAACTTGTAGATGCCAATTCCATTCACCCTAATTCATTGCTGGCCCCCAAACATGGCAAGGCCAATTCCATTCACTCTAATTTTGTGCTTGTGCGCAAACTTGGAGAGGCCAATTCCAGTCACCCTAATTCTGTTCTTTTCCTCAAACATGGGGAGGCCAATTCCATTCACCCTAATTCTGTGCTGGTCCTCAAAAATGTCGGCCAATTCCATTCAGCCTAATTCTGTGCTGATCTTCAAACTTGTGAGGCCAATTCCATTCACCTTAATTCTGTGCTGGCCCTCATATAGGCAGAGGCCAATAACATTCACCCTAATTCTGTGCTGGTCCTCAAACTTGGGAGACCAATTCCATTCACCCTATTCTGTACTGTTCCTCAAACATGGGAAGGCCATTTCCATTCACCCTAATTCTGTGCTGGTCCTCAAACATCGGGAGGCAAATTCCATTCACGCTAATTCTGTGCTGGGCCCTCAAATATAAAGAGGCCAATTTCAATCAGTCTAATTCTGTGTTGCAGTCACATATGGGGAGACCAATGCATTGGCAGTGTTTGGTTACCTTGAGATCAATATGCTACGATGTACCCGATTAGAAGGAGTAATTAAATGATATTCTTGATGCTGTGATAATGCTTGCCACTGTTCATAGCGGTTATGCTACTTCTGTCATGTTTGTTGCATTTATGTGTCATTTCTTGTTTCACATTACTAAGGCTAGCCGGCAGGAGATGAGAAGAATTCTCATGGTCTGAACTTTTAAGTGTGTTTCATGGATGAGAAGTGATGTTACAATTCTTCTGCGATACGATATGGAGTCTTAAGGTGGTTGGCTGTCATTACATGGCCCGTCATTTCCAATGCCGTAGTGTCTTCTAGAATGTTCTGATGCAGTTTTATAATATTGAATCTTGCTCTCGGGCATCTTCCTCGCTGGAGGAAGAACCTTTATATTCTTAGCATGTGGAGGGCTTCCATTAGACTGGTCTTTATGCCTCTCTAAGGGTGTTGAATGCTCTCTTAGTGTCCCAATTCTTTTCCCTGGTCTTCTATTTCAGGTAATTACTCCATCCGTCTCCAGAATGGTTCCAGCAGGTGTGCGGGCCGTGTCGAAATCTGGTATGATTCCTCCTGGGGGACTGTGTGCGATGATGGCTGGGACCTGAACGATGCTCAAGTCGTGTGCAGACAGCTCGGCTGCGGGTCGGCTCTTTCTGCTCTGAGCATGGCCTACTTCGGTCAAGGCAATGGAAGCATTCTCCTGGACGATGTCGCATGCAGCGGCTTGGAGTCCCGCCTGTGGGATTGCCCTCATTCTGGATGGAAGAGGCACAACTGTGTGCACCAGGAGGACGCCAGCGTCATCTGCTCAAGTGAGTGCTCTTTCCCCTGCATGCAAAACCGGTGCTAGTTAAAATGACTCTGTTCCAGATCATTCTTACAATGACAGCCCTAGGTCATCCCCTTTCCATTTCACACCAGCAAACGACGTTTAAACCAATATTCGCTTGTGAATGAGTGAACATAGTCAGTGAACTTATCTTGGGTTCAGTGTTCCTATCAAAAAGGCTCTAAGAGGATTGAATTGGATTTTAAGGTCATTGGGATTACTCAGTGATTGATCAGAAGAGATGTCATGTTTTTAGAGAGTATGTGCATGACAAGCTAGAGAGGTGAGTGTGATGATAAAGACGACGGCCGTTGCCCGTCCTTCCCAAGTTGAAGGGGAGTTGATAGGTTACATACACACCAGTGTGTTGGAAATTGAGGCCATTTGAGATTCTGATCATCCTTGGTATTGTGCAAAAGTTGCATAGATCAGTGGGACACAGGAAAAAATAACTTTTCCATAAAAGAGGAAACCTGATAATGAACACATCAAAATGGCATTTTCTGAAAATAAGTAGTGTAAAAATGAAGAAAGGAAATCACGCAATTATTTTAAAAATAACCCATCATTAATTATTAGTTTAAATCTAATAAAAAAAAAACAATTGTGGTCAGGACCAGAATGTTTTAGAGCAGGTGTGGAGGACCAAGGAAGTAGGATATTTTGGAGTTTCTGGGGTTCCCACTGGTGTTAGAGCTGTTCCTTTATAGCTGGAAATATTCAAGTGCAAAATAAGTGGTAATCAGGTCAACTGAGAGATAAAAAGGGGGTTTGCTTTTATTATTAGGTAAATGACAAACCAAGAACACATTTTAAAACAATAAAAGGTAATAAGGTGCGTATAGCTTCCTTTTTTGGAAAAAAAGAAAAAAACTAATATATTTTGTTGTTTTAGAATTATTGAATTGAAAACTATAATGTCATTTTCAATTTGATAATCTCAGTTACCATTCTGGGTTATTATTGACTGGCTATTATTTGATAGAAGCAGGCCAGGGTCACCTCTGGCACACACTGCCTTTAGCTCTCCAGCATGTTTTATTTGATGAGGTCCTGGGGGCAAGAAGGATCTATTCATCGATGCACCATCTGATGGGCGTGGGGGTGGATTCACACTGAAGGTCTACACATTGCATAGCTATTCTCTGAAACATTAGACGAGATGGCCGTGTAGGACAGAAGATGGCTCACAGGTTGGAGCGCTGAAGATGGAACCATCGCTGAAGCTGGTGCCAATGGTTGGTGTTGAGTCTCCAAGAGAATAGATGGTATGGCCTTGCAGGACACATGATTGGCTAAGAGGTTGCAGGCCATGAAGTGGGGAAATTGCTGGAAGTGGGGTCTATGATCAGTGTTGAGTCTCAGATAGAATAGGTAGCCTGCCCGTGGTGGACACAAGGTTTGCTCAGAGGTTAAAGCGCTGAAGGTGGAGCCATAGCTAGAAGTGGCGGCACCGGTTTGTCTTGAGTGTCAGATCAAGTCATTAATGGCGGGAGCATCTCTCAGATAGATGTCTACGGCAGGTTCTGAGGTTTCCGTGGAGATGTCGCTGCACAGGGCCTGCAGCTTCTCAGCGGTTGCTTCCCTGAGAACGAGGTCATTGGACCGCACTGATTGTTGGGTAGTCCTCATCCATCTCCTCAGAATCTGTGTGTCACCCTATTTTCAGGTTCCTCTGGAGGGAGAGCAGTCCAAGCGCTGAGTCCTCAACTAATGGGGGCAATTATGCAGCGGCAAGCCTTGATTTGCTCTTCAGGATATTGACCTGGAAAGTAAAGGTTTTGCCAGAAGCGAAGATGTTCTCCAGTCCAAACTTGCACTGTTTTATATGTGTTATCATGGTTGGGGTTCTCCAAAACTGGCCTCTGTGCACAACTGGTAGGGCTCAGAGGTTACTGTGGAGTGAGTGGGTGGGGAGTACTACAGCACACTCCATGGGTATTCATGAGCTATTTCTGGCTTTCAGGCTACTAGCAAGTACTGGTTCCAGCACCAGGAATCTTGGGAATGATGGGTCTTTGCCTGTAAAATGGCAACAGTTGCTCATGTTGACCCTTGGAAAGCATTTCCTCTCAAGTCTCAAAATGTGAAGTTCCACTGCCCCCTGCTGGCAACATGTGCAGCTTTCAGCCTCGTCTATGTGTGAACATGTTGAACTACTTACATACAAGAGTAAAACATTTCAAATAAATAGTGTGATCGTGGACATGTAGAATGTTGCTACAGTACTTGAAAAATGTTAACAAATCGAAAGTAAACATCTTAATTTAAAAATCATTGTATAATAATGTAAATGCCCTTAAAAAAACACATCCCCCATGCACCCACACGCTTCCTTTTCTAACACCTATTAAACCCCCTTTCAGGGGATTATAAAAGCATGGGCTCTGTTGTAAACAGAAAGCTATTTTCCAGAAGCCTTTTCTAATTTGATAAGAAACCTGCACCACTGAAAAGGGTATTTTCAGTATCCTGCTTTCACTTGGTCTTTGCTGATTGCAGAACTCTCCACCATGGGTGGGATCTCCACCACGAAAGATCCCACACACAGACCATCTCTGTCCACGTGCGCGGTCCCGGAGCCAACTCAGAGCCAATCAGGATCCGTTTCCATTCTCTTATTTCTATCAGAGAAACCAGTGAGAAGACATTTGCTGCACCTGCTTTGCCAGCTGTAAAATCACGGTAAAGAGCAGAAAAAAGAGAGAGAGAAAAGGCAGCTTAAAGACAGAAAAACACAGAGGGAGCGCTCGCTACAAGGCACTGAAAAGAAAGGCAGGCCTCGGTTCCTCTTTTTCTGCTCTGTGAGAAAGGTTCTGTGACCACTTTTTGAAGCTTTCTAAACTTTTTCCTCTGTTACTCTTTGTTTTTGATTTCACTCAACCCCTTTCAGAGGCATGTTGCCTTAGGTAGCATTTTTTACTGTAAAGGTAAGATCTTTTAACTGTTCTTCTGTTTGGTCAGGTTGCCCTCCTGTTTGGCTGGTTTTGTTGGATGGGCCTCCTTTGGGGGAGAGAATGTTGGTGAGGCACTACTATGCTGTCAGCACTGGCTCTACTCTTCATTCCCACTCCTTTAAGGAGAGTTCTTTCTCTCAGAACGAGACACATTAGGAGACTCTGGGAAAAGAAGGGAAGCCGGCCTAGAATGCCGGGCTCTGAGTCTACGGTAGTCATCCACTCGGAGGTGGCTGTCTTCAGTTAAGGAGCAGGAGTGTACCTTCACTACTATCATGGCACCTTCCGTGACATGCTCTGACACCCCTGACGTCCCTGGAACATTAGTGGCACCTTTTTCTTTCACAATGCCCTCATTCAACATTGAGTGATCTTGCGACCTCCAGATTCCCTCATGTCAAGAGAGCCTTCGACGCCGAGATGTCTCGATGTGGAGCGGCTGTAGAGATTGTTCACCGTCATTTGACTCTGAGAGGATTTTGGTGCTGAGGGGGGCTTGGTGCTGGAGGTGCCTTGACGCTGAGGATGCCTCAAAGCTGAGGTAGTTTAAAGCTTAAAGGGCCGGGACACCGAGAGAAGACTTGATGAAGATAAGACGTTCATGCTAGAGGAAAACTCAGCCCAAGGAGAGTTCTCTTTGCCAATAAAGACTCCAGCAGCGAGACCTCCTTGTCTACTTCAGAGATCTCCCATGACAGCCATTGTTGCTGGTTCTCTCTCTGAGGGATAATGTCCTCAGTGATGGAGCTTGAATGAACTGGATCAACAAGTGATCAAGAGAGAATTTAATCTAATGCCAGTTTATACAATTCACCACATGGGCTCATTTATGGAAGCCGGGGAAGGAAATGCATATCCTTCATAAGAAGGGCTTGAATCCATGGAGAGGAAGTCTGAAATTGAATGCAACTTGGAGAGGGGCCTCTCTTTTGAGTTAATTAATATAATTTATTGATTTTTAACACTTGTGTGAGGCTACAGATGATGCCCCGTTACATGTGCGTCTATCTGCACCCTGCCTGTGGATGAGACCCCCTAAAGGACCAACACGGGCTGGAGTCGGCTGGGCTTTAAGGCTGGCTTTGCCCAGTCGAATGTGTCCCAATTTTGAGGTAGACCCCGCCGCTCATTCTCCTCGCAAAGTAACAAAGTTTCCAACAAGAGATTTTATTCTGAAATAAGGTCTCACTGTGAGAATTTCTATTCAAATGGAAGCTCAGCTGGGAATACTTTCTCTCGAATGAATCAAAATGAAATCCTGCATCATGTTGCATATTTTAAATCTACCCATCGTCCCAGTCAGGCAGAGTCTTAAGGCAGCTCAGACGATGCAATAGACAGTCATTAAGAGAATGGGCCCATTTCTTCTGATACAGAGTTACAGCAGTTCCCCTGCAGAGAGTAGAGTTTATTTAAGCAATAGGCCCTGAGCAGGGGGGCATTACCATTTCAGGTAATGCCCCAGGGCCCATAGTTACAGGCCCAAGCGAAGGAGCCTACTGCTATTAGTACACCGGCCTGTAAGACCGGGGTACTAAGAGCATTTATTTTCTGTTCCGAAAAGCTCTGGTGTTTTGGAACAGAAAAAAACAAAGTTAAATAAATGGACGCTGTGGAAAGGAAAACGAAGTCTGTTTTCCCTTTCCATGGCGGCCATTGAAAGTGAATGTAAAAATGAATGTAAAAAAAGTAAACAAACAAAATGGCGCTATTCAAAAAGTAGGGAAAAAAGCAAACAAATAAAATGGCTGCTATGGAAAGGATAGAAGGGACTACTTGTAGTCCCTTCTTCCTTTCCATGACTGCCTGTCACGTATTGGGAGAGGAGGTGCTGGGGACAGAAGTGCTCCCTGAGCGTCCGATCCTGAAATTGACAAAAAAGAAGGTAAGTGGGGTTGGGAGGGCAGGGATGGGATTCTTTGGAATGGGGGGCCAGGGGGAGGGAACAACACTTAACTCGATCTCCAGCGGGGGAAGATGGCAGCCTACAGCCGTGGGGTCCCAGAGCGGGATTACCCAGTTCTGAGCCTCCTCATTGGCTGAGTGGCTGACACCCCCACCCCTCCACCGAGGACAGAAATGAAGGAACGTTGTGGGGGAGAGGGATTTCCAGTCGGGTAATGCCACGGCATGGGCAAAAGATTGCATGTTACAATCTCATTGTCCCACGTGGAGTACTAATCCTTTATAGACTCTCCCCTGCCAAGAGTAAAGTTCATTCTGGTACAGAGTCTCCCTTGCAAAGAGAGAGTTTATTCTGATACAGTCTCCCCTGCAAAGAGAGAGTTTTTTTTATGATATCTCCCCCGCAAACATTAGAGTTTATTCTTGTATAGAATCTCCCCTGCAAAGAGTAGAGGAAATTCTGATAAAGTTTCACCTGCAAAAAGAGAGTTTATTCTTTTATAGCATCTCCCCTGCAAAGAGTAGAGTTTATTGTTTTATAGAATCTCCCCTGCAAAGAGTAGAGTTCATTCTTTATAGAAGCTCCCATACAAAGAGTAGAGTTCATTCTGATACAGATTCCCCTGCAAAGAGACATTTCATTCTTTTATAAAATCTACCCTGCAAAGAGTAAAGTTTATTATTTTATGAAATCTCCCCTGCGAAGAGTATATTGCATTCTAATACTGTCTCCCCGGCAGGGAGTTTATTCTTTTATAGACTCTCCCCTGCAAAACGTAGATATCATTCAGATACAAAATCTCCACTGCAAAGAGAGAGTTTATTATTTAATAACAGTTCCTGTACAAAGAGTAGAGTTTATTATTTCATGGAATCTCCCCTGCAAAGAGTAGAGTTAATTCAGATACAGAGTCTCCACTGCAAGGAGAGAGTTTTCTATTTTATAGACTCTCCCTTGCAAAGAGTAGAGTTCATTCTGATACTGAGTCTCCCCTTGCAAAGAGTAGAGTTCATGTAGATACAGTCTCCATTGCAAAGAGAGAGTTTATTATTTTCTAACGTCTCCCCTGCAAAGAGTAGAGTTTATTAGTTTATTAAACATCCCCTGCAAAGAGTAGAGTTCATTTAGATCCAGAGTCTCCACTGCAAAGAGAGAGTTTATTATTTTGTAACTTCGTCCCTGCAAAGAGTAGAGTTTATTATTTTATGAAATCTCCCTGGCAAAGAGTAGAGTACATTCTGATAGAGTCTCCCCCTGCAAAGAGAGTTTATTATTTTATAGACTCTCTGTTGCAAAGAGTAGAGTACATTCTGATACTGAGTCTCCCCCTACAAAGAGTGGAGTTCATTCAGATACAGAGTCTTCACTGCAAAGAGAGATTATTATTTTATAGAATTTCCCTTGCAAAGAGTAGAGTTCATTCTGATGCTGAGTCTTCCCCTGCAAAGAGTGGCGTTCATTCAGATACAGATTCTCCACTGCAAAGAGAGTTTATTATTTTATAGACTCTCTGTTGCAAAGAGTAGAGTACATTCTGATACTGAGTACCCCCTGCAAAGAGAGTGTATTATTTTATTGCATCTCCTCTCCGAAGAGTAGAGTGTATCCAGATATAGAGTCTCCACTGCAAAGAGAGTTTATTATTGTATAACATCTCCCCTGCAAAGAGTAGGGTTTATTTTATGAAATCTCCCCTGCAAAGAGTAGAGTTTATTCAGATACAGAGTCTCCACTGCAAAGAGAGAGTTTATTATTTTACAGACTCTCCCTTGCAAAGAGTAGAGTTTATTCTTATACAAAGTTTCCCCATTAAAGTGGGGGCTTGTTGGCTTGTTCTTGTTCAGTGCCGTTTCTGATACAGAGTGTCCTTGTCAATGGAGAGGGTCTATACTTTTTTTCAAAGCGATGTATTTGATTTTCATGAGAATGTACACCTGCTGACTGGGTTTCCACATTCCATCAACAGTCGAAAAGAGCAAGACAAAACACCCTAAAATCTCTGTGAGGGAAATGCAACTAGCAGGCAAGTGGTGGGGGGCGAGGGCTGGGCGAGTGCTATAGCGTCACTCATGGACCCCTCCCGGTGGTTAATGTTCGACTTGGCCTGACCAACTGCAAAGCATTCCTGGGAACTCCCTGATCTGCATCCTTGAGAGCAACCCCTCTACCGCACTGAGTGACCGCATTCCCTCCTACATGGCGCTTGCTTGCTGTTTGGGCCCACACAATCCTCGGTGCTCAAACTGAGCTTGATCAGCTCACATCTACGCTCAACACCGGGACTGACTATGTCAGCCTAACAAGAACTGAATCCTGGTACTTTTGATTCTGAACTGCCCCCTCAGTCCACTTGGACCCTAGAGGTTGGTTAGGTCACGATCGCTCCTGTTTTCATCCAAGATATCCTTTTTGTGGCTAGTAATTTATCTAACACCCCTGGTACTACACTCAGTGTGACTTCCCTCAGTCTGTTATAACTTCTGTGTTCTTCCTTTGGGATGGGTTTTTGTACAGTATTTCTGTTTGTTCTGTTGCAGATGGTGTGTTTGATTAAAGTATACATATATTTATAGTACCTTGATTGGACATTTGCTTTATTTTGGACTGCAATACTTTGTTGTTTGGTTCACTACTGGGTCACCTTCGCACCCCTCTTATATAGCCTTCCCTCGGCCCTTGTTACCACAAAAGCTCAAGGAGGTGTATATCTTTACGGTCCCTATGTGAGGTCTCAGTGTGTCATTTTACCCCTACTCATCCTTGTACTCCTGTGAGGCAGAATCCAATTTGTCACAGGCTCTGATAGTGGGGGCTGTTGGCATGGAGCTGTCCTGCTACTTGAGTTCCTGGTGCTCAGCGCAGTTCAAGGGTTGATTTTGCTTGTGTTGGTTCAGGTGTTCCTTTAGGTTCAAAGATCATAGAAATTCAGTCTTTCTGGGGTATTTGTTGTAACCACCAGGGTACTTGAAACTTGCTGAATGTTGAAACATCCCCCATCCTGCACCCCTTCTGTGTTAATTGTTATGTTTCCCTCTTCTTGCAGCTGCAAGACCACCATCAACTCCAGGTAATTCTCAGGTCATTTACTCCTGGGTCGGCCACCAAGTCATTTCTGGGGACTGACAGTGTGTCCTCTTTCTTTTCCAGCTCAGACTCGCATCCCTACAAACACATCAACTGAAGGTAGGACGTTTTTCCATTGAAGTCAGTGGGCCTCATTCTAAGTGTGCCGGTCGGCTCACCGGCACCCTTATTTCCGGACCGGCAAACTAAAGTGTCTGCCAGCAGTGGCCACTGTGCCGACAGGTCAGACCCTGCCGGGCGCTGGGGCCACGGTAGGCATACTGTTCACGGAAGCACCGGCACCGTTAGCCATTCTGCCGGTGCTTCATAGTCCCCACTCCCATAGAGTCCTAAGGGACTTACATTTTACCAGTGCCTGACTTTCGGGCCACCGGACTTGTAATAGCCTGGTGGCACCAGGAAGTCAGGCGCCAGAAAAATATTACGAGTCTGGCGGCAATGCTCCTGTAGCAGTGGCAGGGTTACCGCCGGACTCGTAATGAAGACCAGTGTTTATTTTATGTAACCGCTACTGTCCAATGATCCATTGCGACACCCAGCAAGCATTCTGGATGTGGCTTATTTATCATTTTGGCCATCAGTAGCCTCCTGTGAAACTGAACATAATGATAATATTGTCAATCAAGTAAGTAGAATCCCTAATAAGGAAAACTATATTTGGCAAAATCTGGCAGAATATTTTTACATGGAAAGTAACAGGGAACCCTTTGTTTGACCCCCTGAATAGAGGAGCTGTGTTTATGTGTCTGCATAGTGTAGAGTCATGTCAAAGCTACTTATAAGAGAGCAATAAAGATACTGTATTCATCCTGATCCCCGTTCCTCACCAAATCCATCCACACCCAGAACAGCCAAAATCTTTCATGATCTTAGTGTTTGCAAAATGTTGTCACCCACCGAGGGATTGCCTCCTATGTCTATCCTTGCCACACCGCCCCGGATCACGCTTCATCTTCTGTGTGGTGCATACTGGCCGCGGGGTCATCCAACACCCTCTTTTTATCCCTGGGATATGCTATGTTGACTTATACCGTTCACCGCTACCACCCAGGGGCAGTCTCCAGGTGCTCACGTGGCTCTGCAAGAAAGAGGACAAGGTTGGTTAGTGGGGATAGAGGGATAGGATTGCCCCAGAATCTGGAGAAACTGTCTGGATAGTCACCCAAGACAAGTGTTAATTTCCTATCAGCCCTGCATGTTCTCCAGCTTTTCACGGATTCAGCATGTAGCCTCACTGTGGTGAGATACCAGCGGAGAATGAGCTTGAATTAAAGCTTGTTGTAGTGTACACATAGAGAGGGACTTGATGCCCTGGCCTACATTGCCACCCAATCATTGCTGGTCAGCTGATTACCTAAGCCCCCAGGCCATTTCTCCTGACAAGGAGGTCCTGTATGTGGTCCTGAGTCCAGAGACACAACCATATAAAGATCTGAGATTAAGCTGCTTCTTGAAAATATAACCTTGAAAAGATTTCTGAAGTTCAGTAAGCTGTCTGGTTGTGTCCCGCCATCGAACCTCAGGTTGGGGAACTCCTTGTCTTGTCTGGAGACATTCCACTCTGGCAGTGGGCCCGTAGGAGTGGAAGCACATCAATTGTGATCAAATTGATCCCCATGAAACTAGAAAAGGGCAAGCTTCTGCCCTTTGAACATGTTGCCCTTTATGAAACACAAAAGGGGCGCGTTGCCCCGGCTGCCGAAGTTGTTAATGTTCATCCCCCAAATACCTCATACATTTCTTAATCAATTTTCACCAGACCAATTATTTTAGTTTTCTTTTTCTCTTTAGCCTTTAAAAAGATAGTGCACATCCCAAAATAGGGAAGTTAACTTTCAAACCTGATACCTTTGTAAAGAGACCTAATTCTATACTTAAAGCACTAAAGTGATTTGCTGAGAGACGTCAACTAATTCATCATCAGCAAACATTATGAACTTAAATACCACAATGCTAAAATGGATCCACTGCTTTCTTGTGTTGCCCCTGACCTGTCTAGCAGAATAAGCCATAACTAGAAGTAAAAGGAAATGGAAGAGCAGTTCCCCAATCCTGTCGTTTATTTTGGTGCCGGACCAAATAGTTGGACGTGACGTTCCTATTGAAGATCCCATGAAAACTCAGAGCTTGCCCGGTCTTCTTGAAGAAGGCCCAGTCCACCCTGTCGAATGCTATTTCTGCATGAGTACGATGAAGGGGCCAAGTGAGAGGTGTTGATTTTATCCAGAAGGTGGGATGTTTTATAAATATTGTCGAGTGGCTATCAGCTATGACAAAGCCTGCTTGGACAGACTGGATCATATTGAGGCTGGGGTGGTCTCCAAACTGGATTTGAAAATCTTTGTAAAAAGCTTGACCTCAAGATTCAGAAGAACCAAGGGCCTATACACCCCACCGAATTCTGGGCCTTTACATAGTCTACAGATGAGGCTGGGAGTAACTACCGTTGTAGAGTCAGACCGTTGAATGTTAGGAAGACTTAGGGCCTCATTACGAGGCTGGCAGTAGTAATATAGGCAAGGCGGCTGCCGGTATCTTTTTTTCTCCAGCGCCACAAATGGCCAATTGCTGGGTCACGACCTTGCCTGACCCGGTATTTGCCCATTCCTGGGCGCTGGAAATAAATCTTTCCCATTCCCATTGAGTCCATAGGGCTCAATGGGAATGGGGAGGTCGGATGCACCGGCACCGTTATTAATGCTCTGCTCGCGGGTGCCTTTCATACCGCCAGGTCAGACTTGGCGGAATGAAAGGCACCCACAAGCACAACTCGGAGTTTGCCGGTCCAGGCACAACGGTACCGGCAAGCTTACCGGTACCGTTGTATCTGGACCGGCAAGCTCGTAATGAGGCATTGTGTTTTGACTTCTCTATAGCAAAACTGATAAATGTTTTTGATATACAAGTGTTCAATGCAGACCATGAGTGGGACTAGAATCTCAGTTACTGTCCTACTGCCATTCACCCTAATTCTGTGCTGGTACTCAAACATGGGGGTGGTGCATTTCCATTCATCCTTATTCTGTAATGGCCCCCAAAAAAGGCGAGGTCCTTTTCATTCTCCCTCATTCTGTGCTGGTCCTCGAACATGTGGAGGCCAATTGAAATCACCCTAATTCTAAGTTGGACCTCAAACATGGAGAGACCATTTCCATTCACCCCAATTCTGTACTGGCCCCCAAATATGGCGAGGTCCTTTCCATTCAGCCTAATTCTGCACTGGTCCTCAAACATGTGGGTGGTGCATTTCCATTCATCCTTCTTCTGTACTGGCCCCCAAACATGGAGAGACCATTTCCATTCACCCCAATTTTGTAATGGCCCCCAATCAATGCGAGATCCTTTCTATTCACCGCAATTCTGTGCTGGTCCTGGAACATGGGGAGGCCAATTGAAATCACCCTAATTCTGAGCTGGTCCTCAAACATGGGGAGGCACATTCTAATCACCCTAATTTTGTGCTGGTGCTCAAACATGGGGAGGCCAATTCCATTCACCCTGATTTCCTGCTGGTCCTCAATCATGGGGAGACCCTTTGCATTCACCCCAATTCGGTGCTGTCCCCAAAAATGGCAAAGCCAATTCCACTCACCCTAATTCTGTGCTTGTGCGCAAACATGGGAAGGCCATTTCCATTCACCCTAATTCTGTGCTGGTCCTCAAACATCGGGAGGCGAATTCCATTCACCCCAATTCTGTGCTGGTCCTCAAATATAAAGAGGCCAATTTCAATCAGTCTAATTCTGTGTTGCAATCGCATATGGGGAGACCAATGCATTGGCAGTGTTTGGTTACCTTGAGATCAATATGCTACGATGTACCCGATTAGAAGGAGTAATTAAATGATATTCTTGATGCTGTGATAATGCTTGCCACTGTTCATAGCGGTTATGCTACTTCTCTCATGTTTTTTGCATTTATGTGTCATTTCTTGTTTCACATTACTAAGGCTAGCCGGCAGGAGTTCAGAAGAATTCTAATGGTCTGAACATTTAAGTGTGTGTCATGGATGAGAAGTGATGTTACAATTCTTCTGCGATATGATATGGAGTCTTAAGGTGGTTGGCTGTCATTACATGGCCCGTCATTTCCAATGCCGTAGTGTCTTCTAGAATGTTCTGATGCAGTTTTATAATATTGCATCTTGCTCTCGGGCATCTTCCTCGCTGGAGGAAGAACCTTTATATTCTTAGCTTCTGGAGGGCTTCCATTAGACTGGTCTTTATGCCTCTCTAAGGGTGTTGAATGCTCTCTTAGTGTCCCAATTCTTTTCCCTGGTCTTCTATTTCAGGTAATTACTCCATGCGTCTTCAGAATGGTTCCAGCAGGTGTGCGGGCCGTGTCGAAATCTGGTATAATTCCTCCTGGGGGACGGTGTGCGATGATGGCTGGGACCTGAACGATGCTCAAGTCGTGTGCAGACAGCTCGGCTGCGGGTCGGCTCTTTCTGCTCTGAGCATGGCCTACTTCGGTCAAGGCAATGGAAGCATTCTCCTGGACGATGTTGCATGCAGCGGCTTGGAGTCCCGCCTGTGGGATTGCCCTCATTCTGGGTGGAAGAGGCATGACTGTGTGCACCAGGAGGACGCCAGCGTCATCTGCTCAAGTGAGTGCTCTTTCCCCTGCATGCAAAACCGGTGCTAGTTAAAATGACACTGTTCCAGATCATTCTTACAATGACAGCCCTAGGTCATCCCCTTTCCATTTCACACCCGCAAACGGCGTGTACACCAACATTCGCTTGTGAATGAGTGAATGTAGTCAGTGAACTAATCTGGGGTTCAGTGTTCCTATCAAAAAGGCTCTTAAGAGGATTGAATGGTATTTTAAGGTCATTGGGATTACTCAGTGATTGATCAGAAGAGATGTCATGTTTTTAGAGAGTATGTGCTTAACAGGCTAGAGAGGTGAGTGTGATGATAAAGACGAGGTCCGTTGCCCGTCCTTCCCAAGTTGAAGGGGAGTTGATAGGCTACATACACACCAGTGTCTTGGAAATTGAGGCCATTTGAGATTGTGATCATCCTTGGTATTGTGCAAACGTTGCATAGATCAGTGGGACACAGGAAAAAATAACTTTTCCATAAAAGAGGAAACCTGATAATGAACACATCAAAATGGCATTTTCTGAAAATAAGTAGTGTAAAAATGAAGAAAGGAAATCACGAAATTATTTTAAAAATAACCCATCTTTAATAATTAGTTTAAATCTAAACAAAAAAAAACAATTGTGGTCAGGACCAGAATGGTTTAGAGCAGGCGAGTAGGACCAAGGAAGTAGGATATTTTGGAGTTTCTGGGGTTCCCACTGGTGTTATAGCTGTGCCTTTATGGCTGGAAATATTTAAGTGCAAAATAAGCGGTACTCACGTCAACTGAGAGATAAAAAGGGGGGTCTGCTTTTACTATTTAGTAAATGACAAACCAAGAACACATTTTAAAACAATAAAAGGTAATAAGGTGCGTATAGCTTCCTTTTTTGGAAAAAAAGAAAAAAACTAATATATTTTGTTGTTTTAAAATTATTGAATTGAAAACTATCATGTCATTTGCAATTTGATAATCTCAGTTACCATTCTGGGTTATTATTGACTGGCTATTATTTGATAGAAGCAGGCCAGGGTCACCTCTGGCACACACTGCCTTTAGCTCTCCAGCATGTTTTATTTGATGAGGTCCTGGGAGCAAGGAGCATCTACTCATGGATGCGCCATCTGATGGGCGTGGGGGTGGATTCACACTGAAGGTCTACACATTGCATAGCTATTCTCTGAAACATTAGACGAGATGGCCGTGTAGGACAGAAGATGGCTCACAGGTTGGAGCGCTGAAGATGGAACCATCGCTGAAGCTGGTGCCAATGGTTGGTGTTGAGTCTCCAAGAGAATAGATGGTATGGCCTTGCAGGACACATGATTGGCTAATAGGTTCTAGGCCATGAAGTGGGGAAATTGCTGGAAGTGGGGACTATGATCAGTGTTGAGTCTCAGATAGAATAGGTAGCCTGGCCGTGGTGGACACAAGGTTTGCTCAGAGGTTAAAGCACTAAAGGTGGAGCCATCCTTACAAGTGACGGCACCGGATTGCCTTGAGTGTCAGATCAAGTCATTAATGGCGGGAGCATCTCTCAGATAGATGTCTAGGGCAGGTTCTGAGGTTTCTGTGGAGATGTCGCTGCACAGGGCCTGCAGCTTCTCAGCGGTTGCATCCCTGAGGACGAGGTCATTGGACTGCACTGATTGTTGGGAAGTCCTCATCCATCTCCTCGGAATCTGGGTGTCACCCTATTTTCAGCTTCCTCTGGAGGGAGAGCAGTCCAAGTGCTGAGTCCTCAACTAATGGGGGCAATTATGCACCGGCAAGCCTTGATTTGCTCTTCAGGATATTCACCTGGAAAGTAAAGGTTTTGCCAGAAGCGAAGATGTTCTCCAGTCCAGACTTGCACTGTTTTATTTGTGTTATCATGGTTGGTGTTCTCCAAAACTGGCCTCTGTGCACAACTGGTAGGGTTCAGAGGTTACTGTGAGGTAGTGGGTGGGGAGCACTACAGCACACTCCATGGCTATTTATGAGCTATTTCTGGCTTTCAGGCTACTAGCAAGTACTGGTTCCAGCACCAGGAATCTTGGGAATTATGGGTCTTTTCCTATAAAATGCTGATTGCAGAACTCTCCACCATGTGTGGCATCTTCACGAAAGATCCCACACACAGACCATCTCTGTCCACGTGCAAGGTCCCGGAGCACACTCAGAGCCAATCAGGATCAGTTTCCATTCTCTTATCTCTAACAGAGAAACCAGTGAGACAACATTTGCTGCACCTGCTTTGCCCACTGTAAAATCACGGTAAAGAGCAGAAACAAGAGAGAGAAAAGGCAGCTTGAAGACAGAAAAACACAGAGGGAGCGCTACAAGGCACTGAAAGGTTCCTCTCTTTTCTGCTCTGTGAGAAAGGGTCTGTGACCACTTTCTGAAGCTTTCTAAGCTTTTTCCTTTGTTACTCTTTGAGTTTTTGATTTCACTCGACCCCTTTCAAAGGCATGTTGCTTTAGGTAGCATAGTTTTACTGTAAAGATAAGATCTTTTAACTGTTCATCTCTTTGGTCACGTTGCCCTCCTGTTTGGCCGGTTTTGTTAGATGGGCCTCCTTTGGGGGAGAGAATGTTGGCGAGGTGCTACTATTCTGTCAGCACTGGCTCTACTCTTCATTCCCACTCCTTTAAGTAGAGTCCTTTCTCTCAGAAGGAGCCACATTAGGAGACTCTGAGAAAAGAAGGGAAGCCGGCCTAGAGTGCTGTGCTTTGAGTCTACGGTAGTCATCCACTCGGGGGTGGCTGTCTTCAGTTAAGGAGCAGGGGTGTACCTTCACTACTATCATGGCACCTTCCGTGATATGCTCTGACACCCCTGACATCCCTGGAACATTAGTGGCACCTTTTTCTTTCACAATGTCCTCATTGAACATTGAGTGATCTCGCGACCTCCAGATTCCCTCATGTCAAGAGAGCCTTTGACGTCGAGATGTCTCGATGTGGAGCGGCTGTAGAGATTGTTCACCATTATTTGACTCTGAGAGAATTTTGGTGCTGAGGGGGGCTTGGTGCTGGAGGTGCCTTGACGCTGGGGATGCCTCAAAGCTGAGGTAGTTTAAAGCTTAAAGGGCCGGGACACCGAGAGAAGGCTTGATGAAGATAAGACGTTCGTGCTAGAGGAAAACTCAGCACAAGGAGAGCCCTCTTTGCTGATTAAAGAGATCAGCAGCGAGATCTCCATGTCTTCTTCAGCGATCTTCCATGACAGTCATTGTTGCTGGTTCTCTCTCTGAGGGCTAATGGTTCAATTAAAGCATTTTGAGTCAGTCCTCAGTGATGGAGCTTGAATGAACTGGATCAACATGTGATCAAGAGAGAATCTATTCTGATTCCAGTTTATAAAATTCACCACCTGGGCTCAATTATCGAAGCCGGGGAAGGAAATGCATATCCTTCATAAGAAGGGTGAATCCATGGAGAGGAAGTCTGAAATTGAACGAAACTTGGAGAGGGGCATCTCTTTTGAGTTAATTGATATCATACATTCTTTTTGCCACTTGTGTGAGGCTACAGACGATCCCTCGTCAAGGATTCCTTGAAGATCAGTGGGAAAGGCCACAACACCGAAGGCCCTGCAGTCTTTCTCCTGGTGGATGAAGATTCAGAGCTGAAATTGGGGGTCTCATTTTTGCTTTTCCCTAGCAGTGGAAGTCCTTGTGTTGCACACATCTCCTACTGGATGGAAAGCCCACATTGACCAACTACCTAATCCCAGGGGTTCTGATCATTGTCAGAATGTTTGTGTCACATCACCTTTCTGAAACTTCGGCCAGTCAAGCTGGCTCTCAATGTTTCCATCCCTGGTATTCAGAACAAGTTGGCAATAGTACAAACAGATGGCACAACAGCTCTGTGCTATATCTACAAGCAAGGAAGAATGAGGTTGAGGGTTCTCTTGTGGTAGACTCAGCTTTTGTGGCGTTGGGCCATCCCAAGGAGAACTTGCATAAGAGCAGTGCACCTGCAAATAAAACCTCTAAATAGAGCACTGGTGAAAGAACAGGAATGGATGCTCAACGATGAGGCGCTAAACAGCACCCTGGAAGAATGCGGGTATCCAGGGGTAGACAAGATGCCCAGACATAACGTCCAGGTTTCAGGAGCACATATCTCTGGCTAATGCCTCTGTTTAACACCGTGGTCAGGGACATCTCTAGAGAGACTCTCGCTGAGGCCGCTGATCACACAGACCGTCGTGAAGTTCCATCAATCGGTGGCCGCTATTACCCTCATAGCGCCCTTGTGCCCAACGCAGCGGTGGTACGCAGCTCTGCTACAGATTCTCCTGCCTACCCATTGCCTCGGTCACACTTTAGATTGGGTCTCCACTATTAATGTCATTAGTAAGGATTTCCAGGTGTGTTCCTGTCCTTGGTCAGACCATGCCAGGATGACTTTCCTAAGAAACTGAAATGCAGGAGAGCAAAATGTAATTTGGCAAGAAGCGCAAAGCTGCTTACGCGGGACCAAATTGAACCCGTGTTACGGCCTTCCATTAATTTTTCTCCTACTGATTCTGCAGTAGTGATGTCGCAGTTACTTGTCTCCAATCTGGACAACATCACCAATTCCATAGCGCATCTTAAATATAGAAAAAATAGGGAAGGGATAAAAAACAAAACCTGGTTCTCTCCAGAGTTGCCCCTTTCTTTGCCCTTCTGGATCAGGAGGGGGTGGAGTTGGCCAACTATGCATATGACACACAGTAAGTCATCCCCATGGCTGGTACTCACTCCCAGGATGAAGCTGAACTGAACCGTGTCCATACCTCCATGGAGAACTGGATGATATGGAGCAACTTGGCATTGAACAAGGATAAAACCGAGTTGTTGATTTTTGGCACTCAGTCTACGCTGGCCAAGCTTGATCCTTCCTATGATAACCTTCAACTTGGAGAGGTCAAGATAACTCTCAAAAAGAAAGTTAAAACCTTGGGTGTGGTCTTTGACCAACAGCTCAATGTGAAAGCCCATGTAGGAAGTCTTGTATTAGCAGCAGCCTACTACATCAAGCTTTTGGCACATCTTAGACCTTTTTTTCCACAGGCCAAAGCTGAGACTATTGCTAGAGCAATTGTCAGGTCTAGAATTGACTGCTGCTGTTGCCTCCTGGCAGGGCTCAGCAAAACTGATGTTAACAGACTACAGGTGGTGTAAAACGGTGCAGTCAGCGTGGTCGTGGGACCATCCCGTTGTGACCCTATATCGGCAGCCAGACGAGCACTGCATTGGCTCTGTGTGGAAGCACGCATACTTTTCCGCCTATTGGTCATTACCTTTAAATGTAGACAGGGCTTAATGCCCTCGTATCTGCAAGATCTCATCCCTGAAAAAGTGAATAGTAGATCTCTCAGATCTAGCAATCAGAATTATCTGATGCTTCCTAGATGTGGGACGAAGAAGGTGGAAAGGGGAGCTTTTCACATTGCAACCCCTAAAGCATGGATCAACCTACCTCCAGATCTCAGATCTCAGAAAACCATTGATCCTTTTAAGAAAAAAATTGAAAACATGGTAGTTTGCTTGATCCTCTCTGGCAGCTCGGGCTGAATACCTTTCCTGGTCAATTGTTTCTTGTTTAATGTTTTGTTGTCTGCGCCCTGATGCCCATGGGTCCATGGTTTGCGCATTATAAAGTAAAGTAAAGGTAATGGCAGGTCAATGGTGCATCTCCATCCTGGTCTGTATGAGAAATTAACTGAGGGCTCTCACTGTAGTGCGATGTGCGGCTCCATCTGAATTCTTTTCGCAAAAGGTCAGTGGCCGGCGTGAATTCTGGTATAGTCTCTGGATATTTGTTCTAACTTTTGAGATAGATTTGCAGCAGGCAACGCAGGTACACAGACTGTCTCCTCTCCACTTTCCGTGTTAAAAAAAAAACAGATGTATTGCTTGTAATAAGTGGTTAACCATATATTGGCTACATTTAACATTTAACATTTAAATATTTGGACAAGGTGTAGCCATGACCAAGCACTTCCACAGAGGTAATATTTGTTAATGATTATAATTAAGAGAGAGCTACGACTACAGGTGAGTTATTTTCATGATGTACATCCTGTATGTTCCAGTCATTTTAAATGAATGTCTGTAAGTCTATGGATTCCAGCCACAGTGACCAACACTGAGCCTGGACCTCGCAATGTTTGTCCTTCTAATGCTCTTCTATCACTAATGCTCGTGTCTTCTTCTGTAGACGCAACATCCGGCTCACCACAGACTACAGGTATGTTTCCAGCATGTTCTAGTTTCCTCACAATGCCCCACTGGTCAGGCTTGGTGCCAGGACCCACAGTTTGCTCCAACTTGACTACCAGGGTGGATGGGCTTGATCTCAGACGTTACATGTGTGTCTATCTGCACCCTGGCCCTGGATGTGACCCCCTAAAGGACCAACATGGGCTGGAGTCGGCTGTGCTCAAATGGAAGCTCAGCTGGGAATACTTTCTCTCGAATTAATCGAAATGAAATCCTGTATCATATCGCATATTTTAAATTTACCCATCGTCCCAGTCAGGCAGGGACTTAAGGCAGCTCAGACGATGCAATAGACAGTCATTAAGAGAATGGGCCCATTTCTTCTGATACAGCAGTTCCCCTGCAGAGAGTAGAGTTTATTTAAACAATAGGCCCTGAGCAGGGGGGCATTACCATTTCAGGTAATGCCCCAGGCCCATAGTTACAGGCCCGAGCAAAGGGGCCTATTGCTATTAGTACCCTGGCCTGTAAGACCGGGGTACTAAGAGCATTTATTTTCTGTTCCGAAAAGCTCTGGTGTTTCGAACAGAAAAAAAAAACAAAGTTAAAAAAATGGCCGCTGTGGAAAGGAAAACAAAGTCTGTTTTCCCTTTCCATGGCGGCCATTGAAAATGAATGTAAAAATGAATGTAAAAAAGATAAACAAACAAAATGGCGGCTATTCAAAAAGTAGGGAAAAAAGTAAACAAATAAAATGGCTGCTATGGAAAGGATGGAAGGGTCTCTATCATTCAGGGGTTACCTCACATTTGGGTGATATTCCCTCCTACCAAGTGAGGATATCATACATGTATACAATTCAAAAGAAGGAAAAACAAACCACTCTCAACAAAGCGTTCTAGATGTGTCCTCCAGATATAGTTTCCAAAAGCAACCATTATGAACAAATATTTTTTTTTTTTTTTTTTTTTTTTTTTTGAAAAATTTTTTATTGGTTTTTCAAAACATATGACAAACAGTGCGTGGTATGGCGGTGTAATATGTGTAACACCCACACAAAAAAAAAAAAAAAAAAAAAACCCCCAACAACCTCAACAATCCCTCCCCACCCGTTCCGCCCCCCTCCCCCCGAGACCACAGGTCAGTCCCCAATCATTCAATATGCTCATGTGTCGAGCAGGGACTACCAGGACTGTTTGGAGTGCTGGCCGATGTCGCTGAACGGAGGAGCGGCTCAGTCAGTTCTACCCAGCGGAGAAGATCTGCACTGGAGTCAAGTTTTTGTACCTGGATGGCCATTTCCCAAGCCGCCGTCTCCGCGGCGACCCATCTCTTGAGATCGTACCACCAAAGGGCCTCACCAGGTCCTCGTGCGCTCTTCCAGCTCATGGCTATGCGCCTTTTCGCCGTTATGTAAATCAAGTCCAGGAGTCTATTTAGGGGCTTGTTCTTGGTGCTTCGCTTGTAAGCCCCCAGTATGCAAGCTGCTGGTTCGTGAATTTCGACTTCTATCCCGGCCAGCGCCACCCTATCTCGTACCTGGGTCCAGAACCTCAGGACCATGGGGCAGCTCCAGAACATATGGGTCATTCCTGCTTGTGGCGCATGGCACTTGGGGCATGATTGTGGCGAGGCCCCCTTGAACTTAGATATGGCGTCAGGTGTGAGGTAGGCTCGGTTCGTGATGTATAGCTGTATTAATTGGAGGCGTGCATTTCTGGAGGTCTTTTTGTGGTAGTGGGTAATCTTTTCCCATGCGTTGTCCTCGAATACAAGGCCCATTTCGCTCTCCCATCTCTTTTTGCATTTCAGTTCATTCGTTGTTGTTGCCTGTAACAGGGCCTCGTATATTCTGGAGGTTTCGTGGCCTCCCTCGGCTGTGTCCAGCAAGGTTTCGATGGTTTCATTCTCTGTAAATCGATTGTCTGCCTCAGGCCATCTCTTCCTTAAGGCCCGAGTTATTGCCCCGTGGAGCAAGAACTGCCCGATGGGCAGGCCCGTCGACTCGCAGAGGTCGGAGAATGTGGAAAGTTCGTGTTCGTGCATGAGGTCGCCCAGCGTCGCTACTCCGTGGGGCTCCCATACCGAGCGAGCCTCGGTGTGCCCCCATGAGGGTGTCGCCATGACTGCAGCGATGGGGATCTGTGGGGAGTACGGATCTCGCAGCCCCACAGCCTTACAGGCCCTCTTCCAGAGCTGGGTTCCCAACATGGCCAGGTATGGGTGACGTTGTGGAGCCCCCTTCCCGACCCACAACAAGTCTCTAAGTAGCAGTAGTGGCAGGGCCGGCTGGAGAAGTCTGGTGTCAGTGGTGGTTTCATCCGCCATCCAGTGCGTTACGTGTTTCAATTGGCTGGCCAGATAATATAGTTCGAAATTAGGGACTTTCAGTCCGCCCCTCTCGTAGGGTCTCTGGAGGATGTCAAGCCCCACCCTGTGCCTGCCTCCCTGCCACAGGAATTCTCTGCAGAGTTTGTTCAATTCTCTGAAAAAGGCTGAGGGGATGTTGTAGGGGACATTGGTGAAGCAATGCAGTAGGCGTGGGAGCGCTACCATTTTGAGGAGACCCGCCCTCCCCGCCACAGAAAGGGGAAGTTTGCCCCAGAAGGCCATGGAGTTGGTGAGTGCGTCCTTTGATCTGGCTGTGTTGAGGATGTGTTCTGTGTACGGGCTACGGTGTATGACAATGCCCAAGTATTTAAAGGACGTTACCTGCCACTGGAGAGCCAGTGGGGGCAGGGGTCCGCCCTCATTGCTGTGTAGCGCTGCGAGGGGGTAGAGACACGACTTGTCTTTGTTTATCTGGATGCCTGTGTGTTTTTGGAAGCAGTCCAGAGTCTCCAAGATGTAGGGCAGGAGATGCTCAGGGTTATTGAGGTAGAGGAGGGTGTCGTCCGCGTACATGGAGATGATGTGAGTCACTCCATCAAGTATAATGCCTCCCCCACCGTATTCCTGCCGGATGTACGCGGCCACTGGCTCAGCAGCAATGATATAGAGCATGGGAGATAAGGGACATCCCTGTCGTGTGCCTCTGTGGAGGGGCCATTTGTCAGAGTACGTCTTGTTGGTACGCACTCTAGCCTCGGGGTGTGTGTAAAGCAAATGGGTCCATTTAAGAAAGGCGGGTCCAATGCCCATCCTGGCCATGGTGGCGTACAACCATTCCCAATTAACCGAATCAAAGGCCTTGGTGGCGTCTAGTGATGCCACCGCGTATTTCTGGGTGTCATGCTCAGTGCGGTATATGATGTGGTGCAACCTGCGTAAATTTTCAGTGATAGAGCGCCCAGGTACATAGCCAGTTTGGTCGTGGTGAATCAACAGGGGGATCACCTTGCGTAGCCTGTTGGCGAGGAGTGCCGAAAGTATTTTGCAGTCGACATTGAGCATGGAGAGAGGTCTATAGGAACCGCAATCTGTTCCATCTTTGCCGGGCTTCAGCAAGGGGATGATTACAGCTTCCCTCATGGAGTCAGGGAGTATGCCGCGTTCGAAAGCCTCATTGTACACTTGTGCCAGCAGCGGGGCGAGGGTCTCCTCATATGTCTTATAGAATTCCCCCGGGAGGCCATCCATACCTGGGGCTTTCCCAGAGGGTAAAGATCTAATGGTTGCCTTGACCTCGTCTGGGGTGATTGGGTCTTCCAGGGTTGCGGCCAACTGTGGGTCTAGTTTGGGTAACTCTATGCAGTCTAGGGCGTCCTCGATCCCGGTGTCTAACGGGGGCGGGGCTTGAGAATATAAGTCCTGGTAGTATTCGGAGAAGACCATATTAATATCAGCCTGGGTGTGCACCGCAGTGCCATCTGGTCTGAGGATGTGGCAGATGGGGGTCCTAGGGGATTCCCTTTTGTACAGCCAGGCCAGGAGTTTGCCGGGCTTGTCTCCCAGGGCGTGTGTCCTTTCCGTGTGCTTGGCGTAGCTTAGTTTCCCCAGGGACTCCCAGTGTGACAGACAGGCTTGTCTCTGCGCTATTATTTCCCGTACCTGCTCGGGGGTCGGGTTCGCTCTATTCTCCAGCTCCCCCAGCTTACTTTCTGCTTTTGCCAGGGCGTTCGTGATGGCCTTTTGGGTTCCCCCTACCGCTGCCAGCATGTCCCCTCTCATGACCACCTTATACGCCTCCCAAGCGGTGCTGATGCGATCTACGCTGCCTAGATTGTGTAGCCAATATTCGTCTGTGCTGTCTTGTACGTGGTCCCTGAAGGCCGCGTCAAGCAATGCTTCTGCTCGCAGTCTCCATGTAGGGATAGGGGGTCTGGGCGGGTGTACCTCCCAAGTGACCGACAGGGGTGAGTGGTCTGATAATACTCTGGGTAAGTATTGTGCCTCGCTGAAAGTGGCTTGCTGCTCCAGGCTGACTAGCATGTAGTCCAGCCTAGTGTGGACGTTATGTGGCGGGGAGAAGAAGGAGTATTCCCGTCTCTCCGGGTTCAGTTCCCTCCACAGGTCGCTAAGGGACAGATTGGAAATCAGTTTGGATAGTATCTTGGCGGGGGGGGACGGGCGGGAGTGTTTGGTGTCTGACCTATCTTTGAGGGGGTCTAAAGTGCAGTTGTGGTCCCCGCCCCAGATCATGGTGCTGTTTGCGTGGGGGCATAGTCTAGGGCTCAAGGAGCGGAAAAAAGCTGTGGCGTCATGGTTGGGTGCGTATGTGCTAATCAGGCATAGGTCTCTTCCCTCCATGGTACCCTGCACCAGCGCCATCCTACCCTCGTTATCCGTTTTTGTGTCCGTGACTTTAAAAGGGACTGACGGGTTAATCCACACCAGGACCCCCCTAGCATATGAGGAGTAGGAGGATCCCACCAAGGTCCCCCGCCAGGTTTTGGCTAGCGCAGTCAGTTTAGCCTCCGTTAGGTGTGTCTCCTGAAGCATGGCGATCCCTACCTTGCATCGTCGCAGGTATGCTTGAATTCTTCGCTGTTTCACGTAGCTATTCATGCCTCTGACGTTCCATGTCATCACTTTCACTCTCTCAGCCATAGTCAAGGTGGTGTACTCTCACTAGTCCAGGTCCCGGTCGAGGCCTCATTGGAGGTGCTGTGGTATTGGAGGAGTCCTGTGGTCTCGGTGTGTCAACTTTAGGGATCCCAACTAGGGTGCGGATATCCGGCACCCCTTTCCCTAAGAAAGAACTTCCCCAACAAATAACTGGTCTAACAAGGTGCTCCTCGTCGTGACTGTCCCGTTTCCGCTCCCTAGGACCTGGCATGGTCTTCGGGTGCCCTACGGGTGGGTAAACGTACCCTGAAAAAACAGAAAAACACAAGCTCCTGGGGGGTTGAGGGAGCTAAAACCTCGGTGTTCCGCGTGGTAGGATCCCTTCAGCTGCTCCTGGGGTTGGATTGCAGTGTTCTTATGGTGCGGTATAATACAGTAGTCTTAGGTAGGTGTATCAGCGCGGCCTGCGCCTCTTGTCGTCTATGTCTGGTAGTTGCTGCTCGTCCATCCAGTCCCGGGCTTGTTCCGGTGTGTCGAATAGGTGGGCTCTGTTCTTGTGTATTACTTTCAACCTAGCAGGGTAAAGGAGCATGTATTTCAAACCAGCGGCCTTCAACCTGGCTTTGGTGTAGATGAACTGGGCCCTGCTCATCTGCACTTGAAAAGTGTAGTCGGGGTAGATGGCGATCCTGGCCGAATTTCTCAATATCTGGCCCCCTGACCGAGAGTACGCCAGGACGACCTCGCGGTCTCTGTAGTTTAACACTTTAGCAATCATGGGCCTGGGTGGGCCACCTGGCGGGGGCCTCTTGGCAAGCGACCTATGGGCCCTTTCGATGGAGAACCCCTGCGATAGTTTCTCTGCGCCGATTTCCTGCAGCAGGAGGTTTTCCACGTAGTTGGTGGGGTCTGGGCCTTCGATGCCCTCAGGCAGTCCGAGCAGCCGGATGTTATTCCGGCGGGCCCTCCCTTCGGCCTCTTCCACCTTGTTCTCGAGGTTTTTGACCGTTTGCTGGAGGCCTTCCATGTCATGGAGAAGTTGGGTGTTCGCTTCGGAATTCTCGCGTACTTGAGTCTCGAGTGCCTCCGTTCGATTAGCCAGGGAGCGGACGTCTTGGCGGAGGAGTCCCAGATCTATGGCCACTGCGTCGATTTTATTCACCATAGTCGTTTGGATTAGCTTGATGGCCTCCAAGAGTTGCAAGTTAGTGGGTTCAGGCGTCGCTGGAGTAGCGCTCGTGTCCCCTGCGGCAGTCGCCATGGTCGGGCACTCAGGGCTGGGGGGTTCGGGGGCTGTGTAGGCATCCAGGGTGGTCTGCCGCTGTTTAGACCTGGTCCCCCTCCCCGCTGACTTATCCGGGCAGGACATCCCCTCACCTCGCTGTGGAAGTTGCTCGCTTGATGTCCTCCGGCGCTCGGAGGGTTATGGTCCACGCTTCGGGCCCTCCCGCGGGGCGTCAAGCGCTCCGGCGCCGGTTCTCAAGGGCCTCCAGGCACCGCGGGGTGCGATACGGCCTGGCTAGGCCTGATATGGTAGTTCGTGGAAAGTCTTCGCGTTTCGGCCCGCGCTGCTTTTCTCGGTGCCCGGTGGGGGGGGGGAACTCCTTTCTGTAGCTGCCCGTTCCGAATGCCGCGGTTCCAGCACTCCGCCCCCCGTGGCGCAATTCGGGCAGGGGTGCGCAGCTCCGGTGGTATCGCCAACCGGGGCAGCGCGAGGTGGCCGGTGCACTCGCACTCGGTGTAGTGCGCGATCTCTGGGCCTCGGTTCCAGCCGGGCCTCCGTCCCCTGCGGTTCCGACAGCGGGGCCAGCAGGCGCCCTCGTCCGCCTCAGTCGATCACTCGTTTTCGGGCTTGGGGCTCCCGAGCCTACCGCAGGGGTGGCCACCGGGGGGTCAGCAGGGGCACCCCCTCGCCGTTCCGCTCGGCGGCGCAGGGCGGCCCTCTCTCGGATGGCTCAGCAGATGTGAGCCGCCATCTTGGCTGTCCGCGTCGTGGGGTGTGCGATCCTCTCAGCTCGGCTCCCGGGCTTCCACCCTCGCGTGTGAAGGGTCCAGGAGGTTCTCGTCGCCGCCGGCGGCTCTCGGGATGATTTGTAGGCGCTGAGGCCGGCTTAAATACAGGAAAAACAGCTTATCGATGGCTCATCTTGCGGAGCTTGCCGAAGTCGCGTCCGCTCTACATGGCGGTTGGCCACGCCCCCCATTATGAACAAATATAGGTTCCATCTAGTGAACATGAATCACAACCAACGTAATCTAAAATTTAAATTTTTATTCATTTTCTGCTTTTAAACACACCTCATATAAACATTTAAAAAAACATTTATAAATCACTAGAATTTCCGTATCATAAAATAATTCCACCTCACAAATTTAAAGTCACAAATCACTTAATTTTCAAAACATCAGTGGCAACTCAATTCATTTTATTCCCCAATTCCCCACCATGTTACAATAGCCTGATTTATATAAGTTTCTGTCCTCAATGTTACAAATCACTGGACATTCTTCAGGGGCAGAAAATTCATCTTGTGCTTCTAGTGGATCTTTTCTCATACCAGATTTTTATATCTAAAGACACATAAAAGAACACACATTACCACATGGGCATCCCCGGTCAATGAGTAGACCTAGCCAATCCCTAATCACCCCTAGGGTGGACAGATATACAATCTTTAATATACCTGTACCATTGGCTTCTGACTCTATAGCAAAGCCAAATCTTGCTCTTCACCTTTCTAATAGACAGGGAACTCACTCAGAGTATCAGGTACCCAAAACCAATACACACAGCACCTTAATCAATGACCATATTGAACAGCAATAATGTCCTCTAAAAAAGCCCCATCCCCAGGGGGATACCATAAATTCAAATGCAACTCACCCTGGGGTCAAGGACTTCATCGTCTTCATAAGTCACTTCAATAATTGAGAAATTATTCCATCGGCAGTTAATCTAGGTTATTAAGTGATTTGTGACTTTAAATTTGTGAGGTGGAATTATTTTATGATACGAAAATTCTAGTGATTTATAAATGTTTTTTTTAAATGTTTATGTGAGGCGTGTTTAAATGCAGAAAATGAATAAAAATTTAAACTTTAGGTTACGTTGGTTGTGATTCATGTTCACTAGATCCAACCTATATTTGTTCATAATGGTTGCTTCTTGAAAATATATCTGGAGGACACATCTAGGAAGCTTTGTTGAGAGTGGTTTGTTTTTCCTTCCTTTGTATTGTACACAAGTCTGATATCCTCACTTGGTAGGAGGGAATATCACCCAAATGTGAGGTAACCCCTGAATGATGTAGTCCCTTCTTCCTTTCCATGATGGCCTGTCACGGATCGGGAGCGGAGGTGCTGGGGACAGAAGTGTTCCCTGCGCATCCGATCCCGAAATGGAAAAAAAAGAAGGTAAGTGGGTTTGGGAGGGCAGAGATGGGATTCTTTGGAATGGGGGGCAAGGGGGAGGGAACAACCCTTAACTCGATCCCCGGCGGGGGAAGATGGCAGCCTACATCCGTGGGGTGTCTCGGAGAGGGATTACCTTGTTCCGAGCCTCCTCATTGGCGGAGTGGCTGACACCCCCATGCCCCCCGCCGAGGACAGAAATGAAGGAACGTTGTGGGGGAGAGGGATTCCCAGTCAGGTAATGCCACGGCATGGGCAATGAGATTGCATGTTACAATCTCATTGTCCCTCGCTGAGTACTAATCCTTTATAGACTCCCCCCTGCCAAGAGTAAAGTTCATTCTGGTACAGAGTCTCACTTGCAAAGAGAGAGTTTATTCTGATACAGTCTCCCCTGCAAAGAGTTTTTATGACATCTCCCCTGCATTCTGATAAAGTTTCTCCCGCAAAGAGAGAGTTTATTCTTTTATAGCATCTACCCTGGAAAGAGTAGAGTTTGTTTTATAGAATCTCTCCTGCAAAGAGTAGAGTTCATTCTTTATAGAAGCTCCCCTACAAAGAGTAGAGTTCATTCTGATACATATTCCCCTGCAAAGAGACAGTTTATTCTTTTATAAAATCTCCCCTGCAAAGAGTAGAGTTTATTATTTTATGAAATCTCTCCTGCGAAGAGTAGATTGCATTCTAAAACTGTCTCCCCGGCAGGGAGTTTATTCTTTTATAGACTCTCCCCTGCAAAGAGTAGATATCATTCAGATACAGAGTCTCCACTGCAAAGAGAGAGTTTATTATTTAATAACAGTTCCCGTACAAAGAGTAGAGTTTATTATTCCATGAAATCTCCCCTGCAAAGAGTAGAGTTAATTCAGATACAGAGTCTCCACTGCAAAGAGAGGGTTTATTATTTTATAACGTCTCCCCTGCAACGAGTAAAGTTTATTATTTTTTTAAATCTCCCCTGCAAAGAGTAGAGTTCATTCAGATAGAGTCTCCACTGCAAAGAGAGAGTTTATTATTTTATGGACCCTCCCTTGCAAAGAGTAGAGTACATTCTGATACTGACTCTCCCCTGCAACGAGTAGAGTTCATTCAGATACAGATTCTCTACTACAAAGAGAGTTTATTATTTTATAGACTCTCTGTTGTAAAGAGTAGAGTACATTCTGATACTGAGTCTCCCCCTGCAAAGAGTGGAGTTCATTCAGATACAGAGTCTTCACTGCAAAGAGAGTTTATTATTTTATAGACTATCCCTTGCAAAGAGTACAGTTCATTCTGATACTGAGTACCCCCTGCAAAGAGAGTGTATTCTTTTATTGCATCTCCTCTGCAAAGAGTAGAGTGTATTCAGATACAGAGTCTCCACTGCAAAAAGAGAGTTTATTATTCTATAACTACGCCCCTGCAAAGAGTACTCCCCTTCAAAGAGTAGAGTTAATTCAGATACAGATTCTCCACTGCAAAGAGGGAGTTTATTATTTCATAACATCTCCCCTGCAAAGAGTAGAGTTTATTTTATGAATTCTCCCCTGCAAAGAGTAGACTTCATTCAGATACAGAGTCTCTACTGCAAAGAGAGAGTTTATTATTTTATAGACTCTCCCTTGCAAAGTGTAGAGTACATTCTGATACTGAGTCTTCCGCTGCAAAGAGTAGAGTTTATTCTTATACAAAGTTTCCCCATTGTAGTGGGGGCTTGTTGGCTTGTTCTTGTTCAGTCCCGTTTCTGATACAGAGTCTCCTTGTCAATGGAGAGGGTCTATACTTTTTTTCAAAGCAATGTATTTGATTTTCATGAGAATGTACACTTGCTTACTGAGTTTCCACTTTACATCAACAGTCTAAAAGAGCAAGACAAAAAAACCCTAATAACTCTGTGTGGGAAATGCAACTAGCAGGCAAGTGGTGGGGGGCGAGGGCCAGGCGAGTGTTAGAGCGTCACTCATGGACCCCTCCCCGTGGTTAATGTTCGACTCAGCCTGACCAACTGCAAAGCATTCCTCGACCTCCCTGATCTGCATCCTTGAGAGCAACCCCTCTACGGTACTGAGTGACCGCATTCCCTCCTACATGGCGCTTGCTTGCTGTTTGGGCCCACACAATCCTCGGTGCTCAAACTGAGCTTGATCAGCTCACATCTACGCTCAACACCGGGACTGCCTATGTCAGCCTAACAAGAACTGAATCCTGGTACTTTTGATTCTGAACTGCCCCCTCAGTCCACTTGGACCCTAGAGGTTGGTTAGGTCACGATCGCTCCTGTTTTCATCCAAGATATCCTTTTTGTGGCTAGTAATTTATCTAACACCCCTGGTACTACACTCAGTGTGACTTCCCTCAGTCTGTTATAACTTCTCTGTTCTTCCTTTGGGATGGGTTTTTGTACAGTATTTCTGTTTGTTCTGTTGCAGATGGTGTGTTTGATTAAAGTATACATATATTTATAGAACCTTGATTGGACATTTGCTTTATTTTGGACTGCAATACTTTGTTGTTTGGTTCACTACTGGGTCACCTTCGCACCCCTCTTATATAGCCTTCCCTCGGCCCTTGTTACCACAAAAGCTCAAGGAGGTGTATATCTTTACGGTCCCTATGTGAGGTCTCAGTGTGTCATTTTACCCCTACTCATCCTTGTACTCCTGTGAGGCAGAATCCAATTTGTCACAGGCTCTGATAGTGGGGGCTGTTGGCATGGAGCTGTCCTGCTACTTGAGTTCCTACTGCTCAGCGCAGTTCAAGGGTTGATTTTGCTTGTGTTGGTTCAGTTGTTCCTTTAGGTTCAAAGATCATAGAAATTCAGTCTTTCTGGGGTATTTGTTGTAACCACCAGAATACTTGAAACTTGCTGAATGTTGAAACGTCCCCCATCCTGCACGCCTTCTGTGTTAATTGTTCTTTTTCCCTCTTCTTGCAGCTGCAAGACCACCATCAACTCCAGGTAATTCTCAGGTCATTTACTCCTGGGTCGGCCACCAAGTCATTTCTGGGGACTGACAGTGTGTCCTCTTTCTTTTCCAGCTCAGACTCGCATCCCTACGAACACATCTGCTGAAGGTAGGACCTTT
Organism: Ambystoma mexicanum; assembly: GCF_040938575.1. NCBI lineage: Eukaryota > Metazoa > Chordata > Amphibia > Caudata > Ambystomatidae > Ambystoma > Ambystoma mexicanum. Next base: position 1,685,824,025 of record NC_090929.1, read on the forward strand.
TTACATTGAAGTCAGTGGGCCTCATTCTAAGTGTGCCGGTCGGCTCACCGGCACCCTTATTTCTGGACCGGCAAACTAAAGTGTCTGCCAGCAGTGAACACTGTGGCCGACAGGTCAGACCCTGCCGGGCGCTGGGTCCACGGTAGGCAGACTGTTCACGGAAGCGCCGGCACCGTTAGCCATCGTGCCGGTGCTTCATAGTCCCCACTCCCATAGAGCCCTAAGGGGCTTACATTTTACCGGTGCCTGACTTTCGGGCTGCCGGACTTGTAATAGCATGGTGGCACCAGGAAGTCAGGCGCCAGTAAAATATAGAGTCTGGCGGCAATCCGCCGGTAGCAGCGGCAGGGTTACCGCCGGACTCGTAATGAAGACCAGTGTTTATTTTATGGAACCGCTACTGTCCAATGATCCATTGCGACACCCAGCAAGCATGCTGGATGTGGCTTATTTATCATTTTGGACATCAGTAGCCTCCTGTGACACTGAACATAATGATAATATTGTCAATCAAGTAAGTAGAATCCCTAATAAGGAAAACCATAATTGGCAAAATCTGGCAGAATATTTTTACATGGAAAGTAACAGGGAACCCTTTGTTTGACTCCCTGAAGAGAGGAGCTGTGTTTATGTGTCTGCATAGTGTAGAGTCATGTCAAAGCTACTTATAAGAGAGCAATAAAGATACTGTATTCATCCTGATCACCATTCCTCACCAAATCCATCCACACCCAGAACTGCCAAAATCTTTCATGATCCTAGTGTTTGCAAAACATTGTCACCTGCCGAGGGATTGCCTCCTATGTCTATCCTTGCCACACTGCCCCGGCTCACGCTTCATCTTCTGTGTGATGCATATTCGCTGCGGGGTCATCCAACACCCTCTTTTTATCCCTGGGATATGTTATGTTGAGTTATACCGTGCATCGCTACCACCCAGGGGCAGTCTCCAGGTGCTCACGTGGCTCTGCAAGAAAGAGGACGAGGTTGGTTAGTGTGGATGGAGGGATAGGATTGGCCCAGAATCAGGAGAAACTTTTTGGATAGTCACCCAAGACAAGTAGTAATTTCCCATCAGCCCTGCACGGTCTCCAGCTATTCACGGATTCAGCATATAGCCTCACTGTGGTGAGATAACAGCGGTGAATGAGCTTGAATTAAAGCTTGTTGTAGTGTACACATAGAGAGGGACTTGATGACCTGGCCTATGTTGCCATCCAGTCATTGCTGGTCAGCTGATTACCTAAGCCCCCAGGTCATTTCTCCTGACAAGGAGGTCCTGTATGTAGTCCTGAGTCCAGAGAAACAACCATATAAAGATCTGAGATTAAGCTGCTTCTTGAAAAGATAACCTTGAAAAGATTTCTGAAGTTCAGTAAGCTGTCTGGTTGAGTCTGCCATCGAACCTCAGGTTGGGGAACCCCTTGTCTTGTCTGGAGACATTCCACTCTGGCAGTGGGCCCGCAGGAGTGGAAGCACATCAATTGTCATCAAATTGATCTCCATGAAACTAGGAAAGGGCAAGCTTCTGCCCTTTGAACATGTTGCCCTTTATGGATCACAAAAGGGGCGCGTTGCCCCGGCTGCCGAAGTTGTTAATGTTCATCCCCCAAATACCTCATACATTTCTTAATCAATTTTCACCAAATCAATTATTTTAGTTTTCTTTTTCCCTTCAGCGTTTAAAAAGATAGCGCACATCCCAAAATAGGGAAGTTAACTTTCAAACCTGATACCTTTGTAAAGAGACCTAATTCTATACTTAAAGCACTAAAGTAATTTGCTGAGAGACATCAACTAATTCACCATCAGCAAACATTATGAACTTAAATACCACAATGCTAAAATGGATCCACTGCTTTCTCGTGTTGCCCCTGACCTGTGTAGCAGAATAAGCCATAACTAGAAGTAAAAGGAAATGGAAGAGCAGTCACCATTGTCTAGTTCCCCAATCCTGTCGTTTATTTTGGTGCCGGACCAAATATTTGGGCGTGACGTTCCTAATGAATATTTCATGAAAACCCAGAGCTTGCCCAGTCTTCTTGAAGAAGGCCCAGTCCACCCTGTCGAATGCTTTTTCTGCATGAGTATGATGAAGGGGCCAAGTGAGAGGTGTTTATTTTATCCAGAAGGTGGGATGTTTTATAAATATTGTCAAGTGGCTATTAGCTTATGACAAAGCCTGCTTGGACAGACTGGATCATATTGAGGCTGGGGTGGTCTCCAAACTAGATTTGAAAAACTTTGTAAAAAGCTTGACCTCAAGATTCAGAAGAACCAAGGGCCTATACACCCCACTGAATTCTGGGCCTTTACCTAGTCTACGGATGAGGCTGGGTGTAACTACCGTTGTAGAGTCAGACCGTTGAATGTTAGGAAGACTTAGGGCCTCATTACGAGGCTGGCAGTAGTAATATAGGCACGGCTGCTGCCGGTATTTTTTTTTTCCAGCGCCCACAAATGGCCAATTGCCGGGTCATTACGACCTTGCCGGACCCGGTATTTGCCCATTCCTGGGCGCTGGAAATAAATCTTCCCCATTCCCATTGAGTCCATAGGGCTCAATGGGAATGGGGACGTTGGATCCACGGGCACCGTTTATAACGGTGCCGGTGCATCCGACGTGCTGTGCTCGCAGGTGCCTTTCATTCCGCCAGGTCAGACTTGGCGGAATGAAAGGCACCCACAAGCACAACTCGGAGTTTGCCGGTCTGGATACAATGGTACCGGCAAGCTTACCGGTACCGTTGTATCTGAACCGGCAAGCTTGTAATGAGGCATTGTGTTTTTACTTCTCTATAGCAAAACTGATTAGTGTTTTTGATATACAAGTGTTCATTGCAGAACATGAGTGGGACTAGAATCTCAGTTACTGTCCTACTGCCATTCACCCTAATTCTGTGCTGGTACTCAAACATGGGGGTGGTGCATTTCCATTTATCCTTATTCTGTAATGGCCCCCAAAAAGGCGAGGTCCCTTCCATTCTTCCTAATTCTGTGCTAGTCCTCGAACATGGGGAGGCCAATTGAAATCACCCTAATTCTGTGCTGGTCCTCAAACATGAAGAGACCATTTCCATTCACCACAATTCTGTACTGGCCCCCATATATGGCGAGGTCCTTTCCATTCAGCCTAATTCTACGCTGGTCCTCAAACACGGAGGTGGTGCATTTCCATTCATCCTTCTTCTGTACTGGCCCCCAAACATGGAGAGACCATTTCCATTCACCCCAATTTTGTACTGGCCCCCAAACAATGCGAGGTCCTTTCTATTCACCGTAATTCTGTGCTGGTCCTCAAACATGGGGAGGCCAATTGAAATCACCCTAATTCTGAGCTGGTCCTCAAACATGGGGAGGCACATTCTAATCACCCTAATTCTGCGCTGAACCTCAAATGTGTGGAGGCCATTTCCATTCACCCTGATTTCCTGCTGGTCCTCCATCATGGGGAGACCATTTGCATTCACCCAAATTCGGTGCTGAACCCAAAAATGGCAAAGCCAATTCCATTCACCCTAATTTCTTGCTTGCCCTGAAACATGGCAAGGCCAATTCCATGCACTTTAATGCTGTGCTGGGCCTGAAACATGGGGAGGTCAATTCCATTCACCCTGATTCTGTTATTTTCCTCAAACATGGGGAGGCCAATTCCATACACCCTAATTCTGTGCTTGTGCGCAAACTTGGAGAGGCCAATAACATTCACCCTAACTTTGTGCTGGTCCTCAAACTTGGGAGACCGATGCCATTCACCCTCATTCTGTGCTTGTCCGCAAACTTGTAGATGCCAATTCCATTCACCCTAATTCATTGCTGGCCCCCAAACATGGCAAGGCCAATTCCATTCACTCTAATTTTGTGCTTGTGCGCAAACTTGGAGAGGCCAATTCCAGTCACCCTAATTCTGTTCTTTTCCTCAAACATGGGGAGGCCAATTCCATTCACCCTAATTCTGTGCTGGTCCTCAAAAATGTTGGCCAATTCCATTCAGCCTAATTCTGTGCTGGTCTTCAAACTTGTGAGGCCAATTCCATTCACCTTAATTCTGTGCTGGCCCTCATATAGGCAGAGGCCAATAACATTCACCCTAATTCTGTGCTGGTCCTCAAACTTGGGAGACCAATTCCATTCACCCTAATTCTGTACTGTTCCTCAAACATGGGAAGGCCATTTCCATTCACCCTAATTCTGTGCTGGTCCTCAAACATCGGGAGGCAAATTCCATTCACGCTAATTCTGTGCTGGCCCTCAAATATAAAGAGGCCAATTTCAATCAGTCTAATTCTGTGTTGCAGTCACATATGGGGAGATCAATGCATTGGCAGTGTTTGGTTACCTTGAGATCAATATGCTACGATGTACCTGATTAGAAGGAGTAATTAAATGATATTCTTGATGCTGTGATAATGCTTGCCACTGTTCATAGCGGTTATGCTACTTCTGTCATGTTTGTTGCATTTATGTGTCATTTCTTGTTTCACATTACTAAGGCTAGCCGGCAGGAGATGAGAAGAATTCTCATGGTCTGAACTTTTAAGTGTGTTTCATGGATGAGAAGTGATGTTACAATTCTTCTGCGATACGATATGGAGTCTTAAGGTGGTTGGCTGTCATTACATGGCCCGTCATTTCCAATGCCGTAGTGTCTTCTAGAATGTTCTGATGCAGTTTTATAATATTGCATCTTGCTCTCGGGCATCTTCCTCGCTGGAGGAAGAACCTTTATATTCTTAGCTTCTGGAGGGCTTCCATTAGACTGGTCTTTATGCCTCTCTAAGGGTGTTGAATGCTCTCTTAGTGTCCCAATTCTTTTCCCTGGTCTTCTATTTCAGGTAATTACTCCATCCGTCTCCAGAATGGTTCCAGCAGGTGTGCGGGCCGTGTCGAAATCTGGTATGATTCCTACTGGGGGACGGTGTGCGATGATGGCTGGGACCTGAACGATGCTCAAGTCGTGTGCAGACAGCTCGGCTGCGGGTCGGCTCTTTCTGCTCTGAGCATGGCCTACTTCGGTCAAGGCAATGGAAGCATTCTCCTGGATGATGTCGCATGCAGCGGCTTGGAGTCCCGCCTGTGGGATTGCCCTCATTCTGGATGGAAGAGGCACAACTGTGTGCACCAGGAGGACGCCAGCGTCATCTGCTCAAGTGAGTGCTCTTTCCCCTGCATGCAAAACCGGTGCTAGTTAAAATGACTCTGTTCCAGATCATTCTTACAATGACAGCCCTAGGTCATCCCCTTTCCATTTCACACCAGCAAACGACGTTTAAACCAATATTCGCTTGTGAATGAGTGAACATAGTCAGTGAACTTATCTTGGGTTCAGTGTTCCTATCAAAAAGGCTCTTAAGAGGATTGAATTGGATTTTAAGGTCATTGGGATTACTCAGTGATTGATCAGAAGAGATGTCATGTTTTTAGAGAGTATGTGCATGACAAGCTAGAGAGGTGAGTGTGATGATAAAGACGACGGCCGTTGCCCGTCCTTCCCAAGTTGAAGGGGAGTTGATAGGCTACATACACACCAGTGTCTTGGAAATTGAGGCCATTTGAGATTCTGATCATCCTTGGTATTGTGCAAAAGTTGCATAGATCAGTGGGACACAGGAAAAAATAACTTTTCCATAAAAGAGGAAACCTGATAATGAACACATCAAAATGGCATTTTCTGAAAATAAGTAGTGTAAAAATGAAGAAAGGAAATCACGCAATTATTTTAAAAATAACCCATCATTAATTATTAGTTTAAATGTAATAAAAAAAAAACAATTGTGGTCAGGACCAGAATGGTTTAGAGCAGGTGTGGAGGACCAAGGAAGTAGGATATTTTGGAGTTTCTGGGGTTCCCACTGGTGTTAGAGCTGTTCCTTTATAGCTGGAAATATTCAAGTGCAAAATAAGTGGTAATCAGGTCAACTGAGAGATAAAAAGGGGGTCTGCTTTTATTATTAGGTAAATGACAAACCAAGAACACATTTTAAAACAATAAAAGGTAATAAGGTGCGTATAGCTTCCTTTTTTGGAAAAAAAGAAAAAAACTAATATATTTTGTTGTTTTTAAATTATTGAATTGAAAACTATAATGTCATTTTCAATTTGATAATCTCAGTTACCATTCTGGGTTATTATTGACTGGCTATTATTTGATAGAAGCAGGCCAGGGTCACCTCTGGCACACACTGCCTTTAGCTCTCCAGCATGTTTTATTTGATGAGGTCCTGGGGCAAGAAGGATCTATTCATCGATGCACCATCTGATGGGCGTGGGGGTGGATTCACACTGAAGGTCTACACATTGCATAGCTATTCTCTGAAACATTAGACGAGATGGCCGTGTAGGACAGAAGATGGCTCACAGGTTGGAGCGCTGAAGATGGAACCATCGCTGAAGCTGGTGCCAATGGTTGGTGTTGAGTCTCCAAGAGAATAGATGGTATGGCCTTGCAGGACACATGATTGGCTAAGAGGTTGCAGACCATGAAGTGGGGAAATTGCTGGAAGTGGGGTCTATGATCAGTGTTGAGTCTCAGATAGAATAGGTAGCCTGCCCGTGGTGGACACAAGGTTTGCTCAGAGGTTAAAGCGCTGAAGGTGGAGCCATAGTTAGAAGTGGCGGCACCGGTTTGTCTTGAGTGTCAGATCAAGTCATTAATGGCGGGAGCATCTCTCAGATAGATGTCTAGGGCAGGTTCTGAGGTTTCCGTGGAGATGTCGCTGCACAGGGCCTGCAGCTTCTCAGCGGTTGCTTCCCTGAGAACGAGGTCATTGGACCGCACTGATTGTTGGGTAGTCCTCATCCATCTCCTCAGAATCTGTGTGTCACCCTATTTTCAGGTTCCTCTGGAGGGAGAGCAGTCCAAGCGCTGAGTCCTCAACTAATGGGGGCAATTATGCAGCAGCAAGCCTTGATTTGCTCTTCAGGATATTGACCTGGAAAGTAAAGGTTTTGCCAGAAGCGAAGATGTTCTCCAGTCCAAACTTGCACTGTTTTATATGTGTTATCATGGTTGGGGTTCTCCAAAACTGGCCTCTGTGCACAACTGGTAGGGCTCAGAGCTTACTGTGGAGTGAGTGGGTGGGGAGTACTACAGCACACTCCATGGGTATTCATGAGCTATTTCTGGCTTTCAGGCTACTAGCAAGTACTGGTTCCAGCACCAGGAATCTTGGGAATGATGGGTCTTTGCCTGTAAAATGGCAACAGTTGCTCATGTTGACCCTTGGAAAGCATTTCCTCTCACGTCTCAAAATGTGAAGTTCCACTGCCCCCTGCTGGCAACATGTGCAGCTTTCAGCCTCGTCTATGTGTGAACATGTTGAACTACTTACATACAAGAGTAAAACATTTCAAATAAATAGTGTGATCGTGGACATGTAGAATGTTGCTACAGTACTTGAAAAATGTTAACAAATCGAAAGTAAACATCTTAATTTAAAAATCATTGTATAATAATGTAAATGCCCTTAAAAAAACACATCCCCCATGCACCCACACGCTTCCTTTTCTAACACCTATTAAACCCCCTTTCAGGGGATTATAAAAGCATGGGCTCTGTTGTAAACAGAAAGCTATTTTCCAGAAGCCTTTTCTAATTTGATAAGAAACCTGAACCACTGAAAAGGGTATTTTCAGTTTCCTGCTTTCACTTGGTCTTTGCTGATTGCAGAACTCTCCACCATGGGTGGGATCTCCACCACGAAAGATCCCACACACAGACCATCTCTGTCCACGTGCGCGGTCCCGGAGCCAACTCAGAGCCAATCAGGATCCGTTTCCATTCTCTTATTTCTATCAGAGAAACCAGTGAGAAGACATTTGCTGCACCTGCTTTGCCAGCTGTAAAATCACGGTAAAGAGCAGAAAAAAGAGAGAGAGAGAAAAGGCAGCTTAAAGACAGAAAAACACAGAGGGAGCGCTCGCTACAAGGCACTGAAAAGAAAGGCAGGCCTCGGTTCCTCTTTTTCTGCTCTGTGAGAAAGGTTCTGTGACCACTTTTTGAAGCTTTCTAAACTTTTTCCTCTGTTACTCTTTGTTTTTGATTTCACTCAACCCCTTTCAGAGGCATGTTGCCTTAGGTAGCATTTTTTACTGTAAAGGTAAGATCCTTTAACTGTTCTTCTGTTTGGTCAGGTTGCCCTCCTGTTTGGCTGGTTTTGTTGGATGGGCCTCCTTTGGGGGAGAGAATGTTGGTGAGGCACTACTATGCTGTCAGCACAGGCTCTACTCTTCATTCCCACTCCTTTAAGGAGAGTTCTTTCTCTCAGAACGAGACACATTAGGAGACTCTGGGAAAAGAAGGGAAGCCGGCCTAGAATGCCGGGCTCTGAGTCTACGGTAGTCATCCACTCGGAGGTGGCTGTCGTCAGTTAAGGAGCAGGAGTGTACCTTCACTACTATCATGGCACCTTCCGTGACATGCTCTGACACCCCTGACGTCCCTGGAACATTAGTGGCACCTTTTTCTTTCACAATGCCCTCATTCAACATTGAGTGATCTTGCGACCTCCAGATTCCCTCATGTCAAGAGAGCCTTCGACGCCGAGATGTCTCGATGTGGAGCGGCTGTAGAGATTGTTCACCGTCATTTGACTCTGAGAGGATTTTGGTGCTGAGGGGGGCTTGGTGCTGGAGGTGCCTTGACGCTGAGGATGCCTCAAAGCTGAGGTAGTTTAAAGCTTAAAGGGCCGGGACACCGAGAGAAGACTTGATGAAGATAAGACGTTCATGCTAGAGGAAAACTCAGCCCAAGGAGAGTTCTCTTTGCCAATAAAGACTCCAGCAGCGAGACCTCCTTGTCTACTTCAGAGATCTCCCATGACAGTCATTGTTGCTGGTTCTCTCTCTGAGGGATAATGTCCTCAGTGATGGAGCTTGAATGAACTGGATCAACAAGTGATCAAGAGAGAATTTAATCTAATGCCAGTTTATACAATTCACCACATGGGCTCATTTATGGAAGCCGGGGAAGGAAATTCATATCCTTCATAAGAAGGGCTTGAATCCATGGAGAGGAAGTCTGAAATTGAATGCAACTTGGAGAGGGGCCTCTCTTTTGAGTTAATTAATATCATTTATTGATTTTTAACACTTGTGTGAGGCTACAGATGATGCCCCGTTACATGTGCGTCTATCTGCACCCTGCCTGTGGATGAGACCCCCTAAAGGACCAACACGGGCTGGAGTCGGCTGGGCTTTAAGGCTGGCTTTGCTCAGCCGAATGTGTCCCAATTTTGAGGTAGACCCCGCCGCTCATTCTCCTCGCAAAGTAACAAAGTTTCCAACAAGAGATTTTATTCTGAAATAAGGTCTCACTGTGAGAATTTCTATTCAAATGGAAGCTCAGCTGGGAATACTTTCTCTCGAATGAATCAAAATGAAATCCTGCATCATGTTGCATATTTTAAATCTACCCATCGTCCCAGTCAGGCAGAGTCTTAAGGCAGCTCAGACGATGCAATAGACAGTCATTAAGAGAATGGGCCCATTTCTTCTGATACAGAGTTACAGCAGTTCCCCTGCAGAGAGTAGAGTTTATTTAAGCAATAGGCCCTGCGCAGGGGGGCATTACCATTTCAGGTAATGCCCCAGGGCCCATAGTTACAGGCCCAAGCGAAGGAGCCTACTGCTATTAGTACACCGGCCTGTAAAACCGGGGTACTAAGAGCATTTATTTTCTGTTCCGAAAAGCTCTGGTGTTTTGGAACAGAAAAAAAACAAAGTTAAATAAATGGACGCTGTGGAAAGGAAAACGAAGTCCGTTTTCCCTTTCCATGGCGGCCATTGAAAATGAATGTAAAAATGAATGTAAAAAAAGTAAACAAACGGAACAACACTTAACTCGATCTCCAGCGGGGGAAGATGGCAGCCTACAGCCGTGGGGTCCCAGAGCGGGATTACCCAGTTCTGAGCCTCCTCATTGGCTGAGTGGCTGACACCCCCACCCCTCCACCGAGGACAGAAATGAAGGAACGTTGTGGGGGAGAGGGATTTCCAGTCGGGTAATGCCACGGCATGGGCAAAAGATTGCATGTTACAATCTCATTGTCCCACGTGGAGTACTAATCCTTTATAGACTCTCCCCTGCCAAGAGTAAAGTTCATTCTGGTACAGAGTCTCCCTTGCAAAGAGAGAGTTTATTCTGATACAGTCTCCCCTGCAAAGAGAGAGTTTTTTTTATGATATCTCCCCCGCAAACATTAGAGTTTATTCTTGTATAGAATCTCCCCTGCAAAGAGTAGAGGAAATTCTGATAAAGTTTCACCTGCAAAAAGAGAGTTTATTCTTTTATAGCATCTCCCCTGCAAAGAGTAGAGTTTATTGTTTTATAGAATCTCCCCTGCAAAGAGTAGAGTTCATTCTTTATAGAAGCTCCCATACAAAGAGTAGAGTTCATTCTGATACAGATTCCCCTGCAAAGAGACAGTTCATTCTTTTATAAAATCTCCCCTGCAAAGAGTAAAGTTTATTATTTTATGAAATCTCCCCTGCGAAGAGTATATTGCATTCTAATACTGTCTCCCCGGCAGGGAGTTTATTCTTTTATAGACTCTCCCCTGCAAAATGTAGATATCATTCAGATACAATATCTCCACTGCAAAGAGAGAGTTTATTATTTAATAACAGTTCCTGTACAAAGAGTAGAGTTTATTATTTCATGGAATCTCCCCTGCAAAGAGTAGAGTTAATTCAGATACAGAGTCTCCACTGCAAGGAGAGAGTTTTCTATTTTATAGACTCTCCCTTGCAAAGAGTAGAGTTCATTCTGATACTGAGTCTCCCCTTGCAAAGAGTAGAGTTCATGTAGATACAGTCTCCATTGCAAAGAGAGAGTTTATTATTTTCTAACGTCTCCCCTGCAAAGAGTAGAGTTTATTAGTTTATTAAACATCCCCTGCAAAGAGTAGAGTTCATTTAGATCCAGAGTCTCCACTGCAAAGAGAGAGTTTATTATTTTGTAACTTCGTCCCTGCAAAGAGTAGAGTTTATTATTTTATGAAATCTCCCTGGCAAAGAGTAGAGTACATTCTGATAGAGTCTCCCCCTGCAAAGAGTAGAGTTCACTCAGATACAGAGTCTGCACTGCAAAGAGAGAGTTTATTATTTTATAGACTCTCCCTTGCAAAGAGTAGAGTTCATTCAGATACAGATTCTCCACTACAAAGAGAGTTTATTATTTTATAGACTCTCTGTTGCAAAGAGTAGAGTACATTCTGATACTGAGTCTCCCCCTACAAAGAGTGGAGTTCATTCAGATACAGAGTCTTCACTGCAAAGAGAGATTATTATTTTATAGAATTTCCCTTGCAAAGAGTAGAGTTCATTCTGATGCTGAGTCTTCCCCTGCAAAGAGTGGCGTTCATTCAGATACAGATTCTCCACTGCAAAGAGAGTTTATTATTTTATAGACTCTCTGTTGCAAAGAGTAGAGTACATTCTGATACTGAGTACCCCCTGCAAAGAGAGTGTATTCTTTTATTGCATCTCCTCTCCGAAGAGTAGAGTGTATCCAGATATAGAGTCTCCACTGCAAAGAGAGTTTATTATTGTATAACATCTCCCCTGCAAAGAGTAGGGTTTATTTTATGAAATCTCCCCTGCAAAGAGTAGAGTTTATTCAGATACAGAGTCTCCACTGCAAAGAGAGAGTTTATTATTTTACAGACTCTCCCTTGCAAAGAGTAGAGTTTATTCTTATACAAAGTTTCCCCATTAAAGTGGGGGCTTGTTGGCTTGTTCTTGTTCAGTGCCGTTTCTGATACAGAGTGTCCTTGTCAATGGAGAGGGTCTATACTTTTTTTCAAAGCGATGTATTTGATTTTCATGAGAATGTACACCTGCTGACTGGGTTTCCACATTCCATCAACAGTCGAAAAGAGCAAGACAAAACACCCTAAAATCTCTGTGAGGGAAATGCAACTAGCAGGCAAGTGGTGGGGGGCGAGGGCTGGGCGAGTGCTAGAGCGTCACTCATGGACCCCTCCCGGTGGTTAATGTTCGACTTGGCCTGACCAACTGCAAAGCATTCCTGGGAACTCCCTGATCTGCATCCTTGAGAGCAACCCCTCTACCGCACTGAGTGACCGCATTCCCTCCTACATGGCGCTTGCTTGCTGTTTGGGCCCACACAATCCTCGGTGCTCAAACTGAGCTTGATCAGCTCACATCTACGCTCAACACCGGGACTGCCTATGTCAGCCTAACAAGAACTGAATCCTGGTACTTTTGATTCTGAACTGCCCCCTCAGTCCACTTGGACCCTAGAGGTTGGTTAGGTCACGATCGCTCCTGTTTTCATCCAAGATATCCTTTTTGTGGCTAGTAATTTATCTAACACCCCTGGTACTACACTCAGTGCGACTTCCCTCAGTCTGTTATAACTTCTCTGTTCTTCCTTTGGGATGGGTTTTTGTACAGTATTTCTGTTTGTTCTGTTGCAGATGGTGTGTTTGATTAAAGTATACATATATTTATAGAACCTTGATTGGACATTTGCTTTATTTTGGACTGCAATACTTTGTTGTTTGGTTCACTACTGGGTCACCTTCGCACCCCTCTTATATAGCCTTCCCTCGGCCCTTGTTACCACAAAAGCTCAAGGAGGTGTATATCTTTACGGTCCCTATGTGAGGTCTCAGTGTGTCATTTTACCCCTACTCATCCTTGTACTCCTGTGAGGCAGAATCCAATTTGTCACAGGCTCTGATAGTGGGGGCTGTTGGCATGGAGCTGTCCTGCTACTTGAGTTCCTACTGCTCAGCGCAGTTCAAGGGTTGATTTTGCTTGTGTTGGTTCAGGTGTTCCTTTAGGTTCAAAGATCATAGAAATTCAGTCTTTCTGGGGTATTTGTTGTAACCACCAGAATACTTGAAACTTGCTGAATGTTGAAACGTCCCCCATCCTGCACGCCTTCTGTGTTAATTGTTCTTTTTCCCTCTTCTTGCAGCTGCAAGACCACCATCAACTCCAGGTAATTCTCAGGTCATTTACTCCTGGGTCGGCCACCAAGTCATTTCTGGGGACTGACAGTGTGTCCTCTTTCTTTTCCAGCTCAGACTCGCATCCCTACGAACACATCTGCTGAAGGTAGGACCTTTTTCCATTGAAGTCAGTGGGCCGCATTCTAAGTGTGCCGGTCGGCAACAAGGGTGCAGGAAGGCTCACCGGCACCCTTATTTCCGGACCGGCAAACTAAAGTGTCTGCCAGCAGTGGCCACTGTGCCGACAGGTCAGACCCTGCCAGGCGCTGGGGCCACGGTAGGCAGACTGTTCACGGAAGCGCCGGCACCGTTAGCCATTCTGCCGGTGCTTCATAGTCCCCACTCCCATAGAGTCCTAATCGACTTACATTTTACCGGTGCCTGACTTTCGGGCCACCGGACTTGTAATAGCATGGTGGCACCAGGAAGTCAGGCGCCAGAAAAATATTACGAGTCTGGCGGCAATGCTCCTGTAGCAGCGGCAGGGTTACCGCCGGACTCGTAATGAAGACCAGTGTTTATTTTATGGAACCGCTACTGTCCAATGATCCATTGCGACACGCAGCAAGCATTCTGGATATGGCTTATTTATCATTTTGGCCATCAGTAGCCTCCTGTGACACTGAACATAATGATAATATTGTCAATCAAGTAAGTAGAATCCCTAATAAGGAAAACTATATTTGGCAAAATCTGGCAGAATATTTTTACATGGAAAGTAACAGGGAACCCTTTGTTTGACCCCCTGAATAGAGGAGCTGTGTTTATGTGTCTGCATAGTGTAGAGTCATGTCAAAGCTACTTATAAGAGAGCATTAAAGATACTGTATTCATCCTGATCCCCGTTCCTCACCAAATCCATCCACACCCAGAACAGCCAAAATCTTTCATGATCTTAGTGTTTGCAAAATGTTGTCACCCACCGAGGGATTGCCTCCTATGTCTATCCTTGCCACACCGCCCCGGATCACGCTTCATCTTCTGTGTGGTGCATACTCGCCGCGGGGTCATCCAACACCCTCTTTTTATCCCTGGGATATGCTATGTTGACTTATACCGTTCACCGCTACCACCCAGGGGCAGTCTCCAGGTGCTCAAGTGGCTCTGCAAGAAAGAGGACGAGGTTGGTTAGTGGGGATAGAGGAATAGGATTGCCCCAGAATCTGGAGAAACTGTCTGGATAGTCACCCAAGACAAGTGTTAATTTCCCATCAGCCCTGCATGTTCTCCAGCTTTTCACGGATTCAGCATGTAGCCTCACTGTGGTGAGATACCAGCGGAGAATGAGCTTGAATTAAAGCTTGTTGTAGTGTACACATAGAGAGGGACTTGATGCCCTGGCCTACATTGCCACCCAATCATTGCTGGTCAGCTGATTACCTAAGCCCCCAGGCCATTTCTCCTGACAAGGAGGTCCTGTATGTGGTCCTGAGTCCAGAGACACAACCATATAAAGATCTGAGATTAAGCTGCTTCTTGAAAATATAACCTTGAAAAGATTTCTGAAGTTCAGTAAGCTGTCTGGTTGTGTCCCGCCATCGAACCTCAGGTTGGGGAACTCCTTGTCTTGTCTGGAGACATTCCACTCTGGCAGTGGGCCCGTAGGAGTGGAAGCACATCAATTGTGATCAAATTGATCCCCATGAAACTAGAAAAGGGCAAGCTTCTGCCCTTTGAACATGTTGCCCTTTATGAAACACAAAAGGGGCGCGTTGCCCCGGCTGCCGAAGTTGTTAATGTTCATCCCCCAAATACCTCATACATTTCTTAATCAATTTTCACCAGACCAATTATTTTAGTTTTCTTTTTCTCTTTAGCCTTTAAAAAGATAGTGCACATCCCAAAATAGGGAAGTTAACTTTCAAACCTGATACCTTTGTAAAGAGACCTAATTCTATACTTAAAGCACTAAAGTAATTTGCTGAGAGACGTCAACTAATTCATCATCAGCAAACATTATGAACTTAAATACCACAATGCTAAAATGGATCCACTGCTTTCTCGTGTTGCCCCTGACCTGCCTAGCAGAATAAGCCATAACTAGAAGTAAAAGGAAATGGAAGAGCAGTCACCATTGTCTAGTTCCCCAATCCTGTCGTTTATTTTGGTGCCGGACCAAATAGTTGGACGTGACGTTCCTAATGAAGATCCCATGAAAACTCAGAGCTTGCCCGGTCTTCTTGAAGAAGGCCCAGTCCACCCTGTCGAATGCTATTTCTGCATGAGTACGATGAAGGGGCCAAGTGAGAGGTGTTGATTTTATCCAGAAGGTGGGATGTTTTATAAATATTGTCGAGTGGCTATCAGCTATGACAAAGCCTGCTTGGACAGACTGGATCATATTGAGGCTGGGGTGGTCTCCAAACTGGATTTGAAAATCTTTGTAAAAAGCTTGACCTCAAGATTCAGAAGAACCAAGGGCCTATACACCCCACCGAATTCTGGGCCTTTACATAGTCTACAGATGAGGCTGGGAGTAACTACCGTTGTAGAGTCAGACCGTTGAATGTTAGGAAGACTTAGGGCCTCATTACGAGGCTGGCAGTAGTAATATAGGCAAGGCGGCTGCCGGTATTTTTTTTTCTCCAGCGCCACAAATGGCCAATTGCTGGGTCACGACCTTGCCTGACCCGGTATTTGCCCATTCCTGGGCGCTGGAAATAAATCTTTCCCATTCCCATTGAGTCCATAGGGCTCAATGGGAATGGGGAGGTCGGATGCACCGGCACCGTTATTAATGCTCTGCTCGCGGGTGCCTTTCATTCCGCCAGGTCAGACTTGGCGGAATGAAAGGCACCCACAAGCACAACTCGGAGTTTGCCGGTCCAGGCACAATGGTACCGGCAAGCTTACCGGTACCGTTGTATCTGGACCGGCAAGCTCGTAATGAGGCATTGTGTTTTGACTTCTCTATAGCAAAACTGATAAATGTTTTTGATATACAAATGTTCAATGCAGACCATGAGTGGGACTAGAATCTCAGTTACTGTCCTACTGCCATTCACCCTAATTAGAGATGCTGGTGCTCAAACATGGGGTCGGTGCATTTCCATTCATCCTTATTCTGTAATGGCCCCCAAAAAAGGCGAGGTCCTTTCCATTCTCCCTCATTCTGTGCTGGTCCTCGAACATGTGGAGGCCAATTGAAATCACCCTAATTCTAAGTTGGACCTCAAACATGGAGAGACCATTTCCATTCACCCCAATTCTGTACTGGCCCCCAAATATGGCGAGGTCCTTTCCATTCAGCCTAATTCTGCACTGGTCCTCAAACATGTGGGTGGTGCATTTCCATTCATCCTTCTTCTGTACTGGCCCCCAAACATGGAGAGACCATTTCCATTCACCCCAATTTTGTACTGGCCCCCAATCAATGCGAGATCCTTTCTATTCACCGCAATTCTGTGCTGGTCCTGGAACATGGGGAGGCCAATTGAAATCACCCTAATTCTTCGCTGGTCCTCAAACATGGGGAGGCACATTCTAATCACCCTAATTTTGTGCTGGTGCTCAAACATGGGGAGGCCAATTCCATTCACCCTGATTTCCTGCTGGTCCTCAATCATGGGGAGACCCTTTGCATTCACCCCAATTCGGTGCTGTCCCCAAAAATGGCAAAGCCAATTCCACTCACCCTAATTCTGTGCTTGTGCGCAAACATGGGAAGGCCATTTCCATTCACCCTAATTCTGTGCTGGTCCTCAAACATCGGGAGGCGAATTCCATTCACCGCAATTCTGTGCTGGTCCTCAAATATAAAGAGGCCAATTTCAATCAGTCTAATTCTGTGTTGCAATCGCATATGGGGAGACCAATGCATTGGCAGTGTTTGGTTACCTTGAGATCAATATGCTACGATGTACCCGATTAGAAGGAGTAATTAAATGATATTCTTGATGCTGTGATAATGCTTGCCACTGTTCATAGCGGTTATGCTACTTCTGTCATGTTTTTTGCATTTATGTGTCATTTCTTGTTTCACATTACTAAGGCTAGCCGGCAGGAGTTCAGAAGAATTCTAATGGTCTGAACATTTAAGTGTGTTTCATGGATGAGAAGTGATGTTACAATTCTTCTGCGATACGATATGGAGTCTTAAGGTGGTTGGCTGTCATTACATGGCCCGTCATTTCCAATGCCGTAGTGTCTTCTAGAATGTTCTGATGCAGTTTTATAATATTGCATCTTGCTCTCGGGCATCTTCCTCGCTGGAGGAAGAACCTTTATATTCTTAGCATCTGGAGGGCTTCCATTAGACTGGTCTTTATGCCTCTCTAAGGGTGTTGAATGCTCTCTTAGTGTCCCAATTCTTTTCCCTGGTCTTCTATTTCAGGTAATTACTCCATGCGTCTTCAGAATGGTTCCAGCAGGTGTGCGGGCCGTGTCGAAATCTGGTATAATTCCTCCTGGGGGACGGTGTGCGATGATGGCTGGGACCTGAACGATGCTCAAGTCGTGTGCAGACAGCTCGGCTGCGGGTCGGCTCTTTCTGCTCTGAGCATGGCCTACTTCGGTCAAGGCAATGGAAGCATTCTCCTGGACGATGTTGCATGCAGCGGCTTGGAGTCCCGCCTGTGGGATTGCCCTCATTCTGGGTGGAAGAGGCATGACTGTGTGCACCAGGAGGACGCCAGCGTCATCTGCTCAAGTGAGTGCTCTTTCCCCTACATGCAAAACCGGTGCTAGTTAAAATGACACTGTTCCAGATCATTCTTACAATGACAGCCCTAGGTCATCCCCTTTCCATTTCACACCCGCAAACGGCGTGTACACCAATATTCGCTTGTGAATGAGTGAATGTAGTCAGTGAACTAATCTGGGGTTCAGTGTTCCTATCAAAAAGGCTCTTAAGAGGATTGAATGGTATTTTAAGGTCATTGGGATTACTCAGTGATTGATCAGAAGAGATGTCATGTTTTTAGAGAGTATGTGCTTAACAGGCTAGAGAGGTGAGTGTGATGATAAAGACGAGGTCCGTTGCCCGTCCTTCCCAAGTTGAAGGGGAGTTGATAGGCTACATACACACCAGTGTCTTGGAAATTGAGGCCATTTGAGATTGTGATCATCCTTGGTATTGTGCAAATGTTGCATAGATCAGTGGGACACAGGAAAAAATAACTTTTCCATAAAAGAGGAAACCTGATAATGAACACATCAAAATGGCATTTTCTGAAAATAAGTAGTGTAAAAATGAAGAAAGGAAATCACGAAATTATTTTAAAAATAACCCATCTTTAATAATTAGTTTAAATCTAAACAAAAAAAAAACAATTGTGGTCAGGACCAGAATGGTTTAGAGCAGGCGAGTAGGACGAAGGAAGTAGGATATTTTGGAGTTTCTGGGGTTCCCACTGGTGTTATAGCTGTGCCTTTATGGCTGGAAATATTTAAGTGCAAAATAAGCGGTACTCACGTCAACTGAGAGATAAAAAGGGGGGTCTGCTTTTACTATTTAGTAAATGACAAACCAAGAACACATTTTAAAACAATAAAAGGTAATAAGGTGCGTATAGCTTCCTTTTTTGGAAAAAAAGAAAAAAACTAATATATTTTGTTGTTTTAAAATTATTGAATTGAAAACTATCATGTCATTTGCAATTTGATAATCTCAGTTACCATTCTGGGTTATTCTTGACTGGCTATTATTTGATAGAAGCAGGCCAGGGTCACCTCTGGCACACACTGCCTTTAGCTCTCCAGCATGTTTTATTTGATGAGGTCCTGGGAGCAAGGAGCATCTACTCATAGATGCGCCATCTGATGGGCGTGGGGGTGGATTCACACTGAAGGTCTACACATTGCATAGCTATTCTCTGAAACATTAGACGAGATGGCCGTGTAGGACAGAAGATGGCTCACAGGTTGGAGCGCTGAAGATGGAACCATCGCTGAAGCTGGTGCCAATGGTTGGTGTTGAGTCTCCAAGAGAATAGATGGTATGGCCTTGCAGGACACATGATTGGCTAATAGGTTCTAGGCCATGAAGTGGGGAAATTGCTGGAAGTGGGGACGATGATCAGTGTGGAGCCTCAGATATAATAGGTAGCGTGGCCGTGGTGGACACAAGGTTTGCTCAGAGGTTAAAGCGCTAAAGGTGGAGCAATCCTTACAAGTGACGGCACCGGATTGCCTTGAGTGTCAGATCAAGTCATTAATGGCGGGAGCATCTCTCAGATAGATGTCTAGGGCAGGTTCTGAGGTTTCTGTGGAGATGTCGCTGCACAGGGCCTGCAGCTTCTCAGCGGTTGCATCCCTGAGGACGAGGTCATTGGACTGCACTGATTGTTGGGAAGTCCTCATCCATCTCCTCGGAATCTGGGTGTCACCCTATTTTCAGCTTCCTCTGGAGGGAGAGCAGTCCAAGCGCTGAGTCCTCAACTAATGGGGGCAATTATGCACCGGCAAGCCTCGATTTGCTCTTCAGGATGTTGACATGGAAAGTAAAGGTTTTGCCAGAATCGAAGATGTTCTCCAGTCCAGACTTGCACTGTTTTATTTGTGGTTATCATGGTTGGGGTTCTCCAAAACTGGCCTCTGTGCACAACTGGTAGGGCTCAGAGGTTACTGTGGAGTGAGTGGGTGGGGAGCACTACAGCACACTCCATGGCTATTTATGAGCTATTTCTTGCTTTCAGGATTCTAGTACTGGTTCCAGCACCAGGAATCTTGGGAATTATGGGTCTTTTCCTGTAAAATGCTGATTGCAGAACTCTCCACCATGTGTGGAATCTTCACGAAAGATCCCACACACAGACCATCTCTGTCCACGTGCAAGGTCCCGGAGCACACTCAGAGCCAATCAGGATCAGTTTCCATTCTCTTATCTCTAACAGAGAAACTAGTGAGACAACATTTGCTGCACCTGCTTTGCCCACTGTAAAATCACTGTAAAGAACAGAAACAAGAGAGAGAAAAGGCAGCTTGAAGACAGAAAACACAGAGGGAGCGCTACAAGGCACTGAAAGGTTCCTCTCTTTTCTGCTCTGTGAGAAAGGGTCTGTGACCACTTTCTGAAGCTTTCTAAGCTTTTTCCTTTGTTACTCTTTGAGTTTTTGATTTCACTCGACCCCTTTCAAAGGCATGTTGCTTTAGGTAGCATTGTTTTACTGTAAAGATAAGATCTTTTAACTGTTCATCTCTTTGGTCAGGTTGCCCTCCTGTTTGGCCGGTTTTGTTAGATGGGCCTCCTTTGGGGGAGAGAATGTTGGCGAGGTGCTACTATGCTGTCAGCACTGGCTCTACTCTTCATTCCCACTCCTTTAAGGAGAGTTCTTTCTCTCAGAACGAGACACATTAGGAGACTCTGAGAAAAGAAGGGAAGCCGGCCTAGAGTGCTGTGCTTTGAGTCTACGGTAGTCATCCACTCGGGGGTGGCTGTCTTCAGTTAAGGAGCAGGGGTGTACCTTCACTACTATCATGGCACCTTCCGTGATATGCTCTGACACCCCTGACGTCCCTGGAACATTAGTGGCACCTTTTTCTTTCACAATGCCCTCATTCAACATTGAGTGATCTTGCGACCTCCAGATTCCCTCATGTCAAGAGAGCCTTCGACGCCGAGATGTCTCGATGTGGAGCGGCTGTAGAGATTGTTCACCGTCATTTGACTCTGAGAGGATTTTGGTGCTGAGGGGGGCTTGGTGCTGGAGGTGCCTTGACGCTGGGGATGCCTCAAAGCTGAGGTAGTTTAAAGCTTAAAGGGCCGGGACACCGAGAGAAGGCTTGATGAAGATAAGACGTTCGTGCTAGAGGAAAACTCAGCACAAGGAGAGCCCTCTTTGCTGATTAAAGAGATCAGCAGCGAGATCTCCATGTCTTCTTCAGCGATCTTCCATGACAGTCATTGTTGCTGGTTCTCTCTCTGAGGGCTAATGGTTCAATTAAAGCATTTCTGAGTCAGTCCTCAGTGATGGAGCTTGAATGAACTGGATCAACAAGTGATCAAGAGAGAATCTATTCTGATTCCAGTTTATAAAATTCACCACCTGGGCTCAATTATCTAAGCCGGGGAAGGAAATGCATATCCTTCATAAGAAGGGTGAATCCATGGAGAGGAAGTCTGAAATTGAACGAAACTTGGAGTGGGGCATCTCTTTTGAGTTAATTGATATCATACATTCTTTTTGCCACTTGTGTGAGGCTACAGATGATGCCTTTTCAAGGATTCCTTGAAGATCAGTGGGAAATGCCACAACACAGAAGGCCCTGCAGTCTTTCTCCTGGTGGATGAAGATTCAGAGCTGAAATTGGGGGTCTCATTTTTCCTTTTCCCTAGCAGTGGAAGTCCTTGTGTTGCACACATCTCCTACTGGATGGAAAGCCCACATTGACCAACTACCTCCTCCCAGGGGTTCTGATCATTGTCAGAATGTTTGTGTCACATCACCTTTCTGAAACTTCGGCCAGTCAAGCTGGCTCTCAATGTTTCCATCTCTGGTATTCAGAACAAGTTGGCAATAGTACAAACAGATGGCACAACAGCTCTGTGCTATATCTACAAGCAAGGAAGAATGAGGTTGAGGGTTCTCTTGTGGTAGACTCAGCTTTTGTGGCGTTGGGCCATCCCAAGGAGAACTTGCATAAGAGCAGTGCACCTGCAAAAAAAACCTCTAAATAGAGCACTGGTGAAAGAACAGGAATGGATGCTCAACGATGAGGCGCTAAACAGCACCCTGGAAGAATGCGGGTATCCAGGGGTAGACAAGATGCCCAGACATAACGTCCAGGTTTCAGGAGCACATATCTCTGGCTAATGCCGCTGTTTAACACCGTGGTCAGGGACATCTCTAGAGAGACTCTCGCTGAGGCCGCTGATCACACAGACCGTCGTGAAGTTCCATCAATCGGTGGCCGCTATTATCCTCATAGCGCCCTTGTGCCCAACGCAGCGGTGGTACGCAGCTCTGCTACAGATTCTCCTGCCTACCCATTGCCTCGGTCACACTTTAGATTGGGTCTCCACTATTAATGTCATTAGTAAGGATTTCCAGGTGTGTTCCTGTCCTTGGTCAGACCATGCCAGGATGACTTTCCTAAGAAACTGAAATGCAGGAGAGCAAAATGTAATTTGGCAAGAAGCGCAAAGCTGCTTACGCGGGACCAAATTGAACCCGTGTTACGGCCTTCCATTACTTTTTCTCCTACTGATTCTGCAGTAGTGATGTCGCAGTTACTTGTCTCCAATCTGGACAACATCACCAATTCCATAGCGCCTCTTAAATATAGAAAAAATAGGGAAGGGATAAAAAACAAAACCTGGTTCTCTCCAGAGTTGCCCCTTTCTTTGCCCTTCTGGATCAGGAGGGGGTGGAGTTGGCCTACTATGCATATGACACACAGTAAGTCATCCCCATGGCTGGTACTCACTCCCAGGATGAAGCTGAACTGAACCGTGTCCATACCTCCATGGAGAACTGGATGATATGGAGCAACTTGGCATTGAACAGGGATAAGACCGAGTTGTTGATTTTTGGCACTCAGTCTACGCTGGCCAAGCTTGATCCTTCCTATGATAACCTTCAACTTGGAGAGGTCAAGATAACTCTCAAAAAGAAAGTTAAAACCTTGGGTGTGGTCTTTGACCAACAGCTCAATGGGAAAGCCCATGTAGGAAGTCTTGTATTAGCAGCAGCCTACTACATCAAGCGTTTGGCACATCTTAGACCTTTTTTTCCACAGGCCAAAGCTGAGACTATTGCTAGAGCAATTGTCGGGTCTAGAATTGACTGCTGCTGTTGCCTCCTGGCAGGGCTCAGCAAAACTGATGTTAACAGACTACAGGTGGTGTAAAACGGTGCAGTCAGCGTGGTCGTGGGACCATCCCGTTGTGACCCTATATCGGCAGCCAGACGAGCACTGCATTGGCTCTGTGTGGAAGCAGGCATACTTTTCCGCCTATTGGTTATTACCTTTAAATGTAGACAGGGCTTAATGCCCTCGTATCTGCAAGATCTCATCCCTGAAAAAGTGAATAGTAGATCTCTCAGATCTAGCAATCACAATTATCTGATGCTTCCTAGATGTGGGACGAAGAAGGTGGAAAGGGGAGCTTTTCACATTGCAACCCCTAAAGCATGGATCAACCTACCTCCAGATCTCAGATCTCAGAAAACCATTGATCCTTTTAAGAAAAAAATTGAAAACATGGTAGTTTGCTTGATCTTCTCTGGCAGCTCGGGCTGAATACCTTTCCTGGTCAATTGTTTCTTGTTTAATGTTTTGTTGTCTGCGCCCTGATGCCCATGGGTCCATGGTTTGCGCATTATAAAGTAAAGTAAAGGTCATGGCAGGTCAATGGTGCATCTCCATCCTGGTCTGTATGAGAAATTAACTGAGGGCTCTCACTGTAGTGCGATGTGCGGCTCCATCTGAATTCTTTTCGCAAAAGGTCAGTGGCCGGCGTGAATTCTGGTATAGTCTCTGGATATTTGTTCTAACTTTTGAGATAGATTTGCAGCAGGCAACGCAGGTACACAGACTGTCTCCTCTCCACTTTCCGTGTTAAAAAAAAAACAGATTTATTGCTTGTAATAAGTGGTTAACCATGTATTGGCTACATTTAACATTTAACATTTAAATATTTGGACAAGGTGTAGCCATGACCAAGCACTTCCACAGAGGTAATATTTGTTAATGATTATAATTAAGAGAGAGCTACGACTACAGGTGAGTTATTTTCATGATGTACATCCTGTATGTTCCAGTCATTTTAAATGAATGTCTGTAAGTCTATGGATTCCAGCCACAGTGACCAACACTGAGCCTGGACCTCGCAATGTTTGTCCTTCTAATGCTCTTCTATCACTAATGCTCGTGTCTTCTTCTGTAGACGCAACATCCGGCTCACCACAGACTACAGGTATGTTTCCAGCATGTTCTAGTTTCCTCACAATGCCCCACTGGTCAGGCTTGGTGCCAGGACCCACAGTTTGCTCCAACTTGACTACCAGGGTGGATGGGCTTGATCTCAGGCGTTACATGTGTGTCTATCTGCACCCTGGCCCTGGATGTGACCCCCTAAAGGACCAACATGGGCTGGAGTCGGCTGTGCTCAAATGGAAGCTCAGCTGGGAATACTTTCTCTCGAATTAATCGAAATGAAATCCTGTATCATATCGCATATTTTAAATTTACCCATCGTCCCAGTCAGGCAGGGACTTAAGGCAGCTCAGACGATGCAATAGACAGTCATTAAGAGAATGGGCCCATTTCTTCTGATACAGCAGTTCCCCTGCAGAGAGTAGAGTTTATTTAAACAATAGGCCCTGAGCAGGGGGGCATTACCATTTCAGGTAATGCCCCAGGCCCATAGTTACAGGCCCGAGCAAAGGGGCCTATTGCTATTAGTACCCCGGCCTGTAAGACCGGGGTACTAAGAGCATTTATTTTCTGTTCCGAAAAGCTCTGGTGTTTCGAACAGAAAAAAAAACAAAGTTAAAAAAATGGCCGCTGTGGAAAGGAAAACAAAGTCTGTTTTCCCTTTCCATGGCGGCCATTGAAAATGAATGTAAAAATGAATGTAAAAAAGATAAACAAACAAAATGGCGGCTATTCAAAAAGTAGGGAAAAAAGTAAACAAATAAAATGGCTGCTATGGAAAGGATGGAAGGGTCTCTATCATTCAGGGGTTACCTCACATTTGGGTGATATTCCCTCCTACCAAGTGAGGATATCATACATGTATACAATTCAAAAGAAGGAAAAACAAACCACTCTCAACAAAGCGTTCTAGATGTGTCCTCCAGATATAGTTTCAAAAAGCAACCATTATGAACAAATATAGGTTCCATCTAGTGAACATGAATCACAACCAACGTAATCTAAAATTTAAATTTTTATTCATTTTCTGCTTTTAAACACACCTCATATAAACATTTAAAAAAACATTTATAAATCACTAGAATTTCCGTATCATAAAATAATTCCACCTCACAAATTTAAAGTCACAAATCACTTAATTTTCAAAACATCAGTGGCAACTCAATTCATTTTATTCCCCAATTCCCCACCATGTTACAATAGCCTGATTTATATAAGTTTCTGTCCTCAATGTTACAAATCACTGGACATTCTTCAGGGGCAGAAAATTCATCTTGTGCTTCTAGTGGATCTTTTCTCATACCAGATTTTTATATCTAATGACACATAAAAGAACACACATTACCACATGGGCATCCCCGGTCAATGAGTAGACCTAGCCAATCCCTAATCACCCCTAGGGTGGACAGATATACAATCTTTAATATACCTGTACCATTGGCTTCTGACTCTATAGCAAAGCCAAATCTTGCTCTTCACCTTTCTAATAGACAGGGAACTCACTCAGAGTATCAGGTACCCAAAACCAATACACACAGCACCTTAATCAATGACCATATTGAACAGCAATAATGTCCTCTAAAAAAGCCCCATCCCCAGGGGGATACCATAAATTCAAATGCAACTCACCCTGGGGTCAAGGACTTCATCGTCTTCATAAGTCACTTCAATAATTGAGAAATTATTCCATCGGCAGTTAATCTAGGTTATTAAGTGATTTGTGACTTTAAATTTGTGAGGTGGAATTATTTTATGATACGGAAATTCTAGTGATTTATAAATGTTTTTTTAAAATGTTTATGTGAGGCGTGTTTAAATGCAGAAAATGAATAAAAATGTAAACTTTAGGTTACGTTGGTTGTGATTCATGTTCACTAGATCCAACCTATATTTGTTCATAATGGTTGCTTCTTGAAAATATATCTGGAGGACACATCTAGGACGCTTTGTTGAGAGTGGTTTGTTTTTCCTTCCTTTGTATTGTACACAAGTATGATATCCTCACTTGGTAGGAGGGAATATCACCCAAATGTGAGGTAACCCCTGAATGATGTAGTCCCTTCTTCCTTTCCATGATGGCCTGTCACGGATCGGGAGCGGAGGTGCTGGGGACAGAAGTGTTCCCTGCGCATCCGATCCCGAAATGGAAAAAAAAGAAGGTAAGTGGGTTTGGGAGGGCAGAGATGGGATTCTTTGGAATGGGGGGCAAGGGGGAGGGAACAACCCTTAACTCGATCCCCGGCGGGGGAAGATGGCAGCCTACATCCGTGGGGTGTCTCGGAGAGGGATTACCCAGTTCCGAGCCTCCTCATTGGCGGAGTGGCTGACACCCCCATGCCCCCCGCTGAGGACAGAAATGAAGGAACGTTGTGGGGGAGAGGGATTCCCAGTCAGGTAATGCCACGGCATGGGCAATGAGATTGCATGTTACAATCTCATTGTCCCTCGCTGAGTACTAATCCTTTATAGACTCCCCCCTGCCAAGAGTAAAGTTCATTCTGGTACAGAGTCTCACTTGCAAAGAGAGAGCTTATTCTGATACAGTCTCCCCTGCAAAGAGTTTTTATGACATCTCCCCTGCATTCTGATAAAGTTTCTCCCGCAAAGAGAGAGTTTATTCTTTTATAGCATCTACCCTGGAAAGAGTAGAGTTTGTTTTATAGAATCTCTCCTGCAAAGAGTAGAGTTCATTCTTTATAGAAGCTCCCCTACAAAGAGTAGAGTTCATTCTGATACATATTCCCCTGCAAAGAGACAGTTTATTCTTTTATAAAATCTCCCCTGCAAAGAGTAGAGTTTATTATTTTATGAAATCTCTCCTGCGAAGAATAGATTGCATTCTAAAACTGTCTCCCCGGCAGGGAGTTTATTCTTTTATAGACTCTCCCCTGCAAAGAGTAGATATCATTCAGATACAGAGTCTCCACTGCAAAGAGAGAGTTTATTATTTAATAACAGTTCCCGTACAAAGAGTAGAGTTTATTATTCCATGAAATCTCCCCTGCAAAGAGTAGAGCTAATTCAGATACAGAGTCTCCACTGCAAAGAGAGGGTTTATTATTTTATAACGTCTCCCCTGCAACGAGTAAAGTTTATTATTTTTTTAAATCTCCCCTGCAAAGAGTAGAGTTCATTCAGATCCAGAGTCTCCACTGCAAAGAGAGAATTTATTATTTTGTAATATAGTCCCTGTGAAGAGTAGAGTTTATTATTTTATTAAATATCCTCTGCGAAGAGTAGAGTTCATTCAGATAGAGTCTCCACTGCAAAGAGAGAGTTTATTATTTTATGGACCCTCCCTTGCAAAGAGTAGAGTACATTCTGATACTGACTCTCCCCTGCAACGAGTAGAGTTCATTCAGATACAGATTCTCTACTACAAAGAGAGTTTATTATTTTATAGACTCTCTGTTGTAAAGAGTAGAGTACATTCTGATACTGAGTCTCCCCCTGCAAAGAGTGGAGTTCATTCAGATACAGAGTCTTCACTGCAAAGAGAGTTTATTATTTTATAGACTATCCCTTGCAAAGAGTACAGTTCATTCTGATACTGAGTACCCCCTGCAAAGAGAGTGTATTCTTTTATTGCATCTCCTCTGCAAAGAGTAGAGTGTATTCAGATACAGAGTCTCCACTGCAAAAAGAGAGTTTATTATTGTATAACTACGCCCCTGCAAAGAGTACTCCCCTTCAAAGAGTAGAGTTAATTCAGATACAGATTCTCCACTGCAAAGAGAGAGTTTATTATTTCATAACATCTCCCCTGCAAAGAGTAGAGTTTATTTTATGAATTCTCCCCTGCAAAGAGTAGACTTCATTCAGATACAGAGTCTCCACTGCAAAGAGAGAGTTTATTATTTTATAGACTCTCCCTTGCAAAGTGTAGAGTACATTCTGATACTGAGTCTTCCGCTGCAAAGAGTAGAGTTTATTCTTATACAAAGTTTCCCCATTGTAGTGGGGGCTTGTTGGCTTGTTCTTGTTCAGTCCCGTTTCTGATACAGAGTCTCCTTGTCAATGGAGAGGGTCTATACTTTTTTTCAAAGCGATGTATTTGATTTTCATGAGAATGTACACTTGCTTACTGAGTTTCCACTTTACATCAACAGTCTAAAAGAGCAAGACAAAAAAACCCTAATAACTCTGTGTGGGAAATGCAACTAGCAGGCAAGTGTTGGGGGGCGAGGGCCAGGCGAGTGTTAGAGCGTCACTCATGGACCCTTCACCGTGGTTAATGTTCGACTCAGCCTGACCAACTGCAAAGCATTCCTCGACCTCCCTGATCTGCATCCTTGAGAGCAACCCCTCTACGGTACTGAGTGACCGCATTCCCTCCTACATGGCGCTTGCTTGCTGTTTGGGCCCACACAATCCTCGGTGCTCAAACTGAGCTTGATCAGCTCACATCTACGCTCAACACCGGGACTGCCTATGTCAGCCTAACAAGAACTGAATCCTGGTACTTTTGATTCTGAACTGCCCCCTCAGTCCACTTGGACCCTAGAGGTTGGTTAGGTCACGATCGCTCCTGTTTTCATCCAAGATATCCTTTTTGTGGCTAGTAATTTATCTAACACCCCTGGTACTACACTCAGTGTGACTTCCCTCAGTCTGTTATAACTTCTCTGTTCTTCCTTTGGGATGGGTTTTTGTACAGTATTTCTATTTGTTCTGTTGCAGATGGTGTGTTTGATTAAAGTATACATATATTTATAGTACCTTGATTGGACATTTGCTTTATTTTGGACTGCAATACTTTGTTGTTTGGTTCACTACTGGGTCACCTTCGCACCCCTCTTATATAGCCTTCCCTCGGCCCTTGTTACCACAAAAGCTCAAGGAGGTGTATATCTTTACGGTCCCTATGTGAGGTCTCAGTGTGTCATTTTACCCCTACTCATCCTTGTACTCCTGTGAGGCAGAATCCAATTTGTCACAGGCTCTGATAGTGGGGGCTGTTGGCATGGAGCTGTCCTGCTACTTGAGTTCCTACTGCTCAGCGCAGTTCAAGGGTTGATTTTGCTTGTGTTGGTTCAGTTGTTCCTTTAGGTTCAAAGATCATAGAAATTCAGTCTTTCTGGGGTATTTGTTGTAACCACCAGAATACTTGAAACTTGCTGAATGTTGAAACGTCCCCCATCCTGCACGCCTTCTGTGTTAATTGTTCTTTTTCCCTCTTCTTGCAGCTGCAAGACCACCATCAACTCCAGGTAATTCTCAGGTCATTTACTCCTGGGTCGGCCACCAAGTCATTTCTGGGGACTGACAGTGTGTCCTCTTTCTTTTCCAGCTCAGACTCGCATCCCTACGAACACATCTGCTGAAGGTAGGACCTTTTTACATTGAAGTCAGTGGGCCTCATTCTAAGTGTGCCGGTCGGCTCACCGGCACCCTTATTTCCGGACCGGCAAACTAAAGTGTCTGCCAGCAGTGAACACTGTGGCCGACAGGTCAGACCCTGCCGGGCGCTGGGTCCACGGTAGGCAGACTGTTCGCGGAAGCGCCGGCACCGTTAGCCATCGTGCCGGTGCTTCATAGTCCCCACTCCCATAGAGCCCTAAGGGGCTTACATTTTACCGGTGCCTGACTTTCGGGCTGCCGGACTAGTAATAGCATGGTGGCACCAGGAAGTCAGGCGCCAGTAAAATATAGAGTCTGGCGGCAATCCGCCGGTAGCAGCGGCAGGGTTACCGCCGGACTCGTAATGAAGACCAGTGTTTATTTTATGGAACCACTACTGTTCGATGATCCATTGCGACACCCAGCAAGCATGCTCGATGTGGCTTATTTATCATTTTGGCCATCAGTAGCCTCCTGTGACACTGAACATAATGATAATATTGTCAATCAAGTAAGTAGAATCCCTAATAAGGAAAACCATAATTGGCAAAATCTGGCAGAATATTTTTACATGGAAAGTAACAGGGAACCCTTTGTTTGACTCCCTGAAGAGAGGAGCTGTGTTTATGTGTCTGCATAGTGTAGAGTCATGTCAAAGCTACTTATAAGAGAGCAATAAAGATACTGTATTCATCCTGATCACCATTCCTCACCAAATCCATCCACACCCAGAACTGCCAAAATCTTTCATGATCCTAGTGTTTGCAAAACATTGTCACCCGCCGAGGGATTGCCTCCTATGTCTATCCTTGCCACACTGCCCCGGCTCACGCTTCATCTTCTGTGTGATGCATATTCGCTGCGGGGTCATCCAACACCCTCTTTTTATCCCTGGGATATGTTATGTTGAGTTATACCGTGCATCGCTACCACCCAGGGGCAGTCTCCAGGTGCTCACGTGGCTCTGCAAGAAAGAGGACGAGGTTGGTTAGTGTGGATGGAGGGATAGGATTGGCCCAGAATCAGGAGAAACTTTTTGGATGGTCACCCAAGACAAGTAGTAATTTCCCATCAGCCCTGCACGGTCTCCAGCTATTCACGGATTCAGCATATAGCCTCACTGTGGTGAGATAACAGCGGTGAATGAGCTTGAATTAAAGCTTGTTGTAGTGTACACATAGAGAGGGACTTGATGACCTGGCCTATGTTGCCATCCAGTCATTGCTGGTCAGCTGATTACCTAAGCCCCCAGGCCATTTCTCCTGACAAGGAGGTCCTGTATGTAGTCCTGAGTCCAGAGACACAACCATATAAAGATCTGAGATTAAGCTGCTTCTTGAAAAGATAACCTTGAAAAGATTTCTGAAGTTCAGTAAGCTGTCTGGTTGAGTCTGCCATCGAACCTCAGGTTGGGGAACCCCTTGTCTTGTCTGGAGACATTCCACTCTGGCAGTGGGCCCGCAGGAGTGGAAGCACATCAATTGTCATCAAATTGATCTCCATGAAACTAGGAAAGGGCAAGCTTCTGCCCTTTGAACATGTTGCCCTTTATGGATCACAAAAGGGGCGTGTTGCCCCGGCTGCCGAAGTTGTTAATGTTCATCCCCCAAATACCTCATACATTTCTTAATCAATTTTCACCAAATCAATTATTTTAGTTTTCTTTTTCCCTGCAGCGTTTAAAAAGATAGCGCACATCCCAAAATAGGGAAGTTAACTTTCAAACCTGATACCTTTGTAAAGAGACCTAATTCTATACTTAAAGCACTAAAGTAATTTGCTGAGAGACGTCAACTAATTCACCATCAGCAAACATTATGAACTTAAATACCACAATGCTAAAATGGATCCACTGCTTTCTCGTGTTGCCCCTGACCTGTGTAGCAGAATAAGCCATAACTAGAAGTAAAAGGAAATGGAAGAGCAGTCACCATTGTCTAGTTCCCCAATCCTGTCGTTTATTTTGGTGCCGGACCAAATATTTGGGCGTGACGTTCCTAATGAATATTTCATGAAAACCCAGAGCTTGCCCAGTCTTCTTGAAGAAGGCCCAGTCCACCCTGTCGAATGCTTTTTCTGCATGAGTATGATGAAGGGGCCAAGTGAGAGGTGTTTATTTTATCCAGAAGGTGGGATGTTTTATAAATATTGTCGAGTGGCTATCAGCTTATGACAAAGCCTGCTTGGACAGACTGGATCATATTGAGGCTAGGGTGGTCTCCAAACTGGATTTGAAAAACTTTGTAAAAAGCTTGACCTCAAGATTCAGAAGAACCAAGGGCCTATACACCCCACTGAATTCTGGGCCTTTACCTAGTCTACGGATGAGGCTGGGTGTAACTACTGTTGTAGAGTCAGACTGTTGAATGTTAGGAAGACTTAGGGCCTCATTACGAGGCTGGCAGTAGTAATATAGGCACGGCTGCTGCCGGTATTTTTTTTTTCCAGCGCCCACAAATGGCCAATTGCCGGGTCATTACGACCTTGCCGGACCCGGTATTTGCCCATTCCTGGGCGCTGGAAATAAATCTTCCCCATTCCCATTGAGTCCATAGGGCTCAATGGGAATGGGGACGTTGGATCCACGGGCACCGTTTATAACGGTGCCGGTGCATCTGACGTGCTGTGCTCGCAGGTGCCTTTCATTCCGCCAGGTCAGACTTGGCGAAATGAAAGGCACCCACAAGCACAACTCGGAGTTTGCCGGTCTGGATACAATGGTACCGGCAAGCTTACCGGTACCGTTGTATCTGAACCGGCAAGCTTGTAATGAGGCATTGTGTTTTTACTTCTCTATAGCAAAACTGATTAGTGTTTTTGATATACAAGTGTTCATTGCAGAACATGAGTGGGACTAGAATCTCAGTTACTGTCCTACTGCCATTCACCCTAATTCTGTGCTGGTACTCAAACATGGGGGTGGTGCATTTCCATTTATCCTTATTCTGTAATGGCCCCCAAAAAAGGCGAGGTCCCTTCCATTCTTCCTAATTCTGTGCTAGTCCTCGAACATGGGGAGGCCAATTGAAATCACCCTAATTCTGAGCTGGTCCTCAAACATGAAGAGACCATTTCCATTCACCACAATTCTGTACTGGCCCCCATATATGGCGAGGTCCTTTCCATTCAGCCTAATTCTACGCTGGTCCTCAAACACGGAGGTGGTGCATTTCCATTCATCCTTCTTCTGTACTGGCCCCCAAACATGGAGAGACCATTTCCATTCACCCCAATTTTGTACTGGCCCCCAAACAATGCGAGGTCCTTTCTATTCACCGTAATTCTGTGCTGGTCCTCAAACATGGGGAGGCCAATTGAAATCACCCTAATTCTGAGCTGGTCCTCAAACATGGGGAGGCACATTCTAATCACCCTAATTCTGCGCTGAACCTCAAATGTGTGGAGGCCATTTCCATTCACCCTGATTTCCTGCTGGTCCTCAATCATGGGGAGACCATTTGCATTCACCCAAATTCGGTGCTGAACCCAAAAATGGCAAAGCCAATTCCATTCACCCTAATTTCTTGCTTGCCCTGAAACATGGCAAGGTCAATTCCATGCACTTTAATGCTGTGCTGGGCCTGAAACATGGGGAGGTCAATTCCATTCACCCTGATTCTGTTATTTTCCTCAAACATGGGGAGGCCAATTCCATACACCCTAATTCTGTGCTTGTGCGCAAACTTGGAGAGGCCAATAACATTCACCCTAACTTTGTCCTGGTCCTCAAACTTGGGAGACCAATGCCATTCACCCTCATTCTGTGCTTGTCCGCAAACTTGTAGATGCCAATTCCATTCACCCTAATTCATTGCTGGCCCCCAAACATGGCAAGGCCAATTCCATTCACTCTAATTTTGTGCTTGTGCGCAAACTTGGAGAGGCCAATTCCAGTCACCCTAATTCTGTTCTTTTCCTCAAACATGGGGAGGCCAATTCCATTCACCCTAATTCTGTGCTGGTCCTCAAAAATGTCGGCCAATTCCATTCAGCCTAATTCTGTGCTGGTCTTCAAACTTGTGAGGCCAATTCCATTCACCTTAATTCTGTGCTGGCCCTCATATAGGCAGAGGCCAATAACATTCACCCTAATTCTGTGCTGGTCCTCAAACTTGGGAGACCAATTCCATTCACCCTAATTCTGTACTGTTCCTCAAACATGGGAAGGCCATTTCCATTCACCCTAATTCTGTGCTGGTCCTCAAACATCGGGAGGCAAATTCCATTCACGCTAATTCTGTGCTGGCCCTCAAATATAAAGAGGCCAATTTCAATCAGTCTAATTCTGTGTTGCAGTCACATATGGGGAGACCAATGCATTGGCAGTGTTTGGTTACCTTGAGATCAATATGCTACGATGTACCCGATTAGAAGGAGTAATTAAATGATATTCTTGATGCTGTGATAATGCTTGCCACTGTTCATAGCGGTTATGCTACTTCTGTCATGTTTGTTGCATTTATGTGTCATTTCTTGTTTCACATTACTAAGGCTAGCCGGCAGGAGATGAGAAGAATTCTCATGGTCTGAACTTTTAAGTGTGTTTCATGGATGAGAAGTGATGTTACAATTCTTCTGCGATACGATATGGAGTCTTAAGGTGGTTGGCTGTCATTACATGGCCCGTCATTTCCAATGCCGTAGTGTCTTCTAGAATGTTCTGATGCAGTTTTATAATATTGCATCTTGCTCTCGGGCATCTTCCTCGCTGGAGGAAGAACCTTTATATTCTTAGCTTCTGGAGGGCTTCCATTAGACTGGTCTTTATGCCTCTCTAAGGGTGTTGAATGCTCTCTTAGTGTCCCAATTCTTTTCCCTGGTCTTCTATTTCAGGTAATTACTCCATCCGTCTCCAGAATGGTTCCAGCAGGTGTGCGGGCCGTGTCGAAATCTGGTATGATTCCTCCTGGGGGACGGTGTGCGATGATGGCTGGGACCTGAACGATGCTCAAGTCGTGTGCAGACAGCTCGGCTGCGGGTCGGCTCTTTCTGCTCTGAGCATGGCCTACTTCGGTCAAGGCAATGGAAGCATTCTCCTGGACGATGTCGCATGCAGCGGCTTGGAGTCCCGCCTGTGGGATTGCCCTCATTCTGGATGGAAGAGGCACAACTGTGTGCACCAGGAGGACGCCAGCGTCATCTGCTCAAGTGAGTGCTCTTTCCCCTGCATGC
Organism: Ambystoma mexicanum; assembly: GCF_040938575.1. Lineage (NCBI taxonomy): Eukaryota > Metazoa > Chordata > Amphibia > Caudata > Ambystomatidae > Ambystoma > Ambystoma mexicanum. Next base: position 1,685,858,335 of record NC_090929.1, read on the forward strand.
AAAACCGGTGCTAGTTAAAATGACTCTGTTCCAGATCATTCTTACAATGACAGCCCTAGGTCATCCCCTTTCCATTTCACACCAGCAAACGACGTTTAAACCAATATTCGCTTGTGAATGAGTGAACATAGTCAGTGAACTTATCTTGGGTTCAGTGTTCCTATCAAAAAGGCTCTTAAGAGGATTGAATTGGATTTTAAGGTCATTGGGATTACTCAGTGATTGATCAGAAGAGATGTCATGTTTTTAGAGAGTATGTGCATGACAAGCTAGAGAGGTGAGTGTGATGATAAAGACGACGGCCGTTGCCCGTCCTTCCCAAGTTGAAGGGGAGTTGATAGGTTACATACACACCAGTGTGTTGGAAATTGAGGCCATTTGAGATTCTGATCATCCTTGGTATTGTGCAAAAGTTGCCTAGATCAGTGGGACACAGGAAAAAATAACTTTTCCATAAAAGAGGAAACCTGATAATGAACACATCAAAATGGCATTTTCTGAAAATAAGTAGTGTAAAAATGAAGAAAGGAAATCACGCAATTATTTTAAAAATAACCCATCATTAATTATTAGTTTAAATCTAATAAAAAAAAAAACAATTGTGGTCAGGACCAGAATGGTTTAGAGCAGGTGTGGAGGACCAAGGAAGTAGGATATTTTGGAGTTTCTGGGGTTCCCACTGGTGTTAGAGCTGTTCCTTTATAGCTGGAAATATTCAAGTGCAAAATAAGTGGTAATCAGGTCAAATGAGAGATAAAAAGGGGGTCTGCTTTTATTATTAGGTAAATGACAAACCAAGAACACATTTTAAAACAATAAAAGGTAATAAGGTGCGTATAGCTTCCTTTTTTGGAAAAAAAGAAAAAAACTAATATATTTTGTTGTTTTAAAATTATTGAATTGAAAACTATAATGTCATTTGCAATTTGATAATCTCAGTTACCATTCTGGGTTATTATTGACTGGCTATTATTTGATAGAAGCAGGCCAGGGTCACCTCTGGCACACACTGCCTTTAGCTCTCCAGCATGTTTTATTTGATGAGGTCCTGGGAGCAAGAAGCATCTACTCATGGATGCGCCATCTGATGGGAGATTCACACTGAAGGTCTACACATTGCATAGCTATTCTCTGAAACATTAGACGAGATGGCCGTGTAGGACAGAAGATGGCTCACAGGTTGGAGCGCAGAAGATGGAACCATCTCTGAAGCTGGTGCCAATGGTTGGTGTTGAGTCTCCAAGAGAATAGATGGTATGGCCTTGCAGGACACATGATTGGCTAAGAGGTTGCAGGCCATGAAGTGGGGAAATTGCTGGAAGTGGGGTCTATGATCAGTGTTGAGTCTCAGATAGAATAGGTAGCCTGCCCGTGGTGGACACAAGGTTTGCTCAGAGGTTAAAGCGCTGAAGGTGGAGCCATCGCTAGAAGTGGCGGCACCGGTTTGTCTTGAGTGTCAGATCAAGTCATTAATGGCGGGAGCATCTCTCAGATAGATGTCTAGGGCAGGTTCTGAGGTTTCCGTGGAGATGTCGCTGCACAGGGCCTGCAGCTTCTCAGCGGTTGCTTCCCTGAGAACGAGGTCATTGGACCGCACTGATTGTTGGGTAGTCCTCATCCATCTCCTCAGAATCTGTGTGTCACCCTATTTTGAGGTTCCTCTGGAGGGAGAGCAGTCCAAGCGCTGAGTCCTCAACTAATGGGGGCAATTATGCAGCGGCAAGCCTTGATTTGCTCTTCAGGATATTGACCTGGAAAGTAAAGGTTTTGCCAGAAGCGAAGATGTTCTCCAGTCCAAACTTGCACTGTTTTATATGTGTTATCATGGTTGGGGTTCTCCAAAACTGGCCTCTGTGCACAACTGGTAGGGCTCAGAGGTTACTGTGGAGTGAGTGGGTGGGGAGTACTACAGCACACTCCATGGCTATTCATGAGCTATTTCTGGCTTTCAGGCTACTAGCAAGTACTGGTTCCAGCACCAGGAATCTTGGGAATTACGGGTCTTTGCCTGTAAAATGCCAACAGTTGCTCATGTTGACCCTTGGAAAGCATTTCCTCTCACGTCTCAAAATGTGAATTTCCACTGCCCCCTGCTGGCAACATGTGCAGCTTTCAGCCTCGTCTATGTGTGAACATGTTGAACTACTTACATACAAGAGTAAAACATTTCAAATAAATAGTGTGATCGTGGACATGTAGAATGTTGCTACAGTACTTGAAAAATGTTAACATATCGAAAGTAAACATCTTAATTTAAAAATCATTGTATAATAATGTAAATGCCCTTAAAAAACACATCCCCCATGCACCCACACGCTTCCTTTTCTAACACCTATTAAAGCCCCTTTCAGGGGATTATAAAAGCATGGGCTCTGTTGTAAACAGAAAGCTATTTTCCAGAAGCCTCTTCTATTTTGATAAGAAACCTGCACCACTGAAAAGGGTATTTTCAGTTTCCTGCTTTCACTTGGTCTTTGCTGATTGCAGAACTCTCCACCATGGGTGGGATCTCCACCACGAAAGATCCCACAGACAGACCATCTCTGTCCACGTGCGCGGTCCCGGAGCCAACTCAGAGCCAATCAGGATCCGTTTCCATTCTCTTATTTCTATCAGAGAAACCAGTGAGAAGACATTTGCTGCACCTGCTTTGCCAGCTGTAAAATCACGGTAAAGAGCAGAAAAAAGAGAGAGAGAAAAGGCAGCTTAAAGACAGAAAAACACAGAGGGAGCGCTCGCTACAAGGCACTGAAAAGAAAGGCAGGCCTCGGTTCCTCTTTTTCTGCTCTGTGAGAAAGGTTCTGTGACCACTTTTTGAAGCTTTCTAAACTTTTTCCTCTGTTACTCTTTGTTTTTGTTTTCACTCAACCCCTTTCAGAGGCATGTTGCCTTAGGTAGCATTTCTTACTGTAAAGGTAAGATCTTTTAACTGTTCTTCTGTTTGGTCAGGTTGCCCTCCTGTTTGGCTGGTTTTGTTGGATGGGCCTCCTTTGGGGGAGAGAATGTTGGCGAGGTGCTACTATGCTGTCAGCACTGGCTCTACTCTTCATTCCCACTCCTTTAAGGAGAGTTCTTTCTCTCAGAACGAGACACATTAGGAGACTCTGGGAAAAGAAGGGAAGCCGGCCTAGAATGCCGGGCTCTGAGTCTACGGTAGTCATCCACTCGGAGGTGGCTGTCTTCAGTTAAGGAGCAGGAGTGTACCTTCACTACTATCATGGCACCTTCCGTGACATGCTCTGACACCCCTGACGTCCCTGGAACATTAGTGGCACCTTTTTCTTTCACAATGCCCTCATTCAACATTGAGTGATCTTGCGACCTCCAGATTCCCTCATGTCAAGAGAGCCTTCGACGCCGAGATGTCTCGATGTGGAGCGGCTGTAGAGATTGTTCACCGTCATTTGACTCTGAGAGGATTTTGGTGCTGAGGGGGGCTTGGTGCTGGAGGTGCCTTGACGCTGAGGATGCCTCAAAGCTGAGGTAGTTTAAAGCTTAAAGGGCCGGGACACCGAGAGAAGACTTGATGAAGATAAGACGTTCATGCTAGAGGAAAACTCAGCCCAAGGAGAGTTCTCTTTGCCAATAAAGACTCCAGCAGCGAGACCTCCTTGTCTACTTCAGAGATCTCCCATGACAGTCATTGTTGCTGGTTCTCTCTCTGAGGGATAATATCCTCAGTGATGGAGCTTGAATGAACTGGATCAACAAGTGATCAAGAGAGAATCTAATCTAATGCCAGTTTATACAATTCACCACATGGGCTCATTTATGGAAGCCGGGGAAGGAAATTCATATCCTTCATAAGAAGGGCTTGAATCCATGGAGAGGAAGCCTGAAGTTGAATGCAACTTGGAGAGGGGCCTCTCTTTTGAGTTAATTAATATAATTTATTGATTTTTAACACTTGTGTGAGGCTACAGATGATGCCCCGTTACATGTGCGTCTATCTGCACCCTGCCTGTGGATGAGACCCCCTAAAGGACCAACACGGGCTGGAGTCGGCTGGGCTTTAAGGCTGGCTTTGCTCAGCCGAATGTGTCCCAATTTTGAGGTAGACCCCGCCGCTCATTCTCCTCGCAAAGTAACAAAGTTTCCAACAAGAGATTTTATTCTGAAATAAGGTCTCACTGTGAGAATTTCTATTCAAATGGAAGCTCAGCTGGGAATACTTTCTCTCGAATGAATCAAAATGAAATCCTGCATCATGTTGCATATTTTAAATCTACCCATCGTCCCAGTCAGGCAGAGTCTTAAGGCAGCTCAGACGATGCAATAGACAGTCATTAAGAGAATGGGCCCATTTCTTCTGATACAGAGATACAGCAGTTCCCCTGCAGAGAGTAGAGTTTATTTAAGCAATAGGCCCTGAGCAGGGGGGCATTACCATTTCAGGTAATGCCCCAGGGCCCATAGTTACAGGCCCAAGCGAAGGAGCCTACTGCTATTAGTACACCGGCCTGTAAGACCTGGGTACTAAGAGCATTTATTTTCTGTTCCGAAAAGCTCTGGTGTTTTGGAACAGAAAAAAAACAAAGTTAAATAAATGGACGCTGTGGAAAGGAAAACGAAGTCCGTTTTCCCTTTCCATGGCGGCCATTGAAAATGAATGTAAAAATGAATGTAAAAAAAGTAAACAAACAAAATGGCTGCTATTCAAAAAGTAGGGAAAAAAGCAAACAAATAAAATGGCTGCTATGGAAAGGATAGAAGGGACTACATGTAGTCCCTTCTTCCTTTCCATGACTGCCTGTCACGTATTGGGAGCGGAGGTGCTGGGGACAGAAGTGCTCCCTGAGCGTCCGATCCTGAAATTGACAAAAAAGAAGGTAAGTGGGGTTGGGAGGGCAGGGATGGGATTCTTTGGAATGGGGGGCCAGGGGGAGGGAACAACACTTAACTCGATCTCCAGCGGGGGAAGATGGCAGCCTACAGCCGTGGGGTCGCAGAGCGGGATTACCCAGTTCTGAGCCTCCTCATTGGCTGAGTGGCTGACACTGTCAGTAATGGCACTCTACTAAGAGTAGCACAAGACACCCAGAAAGGGTTTGGGTGGTTGTGCCAAAATAAAGTGGACAGATAAGTGCACACACAGCAGAGAGGAAAGAGAACAAAGAGTAGGCCAGAGTAGCAAGGGAAAAAGGTACAGAATGAATTCCCTCTTGGGGTGTATGCAGATCTAGGAAAAGAGTATTCCACGAACCTTAGGAAATACTCTAGCCGCCTTCTACACAGTTTGCTATAAAAGAGGCCCACGCTGTTTGCTCATGGCTTGGAACAGCAGCTATGGGTGTCTGTAATGTAGAATCGAAACAAGGGAAGGGGCAGAGGTTGACTGATGGGAACCAACAGACAAGCTCTGTACAAAAGGGTCTACAAAAAGTACAAGAGAAGATACTACAGACAAATCCAGGAAAGGAGGTGATAGCAATCAAGCAGAAGGAAATGAAGGGAAAGTCGTGTAGCAGGATAGGATAGCAGAAGACAGTAAGGAACAAGGTTGAGAGCTCAGAGGAGCAGGAAAGCAATGAGCAAGCCCACACGAGCAGGGCTGTAAGTTAGAGAGCCCAGATGAAAAGGGCTTAGGGCAGCAGAGTAAAGCAGGCTGCACGGCAAGGAACCCAGAAGGGCCGGGCAGCAAGGAGTGGGCCCTGAGGGGCAGGGCCGCTGACCGTAGAAGGTAGCAGAGGACTGTAGCGGGCTGCTAGGTCGAGAACCCAGCGGAAAAAGGTAGTAGGCAGCGGAGCGTGATAAGCTGCAAAGTAGGAAGGCCAGAGGACAAGGGCTGTAGGCAGCCGGAGTGAGGTAGGCTGCAGAGCAGGGAGCCCAGAGGACAAAGGCTGAAGGCAGCCGGAGTGAGGCAGGCTGCAGAGCAGGGAGCCCAGAGGACAAGGGCTGAAGGCAGCCGGAGTGAGGCAGGCTGCAGAGCAGGGAGCCCAGAGGACAAGGGCTGAGGCTGGAAAGCAGCAGAGCGTGATCAGCTGAAATGTAGAGAGCCCGCAGGGCAAGGGCGGAGGCTGGAAGGCAGCAGAGCGTGATCAGCTGCAATGTGGAGAGCCCAGAGGAGAAGGGCTGTGAGGCAGGGAGCCTGGAAGGCAATGGCAGGAGGCAGCGAAGTGTAACAGGCTGCAAGGCAGGAAGCCCAGAGGAGCTGGACTGAGGTAGGGAGCCCAGAAGGCTAGGGCTGTAGGCAGCAGGGTGTAGCAAGCTGCAAGGCAGGAAGCCCAGAGGAGCTGGACTGAGGCAGGGAGCCCAGAAGGCTAGGGCTGTATGCAGCAGGGTGTAGCAAGCTGCAAGGCAGGATCCAAGCAGGAGAGATGGTAAACAGCATACAAAGATCCGTAGAAAACCGCGAAAGGTGGAGGAAGGACTCTCAATGCAAGAGGCTGAGCCACTGCAGGCAGCAGCCTTTATACTGCCTAGCCCAGCACAGAGGCAGGCTAATTGGTTGCACCTGGCTAAGCACACCTGCAGGCAATCGACCACCTCCCTTTCTGTTCCTGGGCTGGTGGAAGCAGGGCAAGTCCCTAGGGCTTCTGGGGGGTGTAGTTCCTTTGATGACCAATAGGAAAAGCCAGGAATCGATGCTTGTAGCCAGGTGCATTGTGGTATACGTAGTTTGTTGGAAAAAATAATAAAGCACCAAAGTCTCGCAAATGTGAAAATAAGTCCCCAAAGTAAATATAGATTGATCTAAGAGTCTGTTGTAAATAAATGATAACCAAATAGTCCATATTGAGCGCAAATGGATGCGCCCATGGCGCAGGCATGACAGTATGCCCCTCTCCAGGCCCCTCTCCAGGCTCCCTGAAGACCGACCTACAGGAAGAATGTCTGTCACACCGTACAAGAGTCTTAATCCAAAAAGGCACATCATGAGGCACCAGAAACGGGTTGCAAGGTGAGAGTCTTGAATGACAGAGACAGTACCAATGTTCTGAACTTTTGATGTAGAAATCAGAAAAGATGAAGTCCTTGGAACACAGACCCCAACTGTGTGTGCATGAAGAGAGGAACTGCGAAAAACTGCTGCAGGCTCCATGATAGATTTTGCTTTGACGGGCAACAGTATGATGCTGGAAAGTGGAGCCATAGGTACAGCAGAGTTGGTAGCTTTAGGAAGTTTTTCCAAGACATCCGGAGTAGCAATGACAACGTTAGGGTTAGCCGTAGAGAGTTCAGAGGTTACAGCAGCGGTGAGATCTTGAATGGCTGTAGAGAGTACCGATGCTGTAGCAACTGGGTGTGAGGGTGCCATGAGAGTGCCAGCGGGCCGGAACGCACCTGAGACTGGTAGAGTAGAGTCTGGCAGTCTTAGTGCTATAGATATACCAGCAGGAACAACTGGAGCAGTAGTTTTAACAGGGAAACCCTTCGCTGACTTAGCAACAGTTAACATGGCGGATGTAGGATCAAGAAGTGAAGGTGCTGCCGGATCAGGTTGTGTAGCAGAGGATTCTGCTACAGCGAGCACAGCTGCGAAGGAAGTAGAAACCTGGGCATCGGGAGCATCAGAATTAGCAGTAGCTTCAGGAATCACAATAGCTATAGCAACCTCAAGATCTGTAGCAGGGACTTCAGGAGTCTCAAATGTGGCAGGGAGTTTAGGAACCACAGCAGCAGGAAGATCCTGAATTGCAGTTGGAAGTTCGAGTGCTATAGCAGCTACAGACAGATCAGGTGTTGCAACTACTGGTAGATCGGGTACCACAACCACTGGCGATTCAGGGGGTTTCGAAGAAACTGAAGATGTTGATTGCTCAAGAGTGTTGTCTGATAGCACAGCCACACTTTGGCAAGCCCCGCTTGCTAACTCAGCATGCTCGGTGTGAATTGCGCCAGTCTCTTCAGCTGCCGTTGTCATTTCAGAAGAGGTTGTAAGTGTGGGTACTGGACAATAGGCAAGGGTGAGTGCGGAACCTTCCTTTGACTCAGCGGGATTTCCAATCAGAAGAACACCCTTGTTTTGTGGTGTTATGGCTGTGTGAGTGATTTTGCCCACCGGAGGAGTTAATTCTTTTCTGTCAGTACAACAACCTGAGTTACTGTGGCTGGAAGGTGAAAGAGCTGTGTCAGTCTTTAGAAGGGATACATATGCTGCATTTAGGTCTTCCATCTGCTTGTTATAAGTCTGTATCCTTCTCTGCGTGGCAATTCCAGGCCTTATCATGTCGATCTCTAAAGATAAGAGGTCAGGTGTTGAACATAGTGTCAGATGGTCTGGTAACTTGTGTCCCTTCATAAGTTTCTGATAATGCAAATAAACAAAGTCATCATAGAGGTCTTCGGTCTTTCTTTTAAGGCGTAGGAGTTGTTCTTGTAGCAGGTAAGTATCATTTGTTTGATCTAAAGCTTCAGAAGCTGGTGTGGTAGAAAATTTGGTTGCAGCAATGGGAAGACTGACCTTAGGGTTATTGTGGTTAGTAGATACTGTGGAAGCATTTAGACAACCGATGGTTAGTATAGGTCTTTTGTACCCAGGACCAGATGCACAAACCTCAGGATAATGACTGCCTTGTCCTGTCAAATAAGGTTTTCCAGCATTCTCGGGGGCTTGCCAAGCTGATCTTGCGCATATCACTCTGGCAACAGCGTATTCTGGTTTAGAGTCTCCCACAATGAGTGATATACCCTTAGCTGTTGCGGTGTTAGAAGGCTTGTCAGAAGACGCAGGAGAGTTTTTCACTGTTTGGTCTAACAAGATCTGTAAGAATTCATTATCTTGCTGTAGCTCTGCAACAGATAAGGACTGCGGATCATAGTCGCAAATGTCATAATAATTGTACATGGAAGAAGGGTCAGCTAGCCAGTGAGTATAGTACCGTGCTTGTAAATCTTTGTTTAATAAGGCGAGACTGTCCTTTAGACTAAGGTTCTTGTTTGCTGTCTTTAGGGAAACCATAGGTTTATGCAAAGGTTTCTTAACTCGAAAGGAAAGCATCTTTGGTCTGTGTGTGCCTTTCCGGCCTGTGGAACAAGAATTTTTTGGCTCTTGCATTCTGTCAGGGATGGGACTCTATTAAGAGTAGCACAAGACACCCAGAAAGGGTTTGGGTGGTTGTGCCAAAATAAAGTGGACAGATAAGTGCACACACAGCAGAGAGGAAAGAGAACAAAGAGTAGGCCAGAGTAGCAAGGGAAAAAGGTACAGAATGAATTCCCTCTTGGGGTGTATGCAGATCTAGGAAAAGAGTATTCCACGAACCTTAGGAAATACTCTAGCCTTCTACACAGTTTGCTATAAAAGAGGCCCACGCTGTTTGCTCATGACTTGGAACAGCAGCTATGGGTGTCTGTAATGTAGAATCGAAACAAGGGAAGGGGCAGAGGTTGACTGCTGGGAACCAACAGACAAGCTCTGTACAAAAGGGTCTACAAACAGTACAAGAGAAGATACTACAGACAAATCCAGGAAAGGAGGTGATAGCAAACAAGCAGAAGGAAATGAAGGGAAAGTCGTGTAGCAGGTTAGGATAGCAGAAGACAGTAAGGAACAAGGTTGAGAGCTCAGAGGAGCAGGAAAGCAATGAGCAAGCCCACACGAGCAGGGCTGTAAATTAGAGAGCCCAGATGAAAAGGGCTTAGGGCAGCAGAGTAAAGCAGGCTGCACGGCACGGGACCCAGAAGGGCCGGGCAGCAAGGAGTGGGCCCTGAGGGGCAGGGCCGCTGACCGTAGAAGGTAGCAGAGGACTGTAGCGGGTTGCTAGGTCGAGAACCCAGCGGAAAAAGGTAGTAGGCAGCGGAGCGTGATAAGCTGCAAAGTAGGAAGGCCAGAGGACAAGGGCTGTAGGCAGCCGGAGTGAGGTAGGCTGCAGAGCAGGGAGCCCAGAGGACAAAGGCTGAAGGCAGCCGGAGTGAGGCAGGCTGCAGAGCAGGGAGCCCAGAGGACAAGGGCTGAAGGCAGCCTGAGTGAGGCAGGCTGCAGAGCAGGGAGCCCAGAGGACAAGGGCTGAGGCTGGAAAGCAGCAGAGCGTGATCAGCTGAAATGTAGAGAGCCCGCAGGGCAAGGGCGGAGGCTGGAAGGCAGCAGAGCGTGATCGGCTGCAATGTGGAGAGCCTGGCAGGGCAAGTGCGGAAGCTGGAAGGCAGCAGAGCGTGATCAGCTGCAATGTGGAGAGCCCAGAGGAGCAGGGCTGTGAGGCAGGGAGCCTGGAAGGCAATGGCAGGAGGCAGCGAAGTGTAACAGGCTGCAAGTCAGGAAGCCCAGAGGAGCTGGACTGAGGTAGGGAGCCCAGAAGGCTAGGGCTGTAGGCAGCAGGGTGTAGCAAGCTGCAAGGCAGGAAGCCCAGAGGAGCTGGACTGAGGCAGGGAGCCCAGAAGGCTAGGGCTGTAGGCAGCAGGGTGTAGCAAGCTGCAAGGCAGGATCCAAGCAGGAGAGATGGTAAACAGCACAAGGACTCTCAATGCAAGAGGCTGAGCCACTGCAGGCAGCAGCCTTTATACTGCCTAGCCCAGCACAGAGGCAGGCTAATTGGTTGCACCTGGCTAAGCACACCTGCAGGCAATCAACCACCTCCCTTTCTGTTCCTGGGCTGGTGGAAGCAGGGCAAGTCCCTAGGGCTTCTGGGGGGTGTAGTTCCTTTGATGACCAATAGGAAAAGCCAGGAATCGATGCTTGTAGCCAGGTGCATTGTGGTATACGTAGTTTGTTGGAAAAAATAATAAAGCACCAAAGTCTCGCAAATGTGAAAATAAGTCCCCAAAGTAAATATAGATTGATCTAAGAGTCTGTTGTAAATAAATGATAACCAAATAGTCCATATTGAGCGCAAATGGATGCGCCCATGGCGCAGGCATGACAGACACCCCCACCCCTCCACCGAGGACAGAAATGAAGGAACGTTGTGGGGGAGAGGGATTTCCAGTCGGGTAATGCCACGGCATGGGCAAAAGATTGCATGTTACAATCTCCACGTGGAGTACTAATCCTTTATAGACTCTCCCCTGCCAAGAGTAAAGTTCATTCTGGTACAGAGTCTCCCTTGCAAAGAGAGAGTTTATTCTGATACAGTCTCCCCTGCAAAGAGAGAGTTTTTTTTATGATATCTCCCCCGCAAACATTAGAGTTTATTCTTGTATAGAATCTCCCCTGCAAAGAGTAGAGGAAATTCTGATAAAGTTTCACCTGCAAAAAGAGAGTTTATTCTTTTATAGCATCTCCCCTGCAAAGAGTAGAGTTTATTGTTTTATAGAATCTCCCCTGCAAAGAGTAGAGTTCATTCTTTATAGAAGCTCCCATACAAAGAGTAGAGTTCATTCTGATACAGATTCCCCTGCAAAGAGACAGTTCATTCTTTTATAAAATCTCCCCTGCAAAGAGTAAAGTTTATTATTTTATGAAATCTCCCCTGCGAAGAGTATATTGCATTCTAATACTGTCTCCCCGGCAGGGAGTTTATTCTTTTATAGACTCTCCCCTGCAAAACGAAGATATCATTCAGATACAAAATCTCCACTGCAAAGAGAGAGTTTATTATTTAATAACAGTTCCTGTACAAAGAGTAGAGTTTATTATTTCATGGAATCTCCCCTGCAAAGAGTAGAGTTAATTCAGATACAGAGTCTCCCCTTGCAAAGAGTAGAGTTCATGTAGATACAGTCTCCACTGCAAAGAGAGAGTTTATTATTTTCTAACGTCTCCCCTGCAAAGAGTAGAGTTTATTAGTTTATTAAACATCCCCTGCAAAGAGTAGAGTTCATTTAGATCCAGAGTCTCCACTGCAAAGAGAGAGTTTATTATTTTGTAACTTCGTCCCTGCAAAGAGTAGAGTTTATTATTTTATGAAATCTCCCTTGCAAAGAGTAGAGTTCATTCAGATACAGATTCTCCACTACAAAGAGAGTTTATTATTTTATAGACTCTCTGTTGCAAAGAGTGGAGTACATTCTGATGCTGAGTCTCCCCCTGCAAAGAGTGGAGTTCATTCAGATACAGAGTCTTCACTGCAAAGAGAGTTTATTATTTTATAGAATTTCCCTTGCAAAGAGTAGAGTTCATTCTGATGCTGAGTCTTCCCCTGCAAAGAGTGGCGTTCATTCAGATACAGATTCTCCACTGCAAAGAGAGTTTATTATTTTATAGACTCTCTGTTCCAAAGAGTAGAGTACATTCTGATACTGAGTACCCCCTGCAAAGAGAGTGTATTCTTTTATTGCATCTCCTCTCCGAAGAGTAGAGTGTATCCAGATACAGAGTCTCCACTGCAAAGAGAGTTTATTATTGTATAACATCTCCCCTGCAAAGAGTAGGGTTTATTTTATGAAATCTCCCCTGCAAAGAGTAGAGTTTATTCAGATACAGAGTCTCCACTGCAAAGAGAGAGTTTCTTATTTTACAGACTCTCCCTTGCAAAGAGTAGAGTTTATTCTTATACAAAGTTTCCCCATTATAGTGGGGGCTTGTTGGCTTGTTCTTGTTCAGTGCCGTTTCTGATACAGAGTGTCCTTGTCAATGGAGAGGGTCTATACTTTTTTTCAAAGCAATGTATTTGATTTTCATGAGAATGTACACCTGCTGACTGGGTTTCCACATTCCATCAACAGTCGAAAAGAGCAAGACAAAACACCCTAAAATCTCTGTGAGGGAAATGCAACTAGTAGGCAAGTGGTGGGGGGCGAGGGCTGGGCGAGTGCTAGAGCATCACTCATGGACCCCTCTCGGTGGTTAATGTTCGACTCGGCCTGACCAACTGCAAAGCATTCCTGGGAACTCCCTGATCTGCATCCTTGAGAGCAACCCCTCTACCGCACTGAGTGACCGCATTCCCTCCTACATGGCGCTTGCTTGCTGTTTGGGCCCACACAATCCTCGGTGCTCAAACTGAGCTTGATCAGCTCACATCTACGCTCAACACCGGGACTGCCTATGTCAGCCTAACAAGAACTGAATCCTGGTACTTTTGATTCTGAACTGCCCCCTCAGTCCACTTGGACCCTAGAGGTTGGTTAGGTCACGATCGCTCCTGTTTTCATCCAAGATATCCTTTTTGTGGCTAGTAATTTATCCAACACCCCTGGTACTACACTCAGTGTGACTTCCCTCAGTCTGTTATAACTTCTCTGTTCTTCCTTTGGGATGGGTTTTTGTACAGTATTTCTGTTTGTTCTGTTGCAGATGGTGTGTTTGATTAAAGTATACATATATTTATAGTACCTTGATTGGACATTTGCTTTATTTTGGACTGCAATACTTTGTTGTTTGGTTCACTACTGGGTCACCTTCGCACCCCTCTTATATAGCCTTCCCTCGGCCCTTGTTACCACAAAAGCTCAAGGAGGTGTATATCTTTACGGTCCCTATGTGAGGTCTCAGTGTGTCATTTTACCCCTACTCATCCTTGTACTCCTGTGAGGCAGAATCCAATTTGTCACAGGCTCTGATAGTGGGGGCTGTTGGCATGGAGCTGTCCTGCTACTTGAGTTCCTACTGCTCAGCGCAGTTCAAGGGTTGATTTTGCTTGTGTTGGTTCAGGTGTTCCTTTAGGTTCAAAGATCATAGAAATTCAGTCTTTCTGGGGTATTTGTTGTAACCACCAGGATACTTGAAACTTGCTGAATGTTGAAACGTCCCCCATCCTGCACCCCTTCTGTGTTAATTGTTATTTTTCCCTCTTCTTGCAGCTGCAAGACCACCATCAACTCCAGGTAATTCTCAGGTCATTTACTCCTGGGTCGGCCACCAAGTCATTTCTGGGGACTGACAGTGTGTCCTCTTTCTTTTCCAGCTCAGACTCGCATCCCTACGAACACATCTGCTGAAGGTAGGACCTTTTTCCATTGAAGTCAGTGGGCCGCATTCTAAGTGTGCCGGTCGGCTCACCGGCACCCTTATTTCCGGACCGGCAAACTAAAGTGTCTGCCAGCAGTGGCCACTGTGCCGACAGGTCAGACCCTGCCAGGCGCTGGGGCCACGGTAGGCAGACTGTTCACGGAAGCGCCGGCACCGTTAACCATTCTGCCGGTGCTTCATAGTCCCCACTCCCATAGAGTCCTAAGGGACTTACATTTTACCGGTGCCTGACTTTCGGGCCACCGGACTTGTAATAGCCTGGTGGCACCAGGAAGTCAGGCGCCAGAAAAATATTACGTGTCTGGCGGCAATGCTCCTGTAGCAGCGGCAGGGTTACCGCCGGACTCGTAATGAAGACCAGTGTTTATTTTATGTAACCGCTACTGTCCAATGATCCATTGCGACACCCAGCAAGCATTCTGGATGTGGCTTATTTATCATTTTGGCCATCAGTAGCCTCCTGTGAAACTGAACATAATGATAATATTGTCAATCAAGTAAGTAGAATCCCTAATATGGAAAACTATATTTGGCAAAATCTGGCAGAATATTTTTACATGGAAAGTAACAGGGAACCCTTTGTTTGACCCCCTGAATAGAGGAGCTGTGTTTATGTGTCTGCATAGTGTAGAGTCATGTCAAAGCTACTTATAAGAGAGCATTAAAGATACTGTATTCATCCTGATCCCCGTTCCTCACCAAATCCATCCACACCCAGAACAGCCAAAATCTTTCATGATCTTAGTGTTTGCAAAATGTTGTCACCCACCGAGGAATTGCCTCCTATGTCTATCCTTGCCACACCGCCCCGGATCACGCTTCATCTTCTGTGTGGTGCATACTCGCCGCGGGGTCATCCAACACCCTCTTTTTATCCCTGGGATATGCTATGTTGACTTATACCGTTCACCGCTACCACCCAGGGGCAGTCTCCAGGTGCTCACGTGGCTCTGCAAGAAAGAGGACGAGGTTGGTTAGTGGGGATAGACGGATAGGATTGCCCCAGAATCAGGAGAAACTGTCTGGATAGTCACCCAAGACAAGTGTTAATTTCCCATCAGCCCTGCATGTTCTCCAGCTTTTCACGGATTCAGCATGTAGCCTCACTGTGGTGAGATACCAGCGGAGAATGAGCTTGAATTAAAGCTTTTTGTAGTGTACACAAAGAGAGGGACTTGATGCCCTGGCCTACATTGCCACCCAATCATTGCTGGTCAGCTGATTACCTAAGCCCCCAGGCCATTTCTCCTGACAAGGAGGTCCTGTATGTGGTCCTGAGTCCAGAGACACAACCATATAAAGATCTGAGATTAAGCTGCTTCTTGAAAATATAACCTTGAAAAGATTTCTGAAGTTCAATAAGCTGTCTGGTTGTGTCCCGCCATCGAACCTCAGGTTGGGGAACCCCTTGTCTTGTCTGGAGACATTCCACTCTGGCAGTGGGCCCGTAGGAGTGGAAGCACATCAATTGTGATCAAATTGATCCCCATGAAACTAGAAAAGGGCAAGCTTCTGCCCTTTGAACATGTTGCCCTTTATGAAACACAAAAGGGGCGCGTTGCCCCGGCTGCCGAAGTTGTTAATGTTCATCCCCCAAATACCTCATACATTTCTTAATCAATTTTCACCAGACCAATTATTTTAGTTTTCTTTTTCTCTTTAGCCTTTAAAAAGATAGTGCACATCCCAAAATAGGGAAGTTAACTTTCAAACCTGATACCTTTGTAAAGAGACCTAATTCTATACTTAAAGCACTAAAGTAATTTGCTGAGAGACGTCAACTAATTCACCATCAGCAAACATTATGAACTTAAATACCACAATGCTAAAATGGATCCACTGCTTTCTCGTGTTGCCCCTGACCTGTCTAGCAGAATAAGCCATAACTAGAAGTAAAAGGAAATGGAAGAGCAGTCACCATTGTCTAGTTCCCCAATCCTGTCGTTTATTTTGGTGCCGGACCAAATAGTTGGACGTGACGTTCCTAATGAAGATCCCATGAAAACTCAGAGCTTGCCCGGTCTTCTTGAAGAAGGCCCAGTCCACCCTGTCGAATGCTATTTCTGCATGAGTACGATGAAGGGGCCAAGTTAGAGGTGTTGATTTTATCCAGAAGGTGGGATGTTTTATAAATATTGTCAAATGGCTATCAGCTTATGACAAAGCCTGCTTGGACAGACTGGATCATATTGAGGCTGGGGTGGTCTCCAAACTGGATTTGAAAAACTTTGTAAAAAGCTTGACCTCAAGATTCAGAAGAACCAAGGGCCTATACACCCCACCGAATTCTGGGCCTTTACATAGTCTACAGATGAGGCTGGGAGTAACTACCGTTGTAGAGTCAGACCGTTGAATGTTAGGAAGACTTAGGGCCTCATTACGAGGCTGGCAGTAGTAATATAGGCAAGGCGGCTGCCGGTATTTTTTTTTTCTCCAGCGCCACAAATGGCCAATTGCTGGGTCACGACCTTGCCTGACCCGGTATTTGCACATTCCTGGGCGCTGGAAATAAATCTTTCCCATTCCCATTGAGTCCATAGGGCTCAATGGGAATGGGGAGGTCGGATGCACCGGCACCGTTATTAATGCTCTGCTCGCGGGTGCCTTTCATTCCCCCAGGTCAGACTTGGCGGAATGAAAGGCACCCACAAGCACAACTCGGAGTTTGCCGGTCCAGGCACAACGGTACCGGCAAGCTTACCGGTACCGTTGTATCTGGACCGGCGAGCTCGTAATGAGGCATTGTGTTTTGACTTCTCTATAGCAAAACTGATAAATGTTTTTGATATACAAGTGTTCAATGCAGACCATGAATGGGACTAGAATCTCAGTTACTGTCCTACTGCCATTCACCCTAATTCTGTGCTGGTACTCAAACATGGGGGTGGTGCATTTCCATTCATCCTTATTCTGTAATGGCCCCCAAAAAAGGCGAGGTCCTTTCCATTCTCCCTCATTCTGTGCTGGTCCTCGAACATGTGGAGGCCAATTGAAATCACCCTAATTCTAAGTTGTACCTCAAACATGGAGAGACCATTTCCATTCACCCCAATTCTGTACTGGCCCCCAAATATGGCGAGGTCCTTTCCATTCAGCCTAATTCTGCACTGGTCCTCAAACATGTGGGTGGTGCATTTCCATTCATCCTTCTTCTGTACTGGCCCCCAAACATGGAGAGACCATTTCCATTCACCCCAATTTTGTACTGGCCCCCAATCAATGCGAGATCCTTTCTATTCACTGCAATTCTGTGCTGGTCCTGGAACATGGGGAGGCCAATTGAAATCACCCTAATTCTGAGCTGTTCCTCAAACATGGGGAGGCACATTCTAATCACCCTAATTTTGTGCTGGTGCTCAAACATGGGGAGGCCAATTCCATTCACCCTGATTTCCTGCTGGTCCTCAATCATGGGGAGACCCTTTGCATTCACCCCAATTCGGTGCTGTCCCCAAAAATGGCAAAACCAATTCCACTCACCCTAATTCTGTGCTTGTGCGCAAACCTGGAGAGGCCAATAACATTCACCCTCATTTTGTGCTGGTCCTCAAACTTGGGAGACTGATTCCATTCACCCTAATTCTGTGCTGGTCCTCAAACATGCCGGCCAATTCCATTCACCCTAATTCTGTGTGGGCCCTCATATAGGCAGAGGCCAATAACATTCACCCTAATTCTGTGCTGTTCCTCAAACATGGGAAGGCCATTTCCATTCACGCTAATTCTGTGCTGGCCCTCAAATATAAAGAGGCCAATTTCAATCCGTCTAATTCTGTGTTGCAGTCACATATGGGGAGACCAATGCATTGGCACTGTTTGGTTACCTTGAGATCAATATGCTACGATGTACCCGATTAGAAGGAGTAATTAAATGATATTCTTGATGCTGTGATAATGCTTGCCACTGTTCATAGCGGTTATGCTACTTCTGTCATGTTTTTTGCATTTATGTGTCATTTCTTGTTTCACATTACTAAGGCTAGCCGGCAGGAGATGAGAAGAATTCTCATGGTCTGAACATTTAAGTGTGTGTCATGGATGAGAAGTGATGTTACAATTCTTCTGCAATATGATATGGAGTCTTAAGGTGGTTGGTTGTCATTACATGGCCCGTCATTTCCAATGCCCTAGTGTCTTCTAGAATGTTCTGATGCAGTTTTATAATATTGCATCTTGCTCTCGGGCATCTTCCTCGCTGGAGGAAGAACCTTTATATTCTTAGCATCTGGAGGGCTTCCATTAGACTGGTCTTTATGCCTCTCTAAGGGTGTTGAATGCTCTCTTAGTGTCCCAATTCTTTTCCCTGGTCTTCTATTTCAGGTCATTACTCCATGCGTCTCCAGAATGGTGGCAGCAGGTGTGCGGGGCGTGTCGAAATCTGGTATGATTCCTCCTGGGGGACGGTGTGCGATGATGGCTGGGACCTGAACGATGCTCAAGTCGTGTGCAGACAGCTCGGCTGCGGGTCGGCTCTTTCTGCTCTGAGCATGGCCTACTTCGGTCAAGGCAATGGAAGCATTCTCCTGGACGATGTTGCATGCAGCGGCTTGGAGTCCCGCCTGTGGGATTGCCCTCATTCTGGGTGGAAGAGGCATGACTGTGTGCACCAGGAGGACGCCAGCGTCATCTGCTCAAGTGAGTGCTCTTTCCCCTACATGCAAAACCGGTGCTAGTTAAAATGACACTGTTCCAGATCATTCTTACAATGACAGCCCTAGGTCATCCCCTTTCCATTTCACACCCGCAAACGGCGTGTACACCAATATTCGCTTGTGAATGAGTGAATGTAGTCAGTGAACTAATCTGGGGTTCAGTGTTCCTATCAAAAAGGCTCTTAAGAGGATTGAATGGTATTTTAAGGTCATTGGGATTACTCAGTGATTGATCAGAAGAGATGTCATGTTTTTAGAGAGTATGTGCTTAACAGGCTAGAGAGGTGAGTGTGATGATAAAGACGAGGTCCGTTGCCCGTCCTTCCCAAGTTGAAGGGGAGTTGATAGGCTACATACACACCAGTGTGTTGGAAATTGAGGCCATTTGAGATTGTGATCATCCTTGGTATTGTGCAAACGTTGCATAGATCAGTGGGACACAGGAAAAAATAACTTTTCCATAAAAGAGGAAACCTGATAATGAACACATCAAAATGGCATTTTCCGAAAATAAGTAGTGTAAAAATGAAGAAAGGAAATCACGAAATTATTTTAAAAATAACCCATCTTTAATAATTAGTTTAAATCTAAACAACAAAAAAAACAATTGTGGTCAGGACCAGAATGGTTTAGAGCAGGTGTGGAGGACCAAGGAAGTAGGATATTTTGGAGTTTCTGGGGTTCCCACTGGTGTTGGAGCTGTTCCTTTATGGCTGGAAATATTTAAGTGCAAAATAAGCGGTACTCACGTCAACTGAGAGACAAAAAGGGGGGTCTGCTTGTACTATTAAGTAAATGACAAACCAAGAACACATTTTAAAACAATAAAAGGTAATAAGGTGCTTATAGCTTCCTTTTTTGGAAAAAAAGAAAAAAACTAATATATTTTGTTGTTTTTAAATTATTGAATTGAAAACTGTAATGTAATTTGCAATTTGATAATCTCAGTTACCATTCTGGGTTATTATTGACTGGCTATTATTTGATAGAAGCATGTCAGGATCTCCTCTGGCACACACTGCCTTTAGCTCTCCAGCATGTTTTATTTGATGAGGTCCTGGGAGCAAGAAGGATCTATTCATGGATGTGCCATCTGATGGGCGTGGGGTTGGATTCACACTGAAGGTCTACACATTGCATAGCTATTCTCTGAAACATTAGACGAGATGGCCGTGTAGGACAGAAGATGGCTCACAGGTTGGAGCGCTGAAGATGGAACCATCGCTGAAGCTGGTGCCAATGGTTGGTGTTGAGTCTCCAAGAGAATAGATGGTATGGCCTTGCAGGACACATGATTGGCTAAGAGGTTGCAGGCCATGAAGTGGGGAAATTGCTGGAAGTGGGGTCTATGATCAGTGTTGAGTCTCAGATAGAATAGGTAGCCTGCCCGTGGTGGACACAAGGTTTGCTCAGAGGTTAAAGCGCTGAAGGTGGAGCCATCGCTAGAAGTGGCGGCACCGGTTTGTCTTGAGTGTCAGATCAAGTCATTAATGGCGGGAGCATCTCTCAGATAGATGTCTAGGGCAGGTTCTGAGGTTTCCGTGGAGATGTCGCTGCACAGGGCCTGCAGCTTCTCAGCGGTTGCTTCCCTGAGAACGAGGTCATTGGACCGCACTGATTGTTGGGTAGTCCTCATCCATCTCCTCAGAATCTGTGTGTCAACCTATTTTCAGGTTCCTCTGGAGGGAGAGCAGTCCAAGCGCTGAGTCCTCAACTAATGGGGGCAATTATGCAGCGGCAAGCCTTGATTTGCTCTTCAGGATATTGACCTGGAAAGTAAAGGTTTTGCCAGAAGCGAAGATGTTCTCCAGTCCAAACTTGCACTGTTTTATATGTGTTATCATGGTTGGGGTTCTCCAAAACTGGCCTCTGTGCACAACTGGTAGGGCTCAGAGCTTACTGTGGAGTGAGTGGGTGGGGAGTACTACAGCACACTCCATGGCTATTCATGAGCTATTTCTGGCTTTCAGGCTACTAGCAAGTACTGGTTCCAGCACCAGGAATCTTCGGAATTACGGGTCTTTGCCTGTAAAATGGCAACAGTTGCTCATGTTGACCCTTGGAAAGCATTTCCTCTCACGTCTCAAAATGTGAAGTTCCACTGCCCCCTGCTGGCAACATGTGCAGCTTTCAGCCTCGTCTATGTGTGAACATGTTGAACTACTTACATACAAGAGTAAAACATTTCAAATAAATAGTGTGATCGTGGACATGTAGAATGTTGCTACAGTACTTGAAAAATGTTAACAAATCGAAAGTAAACATCTTAATTTAAAAATCATTGTATAATAATGTAAATGCCCTTAAAAAACACATCCCCCATGCACCCACACGCTTCCTTTTCTAACACCTATTAAAGCCCCTTTCAGGGGATTATAAAAGCATGGGCTCTGTTGTAAACAGAAAGCTATTTTCCAGAAGCCTCTTCTATTTTGATAAGAAACCTGCACCACTGAAAAGGGTATTTTCAGTTTCCTGCTTTCACTTGGTCTTTGCTGATTGCAGAACTCTCCACCATGGGTGGGATCTCCACCACGAAAGATCCCACAGACAGACCATCTCTGTCCACGTGCGCGGTCCCGGAGCCAACTCAGAGCCAATCAGGATCCGTTTCCATTCTCTTATTTCTATCAGAGAAACCAGTGAGAAGACATTTGCTGTACCTGCTTTGCCAGCTGTAAAATCACGGTAAAGAGCAGAAAAAAGAGAGAGAGAAAAGGCAGCTTAAAGACAGAAAAACACAGAGGGAGCGCTCGCTACAAGGCACTGAAAAGAAAGGCAGGCCTCGGTTCCTCTTTTTCTGCTCTGTGAGAAAGGTTCTGTGACCACTTTTTGAAGCTTTCTAAACTTTTTCCTCTGTTACTCTTTGTTTTTGTTTTCACTCAACCCCTTTCAGAGGCATGTTGCCTTAGGTAGCATTTCTTACTGTAAAGGTAAGATCTTTTAACTGTTCTTCTGTTTGGTCAGGTTGCCCTCCTGTTTGGCTGGTTTTGTTGGATGGGCCTCCTTTGGGGGAGAGAATGTTGGCGAGGTGCTACTATGCTGTCAGCACTGGCTCTACTCTTCATTCCCACTCCTTTAAGGAGAGTTCTTTCTCTCAGAACGAGACACATTAGGAGACTCTGGGAAAAGAAGGGAAGCCGGCCTAGAATGCCGGGCTCTGAGTCTACGGTAGTCATCCACTCGGAGGTGGCTGTCTTCAGTTAAGGAGCAGGAGTGTACCTTCACTACTATCATGGCACCTTCCGTGACATGCTCTGACACCCCTGACGTCCCTGGAACATTAGTGGCACCTTTTTCTTTCACAATGCCCTCATTCAACATTGAGTGATCTTGCGACCTCCAGATTCCCTCATGTCAAGAGAGCCTTCGACGCCGAGATGTCTCGATGTGGAGCGGCTGTAGAGATTGTTCACCGTCATTTGACTCTGAGAGGATTTTGGTGCTGAGGGGGGCTTGGTGCTGGAGGTGCCTTGACGCTGAGGATGCCTCAAAGCTGAGGTAGTTTAAAGCTTAAAGGGCCGGGACACCGAGAGAAGACTTGATGAAGATAAGACGTTCATGCTAGAGGAAAACTCAGCCCAAGGAGAGTTCTCTTTGCCAATAAAGACTCCAGCAGCGAGACCTCCTTGTCTACTTCAGAGATCTCCCATGACAGTCATTGTTGCTGGTTCTCTCTCTGAGGGATAATATCCTCAGTGATGGAGCTTGAATGAACTGGATCAACAAGTGATCAAGAGAGAATCTAATCTAATGCCAGTTTATACAATTCACCACATGGGCTCATTTATGGAAGCCGGGGAAGGAAATTCATATCCTTCATAAGAAGGGCTTGAATCCATGGAGAGGAAGCCTGAAATTGAATGCAACTTGGAGAGGGGCCTCTCTTTTGAGTTAATTAATATAATTTATTGATTTTTAACACTTGTGTGAGGCTACAGATGATGCCCCGTTACATGTGCGTCTATCTGCACCCTGCCTGTGGATGACACCCCCTAAAGGACCAACACGGGCTGGAGTCGGCTGGGCTTTAAGGCTGGCTTTGCTCAGCCGAATGTGTCCCAATTTTGAGGTAGACCCCGCCGCTCATTCTCCTCGCAAAGTAACAAAGTTTCCAACAAGAGATTTTATTCTGAAATAAGGTCTCACTGTGAGAATTTCTATTCAAATGGAAGCTCAGCTGGGAATACTTTCTCTCGAATGAATCAAAATGAAATCCTGCATCATGTTGCATATTTTAAATCTACCCATCGTCCCAGTCAGGCAGAGTCTTAAGGCAGCTCAGACGATGCAATAGACAGTCATTAAGAGAATGGGCCCATTTCTTCTGATACAGAGATACAGCAGTTCCCCTGCAGAGAGTAGAGTTTATTTAAGCAATAGGCCCTGAGCAGGGGGGCATTACCATTTCAGGTAATGCCCCAGGGCCCATAGTTACAGGCCCAAGCGAAGGAGCCTACTGCTATTAGTACACCGGCCTGTAAGACCTGGGTACTAAGAGCATTTATTTTCTGTTCCGAAAAGCTCTGGTGTTTTGGAACAGAAAAAAAACAAAGTTAAATAAATGGACGCTGTGGAAAGGAAAACGAAGTCCGTTTTCCCTTTCCATGGCGGCCATTGAAAATGAATGTAAAAATGAATGTAAAAAAAGTAAACAAACAAAATGGCTGCTATTCAAAAAGTAGGGAAAAAAGCAAACAAATAAAATGGCTGCTATGGAAAGGATAGAAGGGACTACATGTAGTCCCTTCTTCCTTTCCATGACTGCCTGTCACGTATTGGGAGCGGAGGTGCTGGGGACAGAAGTGCTCCCTGAGCGTCCGATCCTGAAATTGACAAAAAAGAAGGTAAGTGGGGTTGGGAGGGCAGGGATGGGATTCTTTGGAATGGGGGGCCAGGGGGAGGGAACAACACTTAACTCGATCTCCAGCGGGGGAAGATGGCAGCCTACAGCCGTGGGGTCGCAGAGCGGGATTACCCAGTTCTGAGTCTCCTCATTGGCTGAGTGGCTGACACTGTCAGGGATGGCACTCTATTAAGAGTAGCACAAGACACCCAGAAAGGGTTTGGGTGGTTGTGCCAAAATAAAGTGGACAGATAAGTGCACACACAGCAGAGAGGAAAGAGAACAAAGAGTAGGCCAGAGTAGCAAGGGAAAAAGGTACAGAATGAATTCCCTCTTGGGGTGTATGCAGATCTAGGAAAAGAGTATTCCACGAACCTTAGGAAATACTCTAGCCGCCTTCTACACAGTTTGCTATAAAAGAGGCCCACGCTGTTTGCTCATGGCTTGGAACAGCAGCTATGGGTGTCTGTAATGTAGAATCGAAACAAGGGAAGGGGCAGAGGTTGACTGATGGGAACCAACAGACAAGCTCTGTACAAAAGGGTCTACAAAAAGTACAAGAGAAGATACTACAGACAAATCCAGGAAAGGAGGTGATAGCAATCAAGCAGAAGGAAATGAAGGGAAAGTCGTGTAGCAGGATAGGATAGCAGAAGACAGTAAGGAACAAGGTTGAGAGCTCAGAGGAGCAGGAAAGCAATGAGCAAGCCCACACGAGCAGGGCTGTAAGTTAGAGAGCCCAGATGAAAAGGGCTTAGGGCAGCAGAGTAAAGCAGGCTGCACGGCAAGGAACCCAGAAGGGCCGGGCAGCAAGGAGTGGGCCCTGAGGGGCAGGGCCGCTGACCGTAGAAGGTAGCAGAGGACTGTAGCGGGCTGCTAGGTCGAGAACCCAGCGGAAAAAGGTAGTAGGCAGCGGAGCGTGATAAGCTGCAAAGTAGGAAGGCCAGAGGACAAGGGCTGTAGGCAGCCGGAGTGAGGTAGGCTGCAGAGCAGGGAGCCCAGAGGACAAAGGCTGAAGGCAGCCGGAGTGAGGCAGGCTGCAGAGCAGGGAGCCCAGAGGACAAGGGCTGAAGGCAGCCGGAGTGAGGCAGGCTG
This sequence comes from Ambystoma mexicanum, assembly GCF_040938575.1. NCBI lineage: Eukaryota > Metazoa > Chordata > Amphibia > Caudata > Ambystomatidae > Ambystoma > Ambystoma mexicanum. Next base: position 1,685,882,717 of record NC_090929.1, read on the forward strand.
CAGAGCAGGGAGCCCAGAGGACAAGGGCTGAGGCTGGAAAGCAGCAGAGCGTGATCAGCTGAAATGTAGAGAGCCCGCAGGGCAAGGGCGGAGGCTGGAAGGCAGCAGAGCGTGATCAGCTGCAATGTGGAGAGCCCAGAGGAGCAGGGCTGTGAGGCAGGGAGCCTGGAAGGCAATGGCAGGAGGCAGCGAAGTGTAACAGGCTGCAAGGCAGGAAGCCCAGAGGAGCTGGACTGAGGTAGGGAGCCCAGAAGCTAGGGCTGTAGGCAGCAGGGTGTAGCAAGCTGCAAGGCAGGAAGCCCAGAGGAGCTGGACTGAGGCAGGGAGCCCAGAAGGCTAGGGCTGTATGCAGCAGGGTGTAGCAAGCTGCAAGGCAGGATCCAAGCAGGAGAGATGGTAAACAGCATACAAAGATCCGTAGAAAACCGCGAAAGGTGGAGGAAGGACTCTCAATGCAAGAGGCTGAGCCACTGCAGGCAGCAGCCTTTATACTGCCTAGCCCAGCACAGAGGCAGGCTAATTGGTTGCACCTGGCTAAGCACACCTGCAGGCAATCGACCACCTCCCTTTCTGTTCCTGGGCTGGTGGAAGCAGGGCAAGTCCCTAGGGCTTCTGGGGGGTGTAGTTCCTTTGATGACCAATAGGAAAAGCCAGGAATCGATGCTTGTAGCCAGGTGCATTGTGGTATACGTAGTTTGTTGGAAAAAATAATAAAGCACCAAAGTCTCGCAAATGTGAAAATAAGTCCCCAAAGTAAATATAGATTGATCTAAGAGTCTGTTGTAAATAAATGATAACCAAATAGTCCATATTGAGCGCAAATGGATGCGCCCATGGCGCAGGCATGACAGTATGCCCCTCTCCAGGCCCCTCTCCAGGCTCCCTGAAGACCGACCTACAGGAAGAATGTCTGTCACACCGTACAAGAGTCTTAATCCAAAAAGGCACATCATGAGGCACCAGAAACGGGTTGCAAGGTGAGAGTCTTGAATGACGGAGACAGTACCAATGTTCTGAACTTTTGATGTAGAAATCAGAAAAGATGAAGTCCTTGGAACACAGACCCCAACTGTGTGTGCATGAAGAGAGGAACTGCGAAAAACTGCTGCAGGCTCCATGATAGATTTTGCTTTGACGGGCAACAGTATGATGCTGGAAAGTGGAGCCATAGGTACAGCAGAGTTGGTAGCTTTAGGAAGTTTTTCCAAGACATCCGGAGTAGCAATGACAACGTTAGGGTTAGCCGTAGAGAGTTCAGAGGTTACAGCAGCGGTGAGATCTTGAATGGCTGTAGAGAGTACCGATGCTGTAGCAACTGGGTGTGAGGGTGCCATGAGAGTGCCAGCGGGCCGGAACGCACCTGAGACTGGTAGAGTAGAGTCTGGCAGTCTTAGTGCTATAGATATACCAGCAGGAACAACTGGAGCAGTAGTTTTAACAGGGAAACCCTTCGCTGACTTAGCAACAGTTAACATGGCGGATGTAGGATCAAGAAGTGAAGGTGCTGCCGGATCAGGTTGTGTAGCAGAGGATTCTGCTACAGCGAGCACAGCTGCGAAGGAAGTAGAAACCTGGGCATCGGGAGCATCAGAATTAGCAGTAGCTTCAGGAATCACAATAGCTATAGCAACCTCAAGATCTGTAGCAGGGACTTCAGGAGTCTCAAATGTGGCAGGGAGTTTAGGAACCACAGCAGCAGGAAGATCCTGAATTGCAGTTGGAAGTTCGAGTGCTATAGCAGCTACAGACAGATCAGGTGTTGCAACTACTGGTAGATCGGGTACCACAACCACTGGCGATTCAGGGGGTTTCGAAGAAACTGAAGATGTTGATTGCTCAAGAGTGTTGTCTGATAGCACAGCCACACTTTGGCAAGCCCCGCTTGCTAACTCAGCATGCTCGGTGTGAATTGCGCCAGTCTCTTCAGCTGCCGTTGTCATTTCAGAAGAGGTTGTAAGTGTGGGTACTGGACAATAGGCAAGGGTGAGTGCGGAACCTTCCTTTGACTCAGCGGGATTTCCAATCAGAAGAACACCCTTGTTTTGTGGTGTTATGGCTGTGTGAGTGATTTTGCCCACCGGAGGAGTTAATTCTTTTCTGTCAGTACAACAACCTGAGTTACTGTGGCTGGAAGGTGAAAGAGCTGTGTCAGTCTTTAGAAGGGATACATATGCTGCATTTAGGTCTTCCATCTGCTTGTTATAAGTCTGTATCCTTCTCTGCGTGGCAATTCCAGGCCTTATCATGTCGATCTCTAAAGATAAGAGGTCAGGTGTTGAACATAGTGTCAGATGGTCTGGTAACTTGTGTCCCTTCATAAGTTTCTGATAATGCAAATAAACAAAGTCATCATAGAGGTCTTCGGTCTTTCTTTTAAGGCGTAGGAGTTGTTCTTGTAGCAGGTAAGTATCATTTGTTTGATCTAAAGCTTCAGAAGCTGGTGTGGTAGAAAATTTGGTTGCAGCAATGGGAAGACTGACCTTAGGGTTATTGTGGTTAGTAGATACTGTGGAAGCATTTAGACAACCGATGGTTAGTATAGGTCTTTTGTACCCAGGACCAGATGCACAAACCTCAGGATAATGACTGCCTTGTCCTGTCAAATAAGGTTTTCCAGCATTCTCGGGGGCTTGCCAAGCTGATCTTGCGCATATCACTCTGGCAACAGCGTATTCTGGTTTAGAGTCTCCCACAATGAGTGATATACCCTTAGCTGTTGCGGTGTTAGAAGGCTTGTCAGAAGACGCAGGAGAGTTTTTCACTGTTTGGTCTAACAAGATCTGTAAGAATTCATTATCTTGCTGTAGCTCTGCAACAGATAAGGACTGCGGATCATAGTCGCAAATGTCATAATAATTGTACATGGAAGAAGGGTCAGCTAGCCAGTGAGTATAGTACCGTGCTTGTAAATCTTTGTTTAATAAGGCGAGACTGTCCTTTAGACTAAGGTTCTTGTTTGCTGTCTTTAGGGAAACCATAGGTTTATGCAAAGGTTTCTTAACTCGAAAGGAAAGCATCTTTGGTCTGTGTGTGCCTTTCCGGCCTGTGGAACAAGAATTTTTTGGCTCTTGCATTCTGTCAGGGATGGGACTCTATTAAGAGTAGCACAAGACACCCAGAAAGGGTTTGGGTGGTTGTGCCAAAATAAAGTGGACAGATAAGTGCACACACAGCAGAGAGGAAAGAGAACAAAGAGTAGGCCAGAGTAGCAAGGGAAAAAGGTACAGAATGAATTCCCTCTTGGGGTGTATGCAGATCTAGGAAAAGAGTATTCCACGAACCTTAGGAAATACTCTAGCCTTCTACACAGTTTGCTATAAAAGAGGCCCACGCTGTTTGCTCATGACTTGGAACAGCAGCTATGGGTGTCTGTAATGTAGAATCGAAACAAGGGAAGGGGCAGAGGTTGACTGCTGGGAACCAACAGACAAGCTCTGTACAAAAGGGTCTACAAACAGTACAAGAGAAGATACTACAGACAAATCCAGGAAAGGAGGTGATAGCAAACAAGCAGAAGGAAATGAAGGGAAAGTCGTGTAGCAGGTTAGGATAGCAGAAGACAGTAAGGAACAAGGTTGAGAGCTCAGAGGAGCAGGAAAGCAATGAGCAAGCCCACACGAGCAGGGCTGTAAATTAGAGAGCCCAGATGAAAAGGGCTTAGGGCAGCAGAGTAAAGCAGGATGCACGGCAAGGGACCCAGAAGGGCCGGGCAGCAAGGAGTGGGCCCTGAGGGGCAGGGCCGCTGACCGTAGAAGGTAGCAGAGGACTGTAGCGGGCTGCTTAGTCGAGAACCCAGCGGAAAAAGGTAGTAGGCAGCGGAGCGTGATAAGCTGCAAAGTAGGAAGGCCAGAGGACAAGGGCTGTAGGCAGCCGGAGTGAGGTAGGCTGCAGAGTAGGGAGCCCAGAGGACAAAGGCTGAAGGCAGCCGGAGTGAGGCAGGCTGCAGAGCAGTGAGCCCAGAGGACAAGGGCTGAAGGCAGCCGGAGTGAGGCAGGCTGCAGAGCAGGGAGCCCAGAGGACAAGGGCTGAGGCTGGAAAGCAGCAGAGCGTGATCAGCTGAAATGTAGAGAGCCCGCAGGGCAAGGGCGGAGGCTGGAAGGCAGCAGAGCATGATCGGCTGCAATGTGGAGAGCCTGGCAGGGCAAGTGCGGAAGCTGGAAGGCAGCAGAGCGTGATCAGCTGCAATGTGGAGAGCCCAGAGGAGCAGGGCTGTGAGGCAGGGAGCCTGGAAGGCAATGGCAGGAGGCAGCTAAGTGTAACAGGCTGCAAGTCAGGAAGCCCAGAGGAGCTGGACTGAGGTAGGGAGCCCAGAAGGCTAGGGCTGTAGGCAGCAGGGTGTAGCAAGCTGCAAGGCAGGAAGCCCAGAGGAGCTGGACTGAGGCAGGGAGCCCAGAAGGCTAGGGCTGTAGGCAGCAGGGTGTAGCAAGCTGCAAGGCAGGATCCAAGCAGGAGAGATGGTAAACAGCATACAAAGATCCGTAGAAAGACGCGAAAGGTGGAGGAAGGACTCTCAATGAAGAGGCTGAGCCACTGCAGGCAGCAGCCTTCATACTGCCTAGCCCAGCACAGAGGCAGGCTAATTGGTTGCACCTGGCTAAGCACACCTGCAGGCAATCGACCACCTCCCTTTCTGTTCCTGGGCTGGTGGAAGCAGGGCAAGTCCCTAGGGCTTCTGGGGGTTGTAGTTCCTTTGATGACCAATAGGAAAAGCCAGGAATTGATGCTTGTAGCCAGGTGCATTGTGGTATACGTAGTTTGTTGGAAAAAATAATAAAGCACCAAAGTCTCGCAAATGTGAAAATAAGTCCCCAAAGTAAATATAGATTGATCTAAGAGTCTGTTGTAAATAAATGATAACCAAATAGTCCATATTGAGCGCAAATGGATGCGCCCATGGCGCAGGCATGACAGACACCCCCACCCCTCCACCGAGGACAGAAATGAAGGAACGTTGTGGGGGAGAGGGATTTCCAGTCGGGTAATGCCACGGCATGGGCAAAAGATTGCATGTTACAATCTCATTGTCCCACGTGGAGTACTAATCCTTTATAGACTCTCCCCTGCCAAGAGTAAAGTTCATTCTGGTACAGAGTCTCCCTTGCAAAGAGAGAGTTATTCTGATACAGTCTCCCCTGCAAAGAGAGAGTTTTTTTTATGAGATCTCCCCCGCAAACATTAGAGTTTATTCTTGTATAGAATCTCCCCTGCAAAGAGTAGAGGAAATTCTGATAAAGTTTCACCTGCAAAAAGAGAGTTTATTCTTTTATAGCATCTCCCCTGCAAAGAGTAGAGTTTATTGTTTTATAGAATCTCCCCTGCAAAGAGTAGAGTTCATTCTTTATAGAAGCTCCCATACAAAGAGTAGAGTTCATTCTGATACAGATTCCCCTGCAAAGAGACAGTTCATTCTTTTATAAAATCTCCCCTGCAAAGAGTAAAGTTTATTATTTTATGAAATCTCCCCTGCGAAGAGTATATTGCATTCTAATACTGTCTCCCCGGCAGGGAGTTTATTCTTTTATAGACTCTCCCCTGCAAAACGTAGATATCATTCAGATACAAAATCTCCACTGCAAAGAGAGAGTTTATTATTTAATAACAGTTCCTGTACAAAGAGTAGAGTTTATTATTTCATGGAATCTCCCCTGCAAAGAGTAGAGTTAATTCAGATACAGAGTCTCCCCTTGCAAAGAGTAGAGTTCATGTAGATACAGTCTCCACTGCAAAGAGAGAGTTTATTATTTTCTAACGTCTCCCCTGCAAAGAGTAGAGTTTATTAGTTTATTAAACATCCCCTGCAAAGAGTAGAGTTCATTTAGATCCAGAGTCTCCACTGCAAAGAGAGAGTTTATTATTTTGTAACTTCGTCCCTGCAAAGAGTAGAGTTTATTATTTTATGAAATCTCCCTTGCAAAGAGTAGAGTACATTCTGATAGAGTCTCCCCTTGCAAAGAGTAGAGTTCACTCAGATACAGAGTCTGCACTGCAACGAGAGAGTTTATTATTTTATAGACTCTCCCTTGCAAAGAGTAGAGTTCATTCAGATACAGATTCTCCACTACAAAGAGAGTTTATTATTTTATAGACTCTCTGTTGCAAAGAGTGGAGTACATTCTGATACTGAGTACCCCCTGCAAAGAGAGTGTATTCTTTTATTGCATCTCCTCTCCGAAGAGTAGAGTGTATCCAGATACAGAGTCTCCACTGCAAAGAGAGTTTATTATTGTATAACATCTCCCCTGCAAAGAGTAGGGTTTATTTTATGAAATCTCCCCTGCAAAGAGTAGAGTTTATTCAGATACAGAGTCTCCACTGCAAAGAGAGAGTTTCTTATTTTACAGACTCTCCCTTGCAAAGAGTAGAGTTTATTCTTATACAAAGTTTCCCCATTATAGTGGGGGCTTGTTGGCTTGTTCTTGTTCAGTGCCGTTTCTGATACAGAGTGTCCTTGTCAATGGAGAGGGTCTATACTTTTTTTCAAAGTGATGTATTTGATTTTCATGAGAATGTACACCTGCTGACTGGGTTTCCACATTCCATCAACAGTCGAAAAGAGCAAGACAAAACACCCTAAAATCTCTGTGAGGGAAATGCAACTAGCAGGCAAGTGGTGGGGGGCGAGGGCTGGGCGAGTGCTATAGCGTCACTCATGGACCCCTCCCGGTGGTTAATGTTCGACTCGGCCTGACCAACTGCAAAGCATTCCTGGGAACTCCCTGATCTGCATCCTTGAGAGCAACCCCTCTGCCGCACTGAGTGACCGCATTCCCTCCTACATGGCGCTTGCTTGCTGTTTGGGCCCACACAATCCTCGGTGCTCAAACTGAGCTTGATCAGCTCACATCTACGCTCAACACCGGGACTGACTATGTCAGCCTAACAAGAACTGAATCCTGGTACTTTTGATTCTGAACTGCCCCCTCAGTCCACTTGGACCCTAGAGGTTGGTTAGGTCACGATCGCTCCTGTTTTCATCCAAGATATCCTTTTTGTGGCTAGTAATTTATCTAACACCCCTGGTACTACACTCAGTGTGACTTCCCTCAGTCTGTTATAACTTCTCTGTTCTTCCTTTGGGATGGGTTTTTGTACAGTATTTCTGTTTGTTCTGTTGCAGATGGTGTGTTTGATTAAAGTATACATATATTTATAGAACCTTGATTGGACATTTGCTTTATTTTGGACTGCAATACTTTGTTGTTTGGTTCACTACTGGGTCACCTTCGCACCCCTCTTATATAGCCTTCCCTCGGCCCTTGTTACCACAAAAGCTCAAGGAGGTGTATATCTTTACGGTCCCTATGTGAGGTCTCAGTGTGTCATTTTACCCCTACTCATCCTTGTACTCCTGTGAGGCAGAATCCAATTTGTCACAGGCTCTGATAGTGGGGGCTGTTGGCATGGAGCTGTCCTGCTACTTGAGTTCCTACTGCTCAGCGCAGTTCAAGGGTTGATTTTGCTTGTGTTGGTTCAGGTGTTCCTTTAGGTTCAAAGATCATAGAAATTCAGTCTTTCTGGGGTATTTGTTGTAACCACCAGGATACTTGAAACTTGCTGAATGTTGAAACATCCCCCATCCTGCACCCCTTCTGTGTTAATTGTTATTTTTCCCTCTTCTTGCAGCTGCAAGACCACCATCAACTCCAGGTAATTCTCAGGTCATTTACTCCTGGGTCGGCCACCAAGTCATTTCTGGGGACTGACAGTTTGTCCTCTTTCTTTTCCAGCTCAGACTCGCATCCCTACGAACACATCTGCTGAAGGTAGGACCTTTTTCCATTGAAGTCAGTGGGCCGCATTCTAAGTGTGCCGGTCGGCAACAAGGGTGCCGGAAGGCTCACCGGCACCCTTATTTCCGGACCGGCAAACTAAAGTGTCTGCCAGCAGTGGCCACTGTGCCGACAGGTCAGACCCTGCCAGGCGCTGGGGCCACGGTAGGCAGACTGTTCACGGAAGCGCCGGAACCGTTAGCCATTCTGCCGGCGCTTCATAGTCCCCACTCCCATAGAGTCCTAAGGGACTTACATTTTACCGGTGCCTGACTTTCGGGCCACCGGACTTGTAATAGCCTGGTGGCACCAGGAAGTCAGGCGCCAGAAAAATATTACGAGTCTGGCGGCAATCCGCCGGTAGCAGCGGCAGGGTTACCGCCGGACTCGTAATGAAGACCAGTGTTTATTTTATGTAACCGCTACTGTCCGATGATCCATTGCGACACCCAGCAAGCATGCTGGATGTGGCTTATTTATCATTTTGGACATCAGTAGCCTCCTGTGACACTGAACATAATGATAATATTGTCAATCAAGTAAGTAGAATCCCTAATAAGGAAAACTATATTTGGCAAAATCTGGCAGAATATTTTTACATGGAAAGTAACAGGGAACCCTTTGTTTGACCCCCTGAATAGAGGAGCTGTGTTTATGTGTCTGCATAGTGTAGAGTCATTTCAAAGCTACTTATAAGAGAGCATTAAAGATACTGTATTCATCCTGATCCCCGTTCCTCACCAAATCCATCCACACCCAGAACAGCCAAAATCTTTCATGATCTTAGTGTTTGCAAAATGTTGTCACCCACCGAGGGATTCCCTCCTATGTCTATCCTTGCCACACCACCCCGGATCACGCTTCATCTTCTGTGTGGTGCATACTCGCCGCGGGGTCATCCAACACCCTCTTTTTATCCCTGGGATATGCTATGTTGACTTATACCGTTCACTGCTACCACCCAGGGGCAGTCTCCAGGTGCTCACGTGGCTCTGCAAGAAAGAGGACGAGGTTGGTTAGTGGGGATAGACGGATAGGATTGCCCCAGAATCAGGAGAAACTGTCTGGATAGTCACCCAAGACAAGTGTTAATTTCCCATCAGCCCTGCATGTTCTCCAGCTTTTCACGGATTCAGCATGTAGCCTCACTGTGGTGAGATACCAGCGGAGAATGAGCTTGAATTAAAGCTTTTTGTAGTGTACACAAAGAGAGGGACTTGATGCCCTGGCCTACATTGCCACCCAATCATTGCTGGTCAGCTGATTACCTAAGCCCCCAGGCCATTTCTCCTGACAAGGAGGTCCTGTATGTGGTCCTGAGTCCAGAGACACAACCATATAAAGATCTGAGATTAAGCTGCTTCTTGAAAATATAACCTTGAAAAGATTTCTGAAGTTCAATAAGCTGTCTGGTTGTGTCCCGCCATCGAACCTCAGGTTGGGGAACCCCTTGTCTTGTCTGGAGACATTCCACTCTGGCAGTGGGCCCGTAGGAGTGGAAGCACATCAATTGTGATCAAACTGATCCCCATGAAACTAGAAAAGGGCAAGCTTCTGCCCTTTGAACATGTTGCCCTTTATGAAACACAAAAGGGGCGCGTTGCCCCGGCTGCCGAAGTTGTTAATGTTCATCCCCCAAATACCTCATACATTTCTTAATCAATTTTCACCAGACCAATTATTTTAGTTTTCTTTTTCTCTTTAGCCTTTAAAAAGATAGTGCACATCCCAAAATAGGGAAGTTAACTTTCAAACCTGATACCTTTGTAAAGAGACCTAATTCTATACTTAAAGCATAAAGTAATTTGCTGAGAGACGTCAACTAATTCACCATCAGCAAACATTATGAACTTAAATACCACAATGCTAAAATGGATCCACTGCTTTCTCGTGTTGCCCCTGACCTGTCTAGCAGAATAAGCCATAACTAGAAGTAAAAGGAAATGGAAGAGCAGTCACCATTGTCTAGTTCCCCAATCCTGTCGTTTATTTTGGTGCCGGACCAAATAGTTGGACGTGACGTTCCTAATGAAGATCCCATGAAAACTCAGAGCTTGCCCGGTCTTCTTGAAGAAGGCCCAGTCCACCCTGTCGAATGCTATTTCTGCATGAGTACGATGAAGGGGCCAAGTGAGAGGTGTTGATTTTATCCAGAAGGTGGGATGTTTTATAAATATTGTCAAATGGCTATCAGCTTATGACAAAGCCTGCTTGGACAGACTTGATCATATTGAGGCTGGGGTGGTCTCCAAACTGGATTTGAAAATCTTTGTAAAAAGCTTGACCTCAAGATTCAGAAGAACCAAGGGCCTATACACCCCACCGAATTCTGGGCCTTTACATAGTCTACAGATGAGGCTGGGAGTAACTACCGTTGTAGAGTCAGACCGTTGAATGTTAGGAAGACTTAGGGCCTCATTACGAGGCTGGCAGTAGTAATATAGGCAAGGCGGCTGCCGGTATTTTTTTTTTCTCCAGCGCCACAAATGGCCAATTGCTGGGTCACGACCTTGCCTGACCCGGTATTTGCCCATTCCTGGGCGCTGGAAATAAATCTTTCCCATTCCCATTGAGTCCATAGGGCTCAATGGGAATGGGGAGGTCGGATGCACCGGCACCGTTATTAATGCTCTGCTCGCGGGTGCCTTTCATTCCCCCAGGTCAGACTTGGCGGAATGAAAGGCACCCACAAGCACAACTCGGAGTTTGCCGGTCCAGGCACAACGGTACCGGCAAGCTTACCGGTACCGTTGTATCTGGACCGGCGAGCTCGTAATGAGGCATTGTGTTTTGACTTCTCTATAGCAAAACTGATAAATGTTTTTGATATACAAGTGTTCAATGCAGACCATGAATGGGACTAGAATCTCAGTTACTGTCCTACTGCCATTCACCCTAATTCTGTGCTGGTACTCAAACATGGGGGTGGTGCATTTCCATTCATCCTTATTCTGTAATGGCCCCCAAAAAAGGCGAGGTCCTTTCCATTCTCCCTCATTCTGTGCTGGTCCTCGAACATGTGGAGGCCAATTGAAATCACCCTAATTCTAAGTTGGACCTCAAACATGGAGAGACCATTTCCATTCACCCCAATTCTGTACTGGCCCCCAAATATGGCGAGGTCCTTTCCATTCAGCCTAATTCTGCACTGGTCCTCAAACATGTGGGTGGTGCATTTCCATTCATCCTTCTTCTGTACTGGCCCCCAAACATGGAGAGACCATTTCCATTCACCCCAATTTTGTACTGGCCCCCAATCAATGCGAGATCCTTTCTATTCACCGCAATTCTGTGCTGGTCCTGGAACATGGGGAGGCCAATTGAAATCACCCTAATTCTGAGCTGTTCCTCAAACATGGGGAGGCACATTCTAATCACCCTAATTTTGTGCTGGTGCTCAAACATGGGGAGGCCAATTCCATTCACCCTGATTTCCTGCTGGTCCGCAATCATGGGGAGACCCTTTGCATTCACCCCAATTCGGTGCTGTCCCCAAAAATGGCAAAGCCAATTCCACTCACCCTAATTCTGTGCTTGTGCGCAAACTTGGAGAGGCCAATAACATTCACCCTCATTTTGTGCTGGTCCTCAAACTTGGGAGACTGATTCCATTCACCCTAATTCTGTGCTGGTCCTCAAACATGCCGGCCAATTCCATTCACCCTAATTCTGTGTGGGCCCTCATATAGGCAGAGGCCAATAACATTCACCCTAATTCTGTGCTGTTCCTCAAACATGGGAAGGCCATTTCCATTCACGCTAATTCTGTGCTGGCCCTCAAATATAAAGAGGCCAATTTCAATCCGTCTAATTCTGTGTTGCAGTCACATATGGGGAGACCAATGCATTGGCAGTGTTTGGTTACCTTGAGATCAATATGCTACGATGTACCCGATTAGAAGGAGTAATTAAATGATATTCTTGATGCTGTGATAATGCTTGCCACTGTTCATAGCGGTTATGCTACTTCTGTCATGTTTGTTGCATTTATGTGTCATTTCTTGTTTCACATTACTAAGGCTAGCCGGCAGGAGATGAGAAGAATTCTCATGGTCTGAACTTTTAAGTGTGTGTCATGGATGAGAAGTGATGTTACAATTCTTCTGCGATATGATATGGAGTCTTAAGGTGGTTGGTTGTCATTACATGGCCCGTCATTTCCAATGCCCTAGTGTCTTCTAGAATGTTCTGATGCAGTTTTATAATATTGCATCTTGCTCTCGGGCATCTTCCTCGCTGGAGGAAGAACCTTTATATTCTTAGCATCTGGAGGGCTTCCATTAGACTGGTCTTTATGCCTCTCTAAGGGTGTTGAATGCTCTCTTAGTGTCCCAATTCTTTTCCCTGGTCTTCTATTTCAGGTCATTACTCCATGCGTCTCCAGAATGGTGGCAGCAGGTGTGCGGGGCGTGTCGAAATCTGGTATGATTCCTCCTGGGGGACGGTGTGCGATGATGGCTGGGACCTGAACGATGCTCAAGTCGTGTGCAGACAGCTCGGCTGCGGGTCGGCTCTTTCTGCTCTGAGCATGGCCTACTTCGGTCAAGGCAATGGAAGCATTCTCCTGGACGATGTTGCATGCAGCGGCTTGGAGTCCCGCCTGTGGGATTGCCCTCATTCTGGGTGGAAGAGGCATGACTGTGTGCACCAGGAGGATGCCAGCGTCATCTGCTCAAGTGAGTGCTCTTTCCCCTGCATGCAAAACCGGTGCTAGTTAAAATGACACTGTTCCAGATCATTCTTACAATGACAGCCCTAGGTCATCCCCTTTCCATTTCACACCCGCAAACGGCGTGTACACCAATATTCGCTTGTGAATGAGTGAATGTAGTCAGTGAACTAATCTGGGGTTCAGTGTTCCTATCAAAAAGGCTCTTAAGAGGATTGAATGGTATTTTAAGGTCATTGGGATTACTCAGTGATTGATCAGAAGAGATGTCATGTTTTTAGAGAGTATGTGCTTAACAGGCTAGAGAGGTGAGTGTGATGATAAAGACGAGGTCCGTTGCCCGTCCTTCCCAAGTTGAAGGGGAGTTGATAGGCTACATACACACCAGTGTGTTGGAAATTGAGGCCATTTGAGATTGTGATCATCCTTGGTATTGTGCAAACGTTGCATAGATCAGTGGGACACAGGAAAAAATAACTTTTCCATAAAAGAGGAAACCTGATAATGAACACATCAAAATGGCATTTTCCGAAAATAAGTAGTGTAAAAATGAAGAAAGGAAATCACAAAATTATTTTAAAAATAACCCATCTTTAATAATTAGTTTAAATCTAAACAACAAAAAAAACAATTGTGGTCAGGACCAGAATGGTTTAGAGCAGGTGTGGAGGACCAAGGAAGTAGGATATTTTGGAGTTTCTGGGGTTCCCACTGGTGTTGGAGCTGTGCCTTTATGGCTGGAAATATTTAAGTGCGAAATAAGCGGTACTCACGTCAACTGAGAGACAAAAAGGGGGGTCTGCTTGTACTATTAAGTAAATGACAAACCAAGAACACATTTTAAAACAATAAAAGGTAATAAGGTGCTTATAGCTTCCTTTTTTGGAAAAAAAGAAAAAAAGTAATATATTTCGTTGTTTTTAAATTATTGAATTGAAAACTGTAATGTAATTTGCAATTTGATAATCTCAGTTACCATTCTGGGTTATTATTGACTGGCTATTATTTGATAGAAGCATGTCAGGATCTCCTCTGGCACACACTGCCTTTAGCTCTCCAGCATGTTTTATTTGATGAGGTCCTGGGAGCAAGAAGGATCTATTCATGGATGTGCCATCTGATGGGCGTGGGGTTGGATTCACACTGAAGGTCTACACATTGCATAGCTATTCTCTGAAACATTAGACGAGATGGCCGTGTAGGACAGAAGATGGCTCACAGGTTGGAGCGCTGAAGATGGAACCATCGCTGAAGCTGGTGCCAATGGTTGGTGTTGAGTCTCCAAGAGAATAGATGGTATGGCCTTGCAGGACACATGATTGGCTAATAGGTTCTAGGCCATGAAGTGGGGAAATTGCTGGAAGTGGGGACGATGATCAGTGTGGAGCCTCAGATATAATAGGTAGCGTGGCCGTGGTGGACACAAGGTTTGCTCAGAGGTTAAAGTCTGAAGGTGGAGCAATCCTTACAAGTGACGGCACCGGATTGCCTTGAGTGTCAGATCAAGTCATTAATGGCGGGAGCATCTCTCAGATAGATGTCTAGGGCAGGTTCTGAGGTTTCTGTGGAGATGTCGCTGCACAGGGCCTGCAGCTTCTCAGCGGTTGCATCCCTGAGGACGAGGTCATTGGACTGCACTGATTGTTGTGTAGTCCTCAACCATCTCCTCAGAATATGGGTGTCGTCCTATTATCAGGTTCCTCTGGAGGGAGAGCAGTCCAAGCGCTGAGTCCTCAACTAATGGGGGCAATTATGCAGCGGCAAGCCTTGATTTGCTCTTCAGGATATTCACCTGGAAAGTAAAGATTTTGCCAGAAGCGAAGATGTTCTCTAGTCCAGACTTGCACTGTTTTATATGTGTTATCATGGTTGGTGTTCTCCAAAACTGGCCTCTGCACACAATTGGTAGGGTTCAGAGGTTACTTTGGAGGTAGTGGGTGGGGAGTACTACAGCACACTCCATGGCTATTTATGAGCTATTTCTGGCTTTCAGGCTACTAGCAAGTACTGGTTCCAGCACCAGGAATCTTGGGAATTATGGGTCTTTTCCTGTAAAATGCTGATTGCAGAACTCTCCACCATGTGTGGAATCTTCACGAAAGATCCCACACACAGACCATCTCTGTCCACGTGCAAGGTCCCGGAGCACACTCAGAGCCAATCAGGATCAGTTTCCATTCTCTTATCTCTAACAGAGAAACCAGTGAGACAACATTTGCTGCACCTGCTTTGCCCACTGTAAAATCACGGTAAAGAACAGAAACCAGAGAGAGAAAAGGCAGCTAGAAGACAGAAAAACACAGAGGGAGCGCTACAAGGCACTGAAAGGTTCCTCTATGTTCTGCTCTGTGAGAAAGGGTCTGTGACCACTTTCTGAAGCTTTCTAAGCTTTTTCCTTTGTTACTCTTTGAGTTTTTGATTTCACTCGACCCCTTTCAAAGGCATGTTGCTTTAGGTAGCATTGTTTTACTGTAAAGATAAGATCTTTTAACTGTTCATCTCTTTGGTCAGGTTGCCCTCCTGTTTGGCTGGTTTTGTTAGATGGGCCTCCTTTGGGGGAGAGAATGTTGGCGAGGTGCTACTATGCTGTCAGCACTGGCTCTACTCTTCATTCCCACTCCTTTAAGGAGAGTCCTTTCTCTCAGAAGGAGCCACATTAGGAGACTCTGAGAAAAGAAGGGAAGCTGGCCTAGAGTGCTGTGCTTTGAGTCTACGGTAGTCATCCACTCGGGGGTGGCTGTCTTCAGTTAAGGAGCAGGGGTGTACCTTCACTACTATCATGGCACCTTCCGTGATATGCTCTGACACCCCTGACATCCCTGGAACATTAGTGGCACCTTTTTCTTTCACAATGTCCTCATTCAACATTGAGTGATCTCGCGACCTCCAGATTCCCTCATGTCAAGAGAGCCTTCGACGCCGAGATGTCTCGATGTGGAGCGGCTGTAGAGATTGTTCACCGTCATTTGACTCTGAGAGGATTTTGGTGCTGAGGGGGGCTTGGTGCTGGAGGTGCCTTGACGCTGGGGATGCCTCAAAGCTGAGGTAGTTTAAAGCTTAAAGGGCCGGGACACCGAGAGAAGGCTTGATGAAGATAAGACGTTCGTGCTAGAGGAAAACTCAGCACAAGGAGAGCCCTCTTTGCTGATTAAAGAGATCAGCAGCGAGATCTCCATGTCTTCTTCAGCGATCTTCCATGACAGTCATTGTTGCTGGTTCTCTCTCTGAGGGCTAATGGTTCAATTAAAGCATTTCTGAGTCAGTCCTCAGTGATGGAGCTTGAATGAACTGGATCAACAAGTGATCAAGAGAGAATCTATTCTGATTCCAGTTTATAAAATTCACCACCTGGGCTCAATTATCGAAGCCGGGGAAGGAAATGCATATCCTTCATAAGAAGGGTGAATCCATGGAGAGGAAGTCTGAAATTGAGCGAAACTTGGAGGGGGGCATCTCTTTTGAGTTAATTGATATCATACATTCTTTTTGCCACTTGTGTGAGGCTACAGATGATGCCTTTTCAAGGATTTCTTGAAGATCAGTGGGAAATGCCACAACACAGAAGGCCCTGCAGTCTTTCTCCTGGTGGATGAAGATTCAGAGCTGAAATTGGGGGTCTCATTCTTGCTTTTCCCTAGCAGAGGAAGTCCTTGTGTTGCACACATCTCCTACTGGGTGGAAAGCCCACATTGCCCAACTACCTCCTCCCAGGGGTTCTGATCCTTGTCAGAATGTTTGTGTCACATCACCTTTCTGAAACTTTGGCCAGTCAAGCTGGCTCTCAATGTTTCCATCCCTTGTATTCAGAACAAGTTGGCAATAGTACAAACAGATGGCACAACAGCTCTGTGCTATATCTACAAGCAAGGAAGAATGAGGTTATGGGTTCTCTTGTGGTAGACTCAGCTTTTGTGGCGTTGGGCCATCCCAAGGAGAACTTGCATAAGAGCAGTGCACCTGCAAAAAAAACCTCTAAGCAGAGGACTGGCGAAAGAACAGGAATGGATGCTCAACGATGAGGCGCTAAACAGCACCCTGGAAGAATGCGAGGATCCAGGGGTAGACAAGATGCCCAGACATAACGTCCAGGTTTCAGGAGCACATATCTCTTGCTAATGCCTCTGTTTAACACCGTGGTCAGGGGCATCTCTAGAGAGACTCTCGCTGAGGCCACTGATCACACAGACCGTCGTGAAGTTCCATCAATCGGTGGCCACTATTATCCTCATAGCGCCCTTGTGCCCAACGCAGCGGTGGTACGCAGCTCTGCTACAGATTCTCCTGCCTATCCATTGCCTCGGTCACACTTTAGATTGGGTCTCCACTATTAATGTCATTAGTAAGGATTTCCAGGTGTGTTCCTGTCCTTGGTCAGACCATGCCAGGATGACTTTCCTAAAAAACTGAAATGCAGGAGAGCAAAATGTAATTTGGCAAGAAGCGCAAAGCTGCTTACGCGGGACCAAATTGAACCCGTGTTACGGCCTTCCATTACTTTTTATCCTACTGATTCTGCAGTAGTGATGTCGCAGTTACTTGTCTCCAATCTGGACAACATCACCAATTCCCTAGCGCCTCTTAAATATAGAAAAAATAGGGAAGGGATAAAAAACAAAACCTGGTTCTCTCCAGAGTTGCCCCTTTCTTTGCCCTTCTGGATCAGGAGGGGGTGGAGTTGGCCAACTATGCATATGACACACAGTAAGTCATCCCCATGGCTGGTACTCACTCCCAGGATGAAGCTGAACTGAACCGTGTCCATACCTCCATGGAGAACTGGATGATATGGAGCAACTTGGCATTGAACAGGGATAAGACCGAGTTGTTGATTTTTGGCACTCAGTCTACGCTGGCCAAGCTTGATCCTTCCTATGATAACCTTCAACTTGGAGAGGTCAAGATAACTCTCAAAAAGAAAGTTAAAACCTTGGGTGTGGTCTTTGACCAACAGCTCAATGTGAAAGCCCATGTAGGAAGTCTTGTATTAGCAGCAGCCTACTACATCAAGCTTTTGGCACATCTTAGACCTTTTTTTCCACAGGCCAAAGCTGAGACTATTGCTAGAGCAATTGTCGGGTCTAGAATTGACTGCTGCTGTTGCCTCCTGGCAGGGCTCAGCAAAACTGATGTTAACAGACTACAGGTGGTGTAAAACGGTGCAGTCAGCGTGGTCGTGGGACCATCCCGTTGTGACCCTATATCGGCAGCCAGACGAGCACTGCATTGGCTCTGTGTGGAAGCACGCATACTTTTCCGCCTATTGGTCATTACCTTTAAATGTAGACAGGGCTTAATGCCCTCGTATCTGCAAGATCTCATCCCTGAAAAAGTGAATACTAGATCTCTCAGATCTAGCAATCAGAATTATCTGATGCTTCCTAGATGTGGGACGAAGAAGGTGGAAAGGGGAGCTTTTCACATTGCAACCCCTAAAGCATGGATCAACCTACCTCCAGATCTCAGATCTCAGAAAACCATTGATCCTTTTAAGAAAAAAATTGAAAACATGGTAGTTTGCTTGATCTTCTCTGGCAGCTCGGGCTGAATACCTTTCCTGGTCAAATGTTTCTTGTTTAATGTTTTGTTGTCTGCGCCCTGATGCCCATGGGTCCATGGTTTGCGCATTATAAAGTAAAGTAAAGGTCATGGCAGGTCAATGGTGCATCTCCATCCTGGTCTGTATGAGAAATTAACTGAGGGCTCTCACTGTAGTGCGATGTGCGGCTCCATCTGAATTCTTTTCGCAAAAGGTCAGTGGCCGGCGTGAATTCTGGTATAGTCTCTGGATATTTGTTCTAACTTTTGAGATAGATTTGCAGCAGGCAACGCAGGTACACAGACTGTCTCCTCTCCACTTTCCGTGTTAAAAAAAAAACAGATTTATTGCTTGTAATAAGTGGTTAACCATATATTGGCTACATTTAACATTTAACATTTAAATATTTGGACAAGGTGTAGCCATGACCAAGCACTTCCACAGAGGTAATATTTGTTAATGATTATAATTAAGAGAAAGCTACGACTACTGGTGAGTTATTTTCATGATGTACATCCTGTATGTTCCAGTCATTTTAAATGAATGTCTGTAAGTCTATGGATTCCAGCCACAGTGACCAACACTGAGCCTGGACCTCGCAATGTTTGTCCTTCTAATGCTCTTCTATCACTAATGCTCGTGTCTTCTTCTGTAGACGCAACATCCGGCTCACCACAGACTACAGGTATGTTTCCAGCATGTTCTAGTTTCCTCACAATGCCCCACTGGTCAGGCTTGGTGCCAGGACCCACAGTTTGCTCCAACTTGACTACCAGGGTGGATGGGCTTGATCTCAGACGTTACATGTGTGTCTATCTGCACCCTGGCCCTGGATGTGACCCCCTAAAGGACCAACATGGGCTGGAGTCGGCTGTGCTCAAATGGAAGCTCAGCTGGGAATACTTTCTCTCGAATTAATCGAAATGAAATCCTGTATCATATCGCATATTTTAAATTTACCCATCGTCCCAGTCAGGCAGGGACTTAAGGCAGCTCAGACGATGCAATAGACAGTCATTAAGAGAACGGGCCCATTTCTTCTGATACAGCAGTTCCCCTGCAGAGAGTAGAGTTTATTTAAACAATAGGCCCTGAGCAGGGGGGCATTACCATTTCAGGTAATGCCCCAGGCCCATAGTTACAGGCCCGAGCAAAGGGGCCTATTGCTATTAGTACCCCGGCCTGTAAGACCGGGGTACTAAGAGCATTTATTTTCTGTTCCGAAAAGCTCTGGTGTTTCGAACAGAAAAAAAAACAAAGTTAAAAAAATGGCCGCTGTGGAAAGGAAAACAAAGTCTGTTTTCCCTTTCCATGGCGGCCATTGAAAATGAATGTAAAAATGAATGTAAAAAAGATAAACAAACAAAATGGCGGCTATTCAAAAAGTAGGGAAAAAAGTAAACAAATAAAATGGCTGCTATGGAAAGGATGGAAGGGTCTCTATCATTCAGGGGTTACCTCACATTTGGGTGATATTCCCTCCTACCAAGTGAGGATATCATACATGTATACAATTCAAAAGAAGGAAAAACAAACCACTCTCAACAAAGCGTTCTAGATGTGTCCTCCAGATATAGTTTCAAAAAGCAACCATTATGAACAAATATAGGTTCCATCTAGTGAACATGAATCACAACCAACGTAATCTAAAATTTAAATTTTTATTCATTTTCTGCTTTTAAACACACCTCATATAAACATTTAAAAAAACATTTATAAATCACTAGAATTTCCGTATCATAAAATAATTCCACCTCACAAATTTAAAGTCACAAATCACTTAATTTTCAAAACATCAGTGGCAACTCAATTCATTTTATTCCCCAATTCCCCACCACGTTACAATAGCCTGATTTATATAAGTTTCTGTCCTCAATGTTACAAATCACTGGACATTCTTCAGGGGCAGAAAATTCATCTTGTGCTTCTAGTGGATCTTTTCTCATACCAGATTTTTATATCTAAAGACACATAAAAGAACACACATTACCACATGGGCATCCCCGGTCAATGAGTAGACCTCGCCAATCCCTAATCACCCCTAGGGTGGACAGATATACAATCTTTAATATACCTGTACCATTGGCTTCTGACTCTATAGCAAAGCCAAATCTTGCTCTTCACCTTTCTAATAGACAGGGAACTCACTCAGAGTATCAGGTACCCAAAACCAATACACACAGCACCTTAATCAATGACCATATTGAACAGCAATAATGTCCTCTAAAAAAGCCCCATCCCCAGGGAGATACCATAAATTCAAATGCAACTCACCCTGGGGTCAAGGACTTCATCGTCTTCATAAGTCACTTCAATAATTGAGAAATTATTCCATCAGCAGTTAATCTAGGTTATTAAGTGATTTGTGACTTTAAATTTGTGAGGTGGAATTATTTTATGATACGGAAATTCTAGTGATTTATAAATGTTTTTTTAAAATGTTTATGTGAGGCGTGTTTAAATGCAGAAAATGAATAAAAATGTAAACTTTAGGTTACGTTGGTTGTGATTCATGTTCACTAGAACCAACCTATATTTGTTCATAATGGTTGCTTCTTGAAAATATATCTGGAGGACACATCTAGGACGCTTTGTTGAGAGTGGTTTGTTTTTCCTTCCTTTGTATTGTACACAAGTATGATATCCTCACTTGGTAGGAGGGAATATCACCCAAATGTGAGGTAACCCCTGAATGATGTAGTCCCTTCTTCCTTTCCATGATGGCCTGTCACGGATCGGGAGCGGAGGTGCTGGGGACAGAAGTGTTCCCTGCGCATCCGATCCCGAAATGGAAAAAAAAGAAGGTAAGTGGGTTTGGGAGGGCAGAGATGGGATTCTTTGGAATGGGGGGCAAGGGGGAGGGAACAACCCTTAACTCGATCCCCGGCGGGGGAAGATGGCAGCCTACATCCGTGGGGTGTCTCGGAGAGGGATTACCCAGTTCCGAGCCTCCTCATTGGCGGAGTGGCTGACACCCCCATGCCCCCCGCCGAGGACAGAAATGAAGTAACGTTGTGGGGGAGAGGGATTCCCAGTCAGGTAATGCCACGGCATGGGCAATGAGATTGCATGTTACAATCTCATTGTCCCTCGCTGAGTACTAATCCTTTATAGACTCCCCCCTGCCAAGAGTAAAGTTCATTCTGGTACAGAGTCTCACTTGCAAAGAGAGAGTTTATTCTGATACAGTCTCCCCTGCAAAGAGTTTTTATGACATCTCCCCTGCATTCTGATAAAGTTTCTCCCGCAAAGAGAGAGTTTATGCTTTTATAGCATCTACCCTGGAAAGAGTAGAGTTTGTTTTATAGAATCTCTCCTGCAAAGAGTAGAGTTCATTCTTTATAGAAGCTCCCCTACAAAGAGTAGAGTTCATTCTGATACATATTCCCCTGCAAAGAGACAGTTTATTCTTTTATAAAATCTCCCCTGCAAAGAGTAGAGTTTATTATTTTATGAAATCTCTCCTGCGAAGAGTAGATTGCATTCTAAAACTGTCTCCCCGGCAGGGAGTTTATTCTTTTATAGACTCTCCCCTGCAAAGAGTAGATATCATTCAGATACAGAGTCTCCACTGCAAAGAGAGAGTTTATTATTTAATAACAGTTCCCGTACAAAGAGTAGAGTTTATTATTCCATGAAATCTCCCCTGCAAAGAGTAGAGTTAATTCAGATACAGAGTCTCCACTGCAAAGAGAGGGTTTATTATTTTATAACGTCTCCCCTGCAACGAGTAAAGTTTATTATTTTTTTAAATCTCCCCTGCAAAGAGTAGAGTTCATTCAGATCCAGAGTCTCCACTGCAAAGAGAGAATTTATTATTTTGTAATATCGTCCCTGTGAAGAGTAGAGTTTATTATTTTATTAAATATCCTCTGCGAAGAGTAGAGTTCATTCAGATAGAGTCTCCACTGCAAAGAGAGAGTTTATTATTTTATGGACCCTCCCTTGCAAAGAGTAGAGTACATTCTGATACTGACTCTCCCCTGCAACGAGTAGAGTTCATTCAGATACAGATTCTCTACTACAAAGAGAGTTTATTATTTTATAGACTCTCTGTTGTAAAGAGTAGAGTACATTCTGATACTGAGTCTCCCCCTGCAAAGAGTGGAGTTCATTCAGATACAGAGTCTTCACTGCAAAGAGAGTTTATTATTTTATAGACTATCCCTTGCAAAGAGTACAGTTCATTCTGATACTGAGTACCCCCTGCAAAGAGAGTGTATTCTTTTATTGCATCTCCTCTGCAAAGAGTAGAGTGTATTCAGATACAGAGTCTCCACTGCAAAAAGAGAGTTTATTATTGTATAACTACGCCCCTGCAAAGAGTACTCCCCTTCAAAGAGTAGAGTTAATTCAGATACAGATTCTCCACTGCAAAGAGAGAGTTTATTATTTTATAACATCTCCCCTGCAAAGAGTAGAGTTTATTTTATGAATTCTCCCCTGCAAAGAGTAGACTTCATTCTGATACTGAGTCTTCCGCTGCAAAGAGTAGAGTTTATTCTTATACAAAGTTTCCCCATTGTAGTGGGGGCTTGTTGGCTTGTTCTTGTTCAGTCCGGTTTCTGATACAGAGTCTCCTTGTCAATGGAGAGGGTCTATACTTTTTTTCAAAGCGATGTATTTGATTTTCATGAGAATGTACACTTGCTTACTGAGTTTCCACTTTACATCAACAGTCTAAAAGAGCAAGACAAAAAAACCCTAATAACTCTGTGTGGGAAATTCAACTAGCAGGCAAGTGGTGGGGGGCGAGGGCCAGGCGAGTGCTAGAGCGTCACTCATGGACCCCTCCCCGTGGTTAATGTTCGACCCAGCCTGACCAACTGCAAAGCATTCCTCGACCTCCCTGATCTGCATCCTTGAGAGCAACCCCTCTACGGTACTGAGTGACCGCATTCCCTCCTACATGGCGCTTGCTTGCTGTTTGGGCCCACACAATCCTCGGTGCTCAAACTGAGCTTGATCAGCTCACATCTACGCTCAACACCGGGACTGGAATTTATCTAACACCCCTGGTACTGCACTCAGTGCGACTTCCCTCAGTCTGTTATAACTTCTCTCTTCTTCCTTTGGGATGGGTTTTTGTACAGTATTTCTATTTGTTCTATTGCAGATGGTGTGTTTGATTAAAGTATACATATATTTATAGAACCTTGATTGGACATTCCCTTTATTTTGGACTGCAATACTTTGTTGTTTGGTTCACTACTGGGTCACCTTCGCACCCCTCTTATATAGCCTTGCCTCGGCCCTTGTTACCACAAAAGCTTAAGGAGGTGTATCTCTTTATGATCCTTATGTGAGGTCTCAGTGTGTCATTTTACCCCTACTCATCCTTGTACTCCTGCGAGGCAGCATCCAATTTATCACAGTTTCTGATAGTGGGGGCTGTTGGCATGGAGCTGTCCTGCTACTTGAGTTCCTGGTGCTCAGCGCAGTTCAAGGGTTGATTTTGCTTGTGTTGGTTCAGGTGTTCCTTTAGGTTCAAAGATCATAGAAATGCAGTCTTTCTGGGGTATTTGTTGTAACCACCAGAATACTTGAAACTTGCTGAATGTTGAAACGTCCCCCATCCTGCACGCCTTCTGTGTTAATTGTTCTTTTTCCCTCTTCTTGCAGCTGCAAGACCACCATCAACTCCAGGTAATTCTCTGGTCATTTACTCCTGGGTCGGCCACCAAGTCATTTCTGGGGACTGACAGTGTGTCCTCTTTCTTTTCCAGCTCAGACTCGCATCCCTACGAACACATCTGCTGAAGGTAGGACCTTTTTCCATTGAAGTCAGTGGGCCTCATTCTAAGTGTGCCGGTCGGCTCACCGGCACCCTTATTTCCGGACCGGCAAACTAAAGTGTCTGCCAGCAGTGAACACTGTGGCCGACAGGTCAGACCCTGCCGGGCGCTGGGTCCACGGTAGGCAGACTGTTCACGGAAGCGCCGGCACCGTTAGCCATCGTGCCGGTGCTTCATAGTCCCCACTCCCATAGAGCCCTAAGGGACTTACATTTTACCGGTGCCTGACTTTCGGGCTGCCGGACTTGTAATAGCATGGTGGCACCAGGAAGTCAGGCGCCAGTAAAATATAGAGTCTGGCGGCAATCCGCCGGTAGCAGCGGCAGGGTTACCGCCGGACTCGTAATGAAGACCAGTGTTTATTTTATGGAACCACTACTGTTCGATGATCCATTGCGACACCCAGCAAGCATTCTGGATGTGGCTTATTTATCATTTTGGACATCAGTAGCCTCCTGTGACACTGAACATAATGATAATATTGTCAATCAAGTAAGTAGAATCCCTAATAAGGAAAACCATAATTGGCAAAATCTGGCAGAATATTTTTACATGGAAAGTAACAGGGAACCCTTTGTTTGACTCCCTGAAGAGAGGAGCTGTGTTTATGTGTCTGCATAGTGTAGAGTCCTGTCAAAGCTACTTATAAGAGAGCAATAAAGATACTGTATTCATCCTGATCACCATTCCTCACCAAATCCATCCACACCCAGAACTGCCAAAATCTTTCATGAGCCTAGTGTTTGCAAAACGTTGTCACCCGCCGAGGGATTGCCTCCTATGTCTATCCTTGCCACACTGCCCCGGCTCACGCTTCATCTTCTGTGTGATGCATATTCGCTGTGGGGTCATCCAACACCCTCTTTTTATCCCTGGGATATGTTATGTTGAGTTATACCGTGCATCGCTACCACCCAGGGGCAGTCTCCAGGTGCTCACGTGGCTCTGCAAGAAAGAGGACGAGGTTGGTTAGTGTGGATGGAGGGATAGGAGTGGCCCAGAATCAGGAGAAACTTTTTGGATAGTCACCCAAGACAAGTAGTAATTTCCCATCAGCCCTGCACGGTCTCCAGCTATTCACGGATTCAGCATATAGCCTCACTGTGGTGAGATAACAACGGTGAATGAGCTTGAATTAAAGCTTGTTGTAGTGTACACATAGAGAGGGACTTGATGACCTGGCCTATGTTGCCATCCAGTCATTGCTGGTCAGCTGATTACCTAAGCCCCCAGGCCATTTCTCCTGTCAAGGAGGTCCTGTATGTAGTCCTGAGTCCAGAGACACAACCATAAAAAGATCTGAGATTAAGCTGCTTCTTGAAAAGATAACCTTGAAAAGATTCAGTAAGCTGTCTGGTTGAGTCTGCCATCGAACCTCAGGTTGGGGAACCCCTTGTCCTGTCTGGAGACATTCCACTCTGGCAGTGGGCCCCTAGGAGTGGAAGCACATCAATTGTCATCAAATTGATCTCCATGAAACTAGGAAAGGGCAAGCTTCTGCCCTTTGAACATGTTGCCCTTTATGGATCACAAAAGGGGCGTGTTGCCCCGGCTGCCGAAGTTGTTAATGTTCATCCCCCAAATACCTCATACATTTCTTAATCATTTTCACCAAATCAATTATTTTAGTTTTCTTTTTCCCTTCAGCGTTTAAAAAGATAGAGCACATCCCAAAATAGGGAAGTTAACTTTCAAACCTGATACCTTTGTAAAGAGACCTAATTCTATACTTAAAGCACTAAAGTAATTTGCCTCGAGACGTCAACTAATTCACCATCAGCAAACATTATGAACTTAAATACCACAATGCTAAAATGGATCCACTGCTTTCTCGTGTTGCCCCTGACCTATGTAGCAGAATAAGCCATAACTAGAAGTAAAAGGAAATGGAAGAGCAGTCACCATTGTCTAGTTCCCCAATCCTGTTGTTTATTTTGGTGCCGGACCAAATAGTTGGACATGACGTTCCTAATGAATATTTCATGAAAACCCAGAGCTTGCCCAGTCTTCTTGAAAAAGGCCCAGTCCACCCTGTCGAATGCTTTTTCTGCATGAGTATGATGAAGGGGCCAAGTGAGAGGTGTTTATTTTATCCAGAAGGTGGGATGTTTTATAAATATTGTCGAGTGGCTATCAGCTTATGACAAAGCCTGCTTGGACAGACTGGATCATATTGAGGCTGGGGTGGTCTCCAAACTGGATTTGAAAAACTTTGTAAAAAGCTTGACCTCAAGATTCAGAAGAACCAAGGGCCTATACACCCCACTGAATTCTGGGCCTTTACCTAGTCTACGGATGAGGCTGGGTGTAACTACCGTTGTAGAGTCAGACCGTTGAATGTTAGGAAGACTTAGGGCCTCATTACGAGGCTGGCAGCAGTAATATAGGCACGGCTGCTGCCGGTATTTTTTTTTTCCAGCGCCCACAAATGACCAATTGCCGGGTCATTACGACCTTGCCGGACCCGGTATTTGCCCATTCCTGAGCGCTGGAAATAAATCTTCCCCATTCCCATTGAGTCCATAGGGCTCAATGGGAATGGGGACGTTGGATCCACGGGCACCGTTTATAACGGTGCCGGTGCATCCGACGTGCTGTGCTCGCAGGTGCCTTTCATTCCGCCAGGTCAGACTTGGCGGAATGAAAGGCACCCACAAGCACAACTCGGAGTTTGCCGGTCTGGATACAATGGTACCGGCAAGCTTACCGGTACCGTTGTATCTGAACCGGCAAGCTTGTAATGAGGCATTGTGTTTTTACTTCTCTATAGCAAAACTGATTAGTGTTTTTGATATACAAGTGTTCATTGCAGACCATGAGTGGGACTAGAATCTCAGTTACTGTCCTACTGCCATTCACCCTAATTCTGTGCTGGTACTCAAACATGGGGGTGGTGCATTTCCATTTATCCTTATTCTGTAATGGCCCCCAAAAAAGGCGAGGTCCTTTCCATTCTTACTAATTCTGTGCTAGTCCTCGAACATGGGGAGGCCAATTGAAATCACCCTAATTCTGAGCTGGTCCTCAAACATGAAGAGACCATTTCCATTCACCACAATTCTGTACTGGCCCCCAAACAATGCGAGGTCCTTTCTATTCACCGTAATTCTGTGCTGGTCCTCAAACATGGGGAGGCCAATTGAAATCACCCTAATTCTGAGCTGGTCCTCAAACATGGGGAGGCACATTCTAATCACCCTAATTCTGCGCTGATCCTCAAATGTGTGGAGGCCATTTCCATTCACCCTGATTTCCTGCTGGTCCTCAATCATGGGGAGACCATTTGCATTCTCCCAAATTCGGTGCTGAACCCAAAAATGGCAAAGCCAATTCCATTCACCCTAATTTCTTGCTTGCCCTGAAACATGGCAAGGCCAATTCCATGCACTTTAATGCTGTGCTGGGCCTGAAACATGGGGAGGTCAATTCCATTCACCCTGATTCTGTTATTTTCCTCAAACATGGGGAGGCCAATTCCATTCACCCTAATTCTGTGCTTGTGCGCAAACTTGTAGATGCCAATTCCATTCACCCTAATTCATTGCTGGCCCCCAAACATGGCAAGGCCAATTCCATTCACTCTAATTTTGTGCTTGTGCGCAAACTTGGAGAGGCCAATTCCATTCACCCTAATTCTGTTCTTTTCCTCAAACATGGGGAGGCCAATTCTATTCACCCTAATTCTGTGCTGGTCCTCAAAAATGTCGGCCAATTCCATTCACCCTAATTCTGTGCTGGCCCTCATATAGGCAGAGGCCAATAACATTCACCCTAATTCTGTGCTGGTCCTCAAACTTGGGAGACCAATTCCATTCACCCTAATTCTGTACTGTTCCTCAAACATGGGAAGGCCATTTCCATTCACCCTAATTCTGTGCTGGTCCTCAAACATCGGGAGGCGAATTCCATTCACGCTAATTCTGTGCTGGCCCTCAAATATAAAGAGGCCAATTTCAATCAGTCTAATTCTGTGTTGCAATCGCATATGGGGAGACCAATGCATTGGCAGTGTTTGGTTACCTTGAGATCAATATGCTACGATGTACCCGATTAGAAGGAGTAATTAAATGATATTCTTGATGCTGTGATAATGCTTGCCACTGTTCATAGCGGTTATGCTACTTCTGTCATGTTTGTTGCATTTATGTGTCATTTCTTGTTTCACATTACTAAGGCTAGCCGGCAGGAGATGAGAAGAATTCTCATGGTCTGAACTTTTAAGTGTGTTTCATGGATGAGAAGTGATGTTACAATTCTTCTGCGATATGATATGGAGTCTTAAGGTGGTTGGTTGTCATTACATGGCCCGTCATTTCCAATGCCCTAGTGTCTTCTAGAATGTTCTGATGCAGTTTTATAATATTGCATCTTGCTCTCGGGCATCTTCCTCGCTGGAGGAAGAACCTTTATATTCTTAGCATCTGGAGGGCTTCCATTAGACTGGTCTTTATGCCTCTCTAAGGGTGTTGAATGCTCTCTTAGTGGCCCAATTCTTTTCCCTGGTCTTCTATTTCAGGTAATTACTCCATGCGTCTTCAGAATGGTGGCAGCAGGTGTGCGGGCCGTGTCGAAATCTGGTATGATTCCTCCTGGGGGACGGTGTGCGATGATGGCTGGGACCTGAACGATGCTCAAGTCGTGTGCAGACAGCTCGGCTGCGGGTCGGCTCTTTCTGCTCTGAGCATGGCCTACTTCGGTCAAGGCAATGGAAGCATTCTCCTGGACGATGTTGCATGCAGCGGCTTGGAGTCCCGCCTGTGGGATTGCCCTAATTCTGGGTGGAAGAGGCACAACTGTGTGCACCAGGAGGACGCCAGCGTCATCTGCTCAAGTGAGTGCTCTTTCCCCTGCATGCAAAACCGGTGCTAGTTAAAATAACTCTGTTCCAGATCATTCTTACAATGACAGCCCTAGGTCATCCCCTTTCCATTTCAAACCAGCAAACGACGTTTAAACCAATATTCGCTTGTGAATGAGTGAACATAGTCAGTGAACTTATCTGGGGTTCAGTGTTCCTATCAAAAAGGCTCTTAAGAGGATTGAATGGGATTTTAAGGTCATTGGGATTACTCAGTGATTGATCAGAAGAGATGTCATGTTTTTAGAGAGTATGTGCTTAACAGGCTAGAGAGGTGAGTGTGATGATAAAGACGACAGCCGTTGCCCGTCCTTCTCAAGTTGAAGGGGAGTTGATAGGCTACATACACACCAGTGTGTTGGAAATTGAGGCCATTTGAGATTCTGATCATCCTTGGTATTGTGCAAAAGTTGCATAGGTCAGTGGGACACAGGAAAAAATAACTTTTCCATAAAAGAGGAAACCTGATAATGAACACATCAAAATGGCATTTTCTGAAAATAAGTAGTGTAAAAAAGAAGAAAGGAAATTGCGTAATTATTTTAAAAATAACCCATCTTTAATAATTAGTTTCAATCTAAACAACAAAAAAAACAATTGTGGTCAGGACCAGAATGGTTTAGAGCAGGTGTGGAGGACCAAGGAAGTAGGATATTTTGGAGTTTCTGGGGTTCCCACTGGTGTTAGAGCTGTTCCTTTATGGCTGGAAATATTTAAGTGCAAAATAAGCGGTACTCACGTCAACTGAGAGATAAAAAGGGGGGTCTGCTTGTACTATTAAGTAAATGACAAACCAAGAACACATTTTAAAACAATAAAAGGTAATAAGGTGCGGATAGCTTCCTTTTTTGGAAAAAAATAAATAACTAATATATTTCGTTGTTTTTAAATTATTGAATTGAAAACTGTAATGTAATTTGCAATTTGATAATCTCAGTTACCATTCTGGGTTATTATTGACTGGCTATTATTTGATAGAAGCAGGTCAGGATCACCTCTGGCACACACTGCCTTTAGCTCTCCAGCATGTTTTATTTGATGAGGTCCTGGGAGCAAGAAGGATCTACTCATGGATGCGCCATCTGATGGGCGTGGGGGTGGATTCACACTGAAGGTCTACACATTGCATAGCTATTCTCTGAAACATTAGACGAGATGGCCGTGTAGGACAGAAGATGGCTCACAGGTTGGAGCGCTGAAGATGGAACCATCGCTGAAGCTGGTGCCAATGGTTGGTGTTGAGTCTCCAAGAGAATACATGGTATGGCCTTGCAGGACACATGATTGGCTAATAGGTTCTAGGCCATGAAATGGGGAAATTGCTGGAAGTGGGGACTATGATCAATGTTGAGTCTCAGATAGAATAGGTAGCCTGGCCATGGTGGACACAAGGTTTGCTCAGAGGTTAAAGCGCTGAACGTGGAGCCATCGCTAGAAGTGGTGGCACCGGTTTGTCTTGAGTGTCAGATCAAGTCATTAATGGCGGGAGCATCTCTCAGATAGATGTCTAGGGCACGTTCTGAGGTTTCCGTGGAGATGTCGCTGCATAGGGCCTGCAGCTTCTCAGCGGTTGCTTCCCTGAGAACGAGGTCATTGGACTGCACTGATTGTTGGGTAGTCCTCATCCATCTCCTCAGAATCTGGGTGTCACCCTATTTTCAGGTTCCTCTGGAGGGAGAGCAGTCCAAGCGCTGAGTCCTCAACTAATAGGGGCAATTATGCACCGGCAAGCCTTGATTTGCTCTTCAGGATATTCACCTGGAAAGTAAAGGTTTTGCCAGAAGCGAAGATGTTCTCCAGTCCAGATTTGCACTGTTTTATATGTTTTATCATGGTTGGTGTTCTCCAAAACTGGCCTCTGTGCACAATTGGTAGGGCTCAGAGGTTACTGTGAGGTAGTGGGTGGGGAGCACTACAGCACACACCATGGCTATTTATGAGCTATTTCTGGCTTTCAGGCTACTAGCAAGTACTGGTTCCAGCACCAGGAATCTTGGGAATTATGGGTCTTTTCCTGTAAAATGCTGATTGCAGAACTCTCCACCATGTGTGTAATCTTCACAAAAGATCCCACACACAGACCATCTCTGTCCACGTGCGAGGTCCTGGAGCACACTCAGAGCCAATCAGGATCAGTTTCCATTCTCTTATCTCTAACAGAGAAACCAGTGAGACAACATTTGCTGCACCTTCTTTGTCAGCTGTAAAATCACAGTTAAGAGCAGAAAAAAGAGAGAGAAAAGGCAGCTTGAATACAGAAAAACACAGAAGGAGTGCTACAAGGCACTGAAAGGCAGGCCTCGGTTCCTCTTTTTTCTGCTCTGTGAGAAAGGTTCTGTGACCATTTTCCGAAGCTTTCTAAGCTTTTTCCTCTGTTAATCTTTGAGTTTTTGATTTCACTCGACCCCTTTCAAAGGCATGTTGCCTAAGGTAGCATTTTTTTTACTGTAAAGGTAAGATCCATTAACTGTTCATCTATTTGGTCAGGTTTCCCTCCTGTTTGGCTGGTTTTGTTGGATGGGCCTCCTTTGGGGGAGAGAATGTTGGCGAGGCACTACTATGCTGTCAGCACTGGCTCTACTCTTCATTCCCACTCCTTTAAGGAGAGTCATTTCTCTCAAAAGGAGCCACATTAGGAGACTCTGGGAAAAGAAGGGAAGCCGGCCTAGAGTGCTGCGCTTTGAGTCTACGGTAGTCCTTCATTCGGGGGTGGCTGTGTTCAGTTTAGGAGCAGGAGTGTACCTTTACTACTATCGTGGCACCTTCCGTGATATGCTCTGACACCCCTGACATCCCTGGAACATTAGTGGCACCTTTGCTTTCACAATGTCCTCATTGAACATAGAGTGATCTTGACAAACCTCCAGATTCCCTCATGTCAAGAGAGCCTTCGATGTCGAGATGTCTCGATGTGGAGCGGCTGTAGAGATTGACACCACTATTTGACTCTGAGAGGATTTTGGTGCTGAGGGGAGGTTGGTCCTGCAGGTGCCTTGAAGCTGAGGATGCCTCAAATCTGAGGTAGTTTAAAGCTTAAAGGGCCGAGCCACTGAGAAAAGACTTGATGAAGATAAGACTTTCGTGCTAGAGGAAAACTCAGCCCAAGGAGAGCCCTCTTTGCCATTAAAGAGTCCAGCAGCGAGATCTCCATGTCTACTTCAGAGATCTCCCATGACAGTCATTGTTGCTGGTTCTCTCTCTGAGGGATAATGATTCAATTAAAGCATTTTTGAGTCAGTCATCAGTGATGGAGCTTGAATGATCTGGATCAACAAGTGATCAAGAGAGAATCTACTCTGATTCCAGTTTATAAGAGGGGCATCTCCTTTGCGTTAATTGATATCATACATTCTTTTTGCCACTTGTGTGAGGCTACAGATGAGCCCTCTTCAAGAATTTCTTCAAGATCAGTGGGAAATGCCACAACACAGAAGGCCCCGCAGTCTCCTGGTGGATGCAGATTCAGAGCTGAAATTGGGGGTCTCATTTTTGCTTTTTCCTAGCAGGGGAAGTCCTTGTGTTGCACACATCCCCTACTGGATGGGAAGCCCACATTGACCAACTACCTCCTCCCAGGGGTTCTGATCATTGTCAGAATGTTTGTGTCACATCACCTTTATGAAGCTTTGGCCAGTCAAGCCGGCTCTCAATTTTTCCATCCCTTGTTTTCAGAACATGTTGGCAGTAGCACAAACAGATGGCACAACAGCTCTGTGCTATATCTACAATCAAGGAAGAATGAGGTTGAGGGTTCTCTTACGGTAGACTCAGCTTTTGTGGCGTTGGGCCATCCCAAGGAGAACCTGTGTAAGAGCAGTGCATCTGCAAAAAAAACCTCTAAGCAGAGCACTTTTGAAAGAACAGGAATGGATGCTCAACGATGAGGTGCTAAACAGCACCCTGGAAGAATGCGGGTATCCAGGGGTAGACAAGATGCCCAGACATAACGTCCAGGTTTCAGGAGCACATATCTCTGGCTAATGCCTCTGTTTAACACCGTGGTCAGGGGCATCTCTAGAGAGACTCTCGCTGAGGCCACTGATCACACAGACCGTCGTGAAGTTCCATCAATCGGTGGCCGCTATTATCCTCATAGCGCCCTTGTGCCCAACGCAGCGGTGGTACGCAGCTCTGCTACAGGAGACTGCGGCTCCAGGCAGGGAGTTGCCATGTAAATTAAATATAACAAGGATGGAAGGCAGCCTTTACCACCCAAATCTACCACCACTGAGCTTTACAGCCCTGCTTCTGAGGTGTGATAAGTTACTTCCATATTTATGCCAGTTGGCAAAAGGTGAGCTGCAATAGTCACCTTTTGGCCACTTCAGTCTAAAGGACGAGTGCACCACAAAGTTCCTGTTTTCTTGGTTCCAGTCATCAAGGATTCTCTGGAAGGTCCTAAAAAGGGTTTTCCCTCCTTTGGCATTGGACATGGTATTGCCCAAGTTGATGTTGTCTCCCTTTGGACTGCCTCATCGGATCGATCTATAATTCCCGGAAGTGACACAGTGCTATGTCCATCAGGCAGACGAGTAAGTGAATCACAGACCATGGGTTCTTATGAGCCAGAATGGGTATTTCACAAAGAGGAGATCGTTCTGAGAACCCATCCTTATTTTCACCTTAAAATGGCTTCACATGTTTATATGAAGACGTGCCTTCCTACTCCCCTGGTCCATCTTCTCCTGTGCAGCAAAGCTTGCCCACAACTAGTTTTAAGATAGCACTGAGGTTCTAGCTTCATAGCACTTAGTATGTGAGCAAGATAGAGTTATTCTTCTGTAGGATACAGACCTAATAACCAGCCCTCCCACCTTCTAAACATGTTATATATAGATAGATAATGTCATCCCTGATCTAGTCTTATCAAACATCTGGCAGCTTTGTTCAGGTCAGCCTGGAGCATCATCCGGCATTGCTAAAGCAGCTCTAGAGCCTTATTGACAAATGGCTCCTTTACAGACATCTGCGAAACAGCCACATGGATGTCATTTCACACCGATACCGGGCATTTCTGTCAATGTTCAGGAGTTCATCTGGATATTCATAGGGGGCCAGCGTTCTTGACTGGTTATCCCTTATGCTTCAGGTTTATTTTGCTCTCAGGACCATGAGCCTTTCGTGGGTGTGTTTTGCCTGAGACTTGGAGAATGTGGACCTGTTATGCCGCGTACTCAGAAGAGTCATCGCTTGCGACTCTGTATTATGTTTATGAGTAATAACGAAGATGCCAGGAGGCAGGAGGGGATGTGCCTTGCATGAAAACCTAGGTGGCCATCATGGGTCTCTCCACAATAACCATACATGCCTGCCTTCCTCCCCGTCATGGCAGGTCATGGCAGGTCAATGATATATCTCCATCCGGGTCTGTGTGAGAAATAAACTGAGGGCTCTCACTGTAGTGCGGTGTGTGGCTCCATCTGAATTCTTTTTGTAGAGGGTGAGTGGCCGGCGTGAAGTCTGGTGCAGTCGCTGGACATTTGTTTTCGTTTTGCAGATAGATTAGCAGTCAGCAAAGCAGGTACACAGACTGTCTCCTCTCCACTTTCCCTGCTAAAAAAACAGATGTATAGCTGCTAACAAGTGGCAAATTCTATATTGGCCACATTTAATATAAAAATATTTGGACATGGTGTATCCAGGATCAGGCACTTCCAAAGAGGTAATATGTGTTCATGATTATGATTAAGAGAGAGCTAGGACTACAGGTGAGTTATTTTCATGATCTGCATCCTATATGTTCCAGTCATTTTAAATGAGTGTCTGTAAGTCTATGGATTCCAGCCACAGTGACCAGCACTGATTCTGGACCTCACAATGATTGTCCTTGAAATTATCTTTTATCACTAATGCTTGTGTCTGCTTCTGTAGACACAACATCCGGCTCACCACAGACTACAAGTATGTTTCCAGCATGTTCCAGCTTCCCCATAATGCCCCACTGTTCAGGCTCGGTGCCCACGACCCACATTTTGCTCCAACTTGGCTACCATGGTGGATGGGCCTGACCTCAGAAGTTACATGTGCGTCTATCTGCACCCTGCCACTGGATCAGACCCCCCAAAGGACCGACATGGGCTGGAGTTGGCTGTGCTTCAGGGCTGGCTTTGCTCAGCCGAAT
Organism: Ambystoma mexicanum; assembly: GCF_040938575.1. Classification (NCBI taxonomy): domain Eukaryota; kingdom Metazoa; phylum Chordata; class Amphibia; order Caudata; family Ambystomatidae; genus Ambystoma; species Ambystoma mexicanum. Next base: position 1,685,917,465 of record NC_090929.1, read on the forward strand.
GTGTCCCATTTTTTAGGTAGACCCCGCCACTCATTCTCCTCCCAAAGTAACAAAGTTTCCAACAAGAGATTTTATTCTGAAATAAAGTCTCACTGTGAGAATTTCTACTCAAATGGAAGCTCAGCTGGGAAATACTTTCTCTCGAAAGAATCAAAATGAAATCCTGCATCATGTTGCATATTTTAAAACTGCCCATCCATCGTCCCCGTCAGGCAGGGTCTTAAGGCAGCTCAGACGATGTGATAGACAGTCATTAAGAGAATGGGACCATTTCACCTGAAAGAGCAGCTCCCCTGCAGAGAGTAGAGTTTATTTAAGCAATAGGCCCTGAGCAGGGAGGCATTACCATTTCAGGTTATGCCCCAGTGCCCATAGTTACAAGCCAGAGGGAAGGGGCCTATTGCTATTATTACCCCAGCCCGTAAGCCCGGGGTACTTACTAAGTGCATTTTTTTCTCTGTTCCGAAAAGCTGAAAAATAATGTAAAAAAAATGTCTGCCAGGGAAGGCAAACAAAGTCTGTTTTCCCTTTCCATGGCGGCCATTGAAAATTAATGTAAAAAAAGGGAAACAAACAAAATGGTGGCCATTCAAAAATAAGGAAAAATGTAAACAAATAGAATGGCCGCAATAGAAAGGAGAGATGGTACTACACATAGTCCCTTCTTCTTTTCCATGATGGCCTGTCACCGATTGGGAGTGAACGCCCTGGGGACAGAAGTGTTCCCAGCCCGTCCCCTCCCGAAATGGACAAAAAAGAAGATAACTGGGTTTGGGCAGGGCGGGGAGGGGATTGTTTGGATTGGGGGGCCAGGGGGAGGGAACAACACTTACCTCGATCCCCGGCGGAGGAAGATAGCAGCCGTGTTGTGGCTCAGAGCGGGGATTACTCCTTTGCGAGAATCCTCATTGGCTGAGTGGCTGCCAAATCCCCCCACCGAGGACAGAATGGAAGGAATGTTGTGGGGGAGAGGGATTCCCAGTCGAGAAGTACCCCATCGAGGGCCAATGAGATTTCATGTTACAATCTTATTGTTCCTCGCTGGGTACTAATCCTTTATAGAATCTCCCCTGCAAAGAGTAAAGTTCATTCTGGTACAGAGTCTTCATGTAAAGAGAGAGTATACTCTGATACAGTTTCCCCTGCAAAGAGAGAGTTAGATTTTTTTTATGGCATCTCCCCGCAAACGTTAGAGTTTATTCTTGTACAGAATCTCCCCTGCAAAGTGTAGCGTTCATTCTGCTACAGTTTCCCCTGCAAAGAGAGAGTTTATTCTGGTACACGGCCTCCCCTGCAAAGAGAGAGTCTATTCTGATACAGTCTCCCCTGCAAAGAGAAGTGTATTCTTTTATGCATCTCCCTAGCAAAGAGTAGAGTGTATTCTTGTATAGAATCTCTCCTGCAAAGAGTCAAGTTCATTCCGTTACAGATTCCACGGAAAAGAGAGTGATTATTCTTTGATGGCATCTCCCCTGCAAAGAGAGAGTTTATTCTTTTATAACATCTCCACTGCAAAAAGAGAGTTTAATATTTTATAACATATCCACTGGAAAGAGAGAGTTTATTATTTTATAAAATCTCCCCTGCAAAGAGTAGAGTTTGTTATTTTATAAATTCTCCCCTCAAAGAGTAGAGTTTATTCTGATACAATGGTTCCCCATTGTTAAGGGGGTGGGTGGGCTTGTTTTTGTTCAGTGTTAATTCTGATACAGAGCGTCCTTGTCAATGGAGAGGGTCTATACTTTTTTTCAAAGAGATGTATTTAATTTTCATGAGAATGTACACTTGCTTACTGAGTTTCCACGTTACATCAACAGTCTAAAAGAGCAACACAAAAACCCTAATATCTCTGTGCGGGAAATGCAACTAGCAGGCAAGTGGTGGGGGGCAAGGGCCGGGGCGAGTGCTAGAGCATCACTCATGGACCCCTCCCGGTGGTTAATGTTCGACTCGGCCTGACCAACCACAAAGCATTCCTGGGACCACCCTGATATGCATCATTGCGAGCCACCCCTCTACCACACTGAGCTACTGCATTCCCTCCTACATGGCGCTTGCTTGCTGTTTGGGCCCACAGAATCCTCTGTGCCCAAACTGAGCTTGATCAGCTTGCATCTACGTTCAACACCGGGACTGACTTTGTCAGCCCATCAAGAACTGAATCCTGGTACTGTTGACTCTGAACTGCCCGCTCAGTCCCCTTGGATCCTAGAGGCTAGTTAGGTCATGATTGCTCCTGTTTTCATCCCGGATATCCTTTTTGTGGGTAGTAATTTATCTAACACCCCTGGTTCTACACTCAGAGTGCTACTTTCCTCAGTCTATCGCATCTTCTCTGTCCGTCCTTCGGTGGGTTTTTGTACAGTATTTTCTAATCATAATATGTGCAGAGGGTGTGCTTGATTAAAGTATATGTTTTTCTATAGAGCCTCCACTTTATTTTGGACTGCAATACTTTGTTTGGGTCACTACTGGTTCACCTTCTCACCCCTCTTAAGAGCATAGTCTTCCCTCGGCCCTTGTTACCACAAAAGGTGAAGGAGGTATATCTCTTTAAAGTCCCTATGGTCTGAGTGTGCCATTTTACCCCTACTCCTGCGAGGCATAATCCAATTGGTCACAGTCTCTGATAGTGGGGGCTGTTGGCATGGAGCTGTCCTGCTACTTGAGTTCCTGCTGCTCAGCGCAGTTCAAGGGTTGATTTTGCTTTTGTTGGTTCAGGTGTTCCTTTGGGTTCAAAGATGATAGGAATTCAGTCTTTCTGGGGTATTTGTAGTAACCACCAGGATACTTGAAACTTGCTGAATGTTGAAACGTCCCCCATCCTGCACCCCTTCTGTGTTCATTTTATTCTTCCCTCTTTTTGCAGCTATTAGACCCCCATCAACCACAGGTAATTCTGAGCTCATTTACTCCTCGATGGGCCACCATGTCATTTCTGGGGACTGACAAGGTGTACTCTTTCTTTTCCAGCTCAGAATCATATCCCTACGAACACATCTGCTCAAGGTAGTACTTTTTTTCCATTGAAGTCAGTGGGCCTCATTCTAAGTGTGCCGGTCCGGCAGCAAGGGTGCTGAAAGGCTCACCGGCACCCTTATTTCTGGACCGGCAAACTCTGTGTCTGCCAGCAGTGGCCACTGTGACCGACAGGTCAGAACCTACCCGACAGTTCAGACCCTGTCCGTCGCTGCGGCCACTGTAGGCAGACTGTTCACGGAAGCACCGGCAGCGTTAGCAACTATGCCGGTGCTGCATAGTCCCCACTCCCACAGAATCCTAAGCGACTTACATTTTACTGGTGCTTGACTTCCCGCGATGCCGGACTTGTAATAGCCTCGTGGCACCAGGAAGTCAAGCACCTGTAAAATATTACGAGTCTGGCGGCAATCTGCCGGTAGCCGCGGCAGGGTTACCGCCAGACTCGTAATGAAGACCAGTGTTTATTTTATGGAACCGCTACTGTCTGATGATCCATTGCGACACCCAGCAAGCATGCTCGATGTGGCTTATTTATCATTTTGGCCATCAGTAGCCTCCTGTGACACTGAACATAATGATAATATTGTTGATAGGGAGAATTCTCAAGAATGTGCTCATTTCCCTTACCTTTTGAGACCCCCAGCAACTTTGCTGGAGTTCTAGGATTTTAATTTCACCTTGAAAGCGTGTGAGCCTTTTTTCCCACTCTTTCATATATTTTGATGTGTGTTTTACTTTTGTGTTCTTTGGATATGGGGTTTTAAAACAACTCCATAGGCATCATCTTTTTCTTGTGTGTCACACAGAACGTTTAGTGCAGTGGCACAGGGGTGTCTTTCCGACTCCCCAAGGTTTAAATACCTTCTGTGGGACTGACTACTGTCTCCCAGAGCATGCGAAGTTAAATTGACTTTACTAGTCCTTTTAAATGTATAGACCCAGCACACACTATCTTCCTATAGAGTGCTGGAGGGGTTGCCTAGCATCCCCTTTGTCTAAACACTCATGCAACAGTCAAATGTTAGCCTTTCCTCTTGAAATGGCTGGTGTCAGTGGTTTAGATAAAACTACCACGATTTTTCCCCACCACGAACAATGGTAGCTAGAAATCAGGTCAGCCATGTTTTTCAATATACTCTGCTGGGTGAGTGACAGCTAGGCTGGAATGAATAGGAGAAAACTGTTTAAAAGGCAAGTCTCCAGGACTGGAAGGCAGAGTTGACCCCTGGAACGAAAGAACTGAAGATGATCTGAAGGAAGACGACTGCTTCAACTCCTGGACCATTGGTTTGCCCGGTGAAGCCCTGCTGCAGCTCCGAATTGCCTGAAACTCCATTGACAGAGAAGTTCTTTCAAGGACAACTTCTTCCCTTGAGTTTGTGGAGACAACCAACTCGTAAGCCACCTGGATACCATCTCAATACTGGTCGAATTTTCTTCAGAGTGCTGATGAAAACCGGATAGCAAGTGAGAAGGATACCAGTTAGTGGATTTTAAGGCACTCACACCTTAAACCAACGCTTAGCCAAGCTTGTGGCCTCTTCCCTGGGAAGTGCAGGAACCTCCCGCTGTCATCCTTCTTGTCCCCACCACTGAAACTCAGGAACAGCGAGATCTGCAGGAACTGCCAGGAACAACTACCTCAGCTACAGCTGTTCTTTGTCACTAAGGTACTGTGCAAACGCGGTGTGGAAATCCTTTCTGCCGCAGTGAACGTTTGTCAAACTTTCCCAACTTTGGGGGCTTGTTTGCTCCTAAACCAACATATAACTCTTTTTCTGGCAAACTACTTCCTCAACCATTGGCAAAGACTTAACTTTACTACCAGAACTGTTCTATCCTATCTAAGACTCTGGACCATTGACATTTGCCCAGGCCTATTGAATTGAATTGCTGGTTGTAGTGAACTGAAACTATTTGCCCTGCCTATGAAAGTAATTGTGCTTTACATTCTTTTAACCTTGTCTTTCTACCCCTTTTGAAAGTAACTGAAGTGCCATTTTGCTCCCACTTCAGGGGAGCTTAACTTGTTCAGAAACATATTGGTTGTGTCCTGTAGTGTATTAGAGTGTGATATTGAGCTGCTTTCATACTAGTGGTATGTTTTCCAAATGACTGTGTAAATACATTTAAATTCTTTTGCCAAGAAACCATAAATAGTGTTTGTTTGAACTACTGTGATTGCAAGTCCTTTGTGTAACACATTGTACGACTCACTTTGCTCTTGAGATAAGTCTGGCTGCTCAGCCACTGCTACCACATAACTGTGTAGTACAGGCATGTACCAAAGGTGAGATTGGGCTTACACCTGTAGTCTTAATTGTGTGCAGTGTTCCCAAAGGGTACTGCATGTAATTCTGCCTAACACTGGTGTACAGTGGTGTGGATCGAGTATAGTTGTTACATTGAGAGTGCTGCTCTTACCTTTGTTCAAATAACCCTCACAAGGCTAAGTACCACTAGAAAAGCAATTGTTTTATCATGTCTGATATGGATAGCTACAGACTGGAGACCCTAGTCATTTTAACAGTTGATCACCTGAGAGAAATGTGTAAAGCTGGAAACCTCACTGTTAAAGGAAAGAAAAATTAACTGATAGAAAAGATGTTGGAATGTCAAAGTCAAAGAAATAGGTCTGCTGTACCTACTTCTGAGGAAAATGTGGAAAATGATGATGAGGATGATAATGTTCCAGAGTCACACTGCATGTAATTCTGCCTAACAATTGTCAATCAAATATGTAAACTCTCTAATAAGGAAAACGATAATTAGCAAAATCTGGCAGATCATTTTTACATGGAAAGTAACAAGGGAACCCTTTGTTTGACCTCCTGAAGAGAGGGACTGTGTTGATGTATCTGCATTGTGTAGAGTCATGTCTCTGCATAGTGTAGAGTCATGTCAAAGCTACTTATAAGAGAACAATACAGATACTACATATATCCTGATCCCTGTCCCTCACCAAATCCATCCACACCTAGAACTGCCAAAATCTTCCATGATCCTAATGTTTGCAAAACGTTGTCACCCGCAGAGGGATTGCCTCCTATGCCTAAGCTTGCCACACCGCCCAGGATCACGCTTATTCTTCTGTGTAGTGCATATTCGCCACGGGGTCATCCAACACCCTCTTTTATCCCTGGGATATGTTATGTTGACTTATTTCGTGCACCGCTACCACCCAGGGGCCGTCTCCAGGTGCTCACATGGCTCTGCAAGAAAGAGTTAGTGGGGATAGAGGGTTAGGATAGGCCCAGAACCAGGAGAAACTGCCTGGATAGTCACACACGACAAGTAGTAATTTCCCTTCAGCCCTGCACAGTCTCCAGCTTTTCACAGACACAGCATGTAGCCTCAATGTGGTGAGATACCAGCGGTGAATGAGCTTGAATTAAAGCTTGTTGTACTGCACACATAGAGAGGGACTCGATGCCCTGGCCTACATTGCCATCCAATCATTGCTGGTCAGCTGATTACCTAAGCCCCCAGGCCATTTCTCCTGACAAGGAGACCAAGGATGTGGTCCTGAGACCTTAGACACAATCATATAAAGATCTGCGATAAAGCCGCTTCTTGAAAAGATATTTCTGAACTTCAGTAAGCTGTCTGGTTGGCCCCGCATCGATCCTCAGGTTGGGGAACCCCTTGTCTTGTCTGGAGACATTCCACTCTGGCTGCCGGGCCTGTAGGAGTGGAAGCGCATCAATTGTCATCAAATTGATCTTCCTGAAACTAGGAAAGGGCAAGCTCCTGCCCTTTGAAGATGTTGCCCATTATGGATCACAAAAGGGGCACGTTCCCGCGGCTGCCGAAGTTGTCAATGTTCATCCCCCAAGTACCTCATATTTTTCTTAAAACATTTTCCCTAGATCAATTATTCTAGTTTTCTTTTTCCCTTCATTGTTTAAAAAGAGAGTGCACTTGGATCGTTAAAGTCGGGAGGTGCAAGTTTTCCAGATATTTTTTTTTGTGCAGATGCTCTCAAGGGCCCTAGTAATCGCCCAGAAATGGAAGTCGAGAGACCCGCCGTAGGAGCACAAATGGAGGGAAACCATCAGGGCGTTGTGGCTGACTGGGATTTAGTGATCAAGGCTCAAAAGACTCAAAAGGAGCACGGTGCCCGAGAAAAATGAAGCTGCTTGGACTGGTGTAGGAGGGGCACTGGACACGAGGGACAGGCCCACAGAATCGGGAGTAATCGACGGACGAAACCCTAGCAACAGCAAGGCCTCAGGCTGGGGAAGAACCCCAGGAATTAGCATAATCAAGGAAGACTCATACAGGGAGTTTAGATGGAAATTAGGGTGGGAGGGGGGATGGGGTGAGCTTTGCATTTTGTTTGTTTATATAAATGGCAATTAAAAACATGTAAGTAGAAGAAGAGTGTGGCATCTCAAATTAGGGAAATTAACATCAAAACCTACTACCTCTGTACAGAGACCTAATTCTATACTTAATTAAAGCACTAAAGTAATTGGCTGAGAGACAGCAACTAATACACCATCAGCGAACATTATTAACTTAAATACCACAATGCAAAAATGGATCCAAAGCCTTCACGTGTTGCCCCTGACCTGTCTAGCAGAATAAGCCATAACTAGAAGTAAAAGGAAATGAAGAGCAGTCAGCATTGCCTGGTGCCCCAAGCCAGGTGTATCCTCTCTAATGGACAGTCGTTTATTTTAGTTTTTGTGCCTGACCAAATAGTTGGACGTGACATTCCTAATGAAGATCTCATCAAACTCAGAGCTTGCCCAGTCTTCTGTAGGAAGGCCCAGTACACCCTGTCGAATGCTTTTTCTGCATCGTACGATGAAGGGGCCAAGTGAGAGGTGTTTATTTTATCCAGGAGGTGGGATGTTTTATAAATATTGTCGAGTGACTATCAGCTTATGACAACTACTGCTTGAACAGACTGGATCATACTGAGGCAGGGGTGGTCTCCAAACTGGATTTGAAAATCTTTGCAAAAAGCTTGACCTCAAGATTCAGGAGAACCAAGGGCCTATACACCCCACCGAATTCTGGGCCTTTACATAGTCTACGGATGAGGCTGGGAGTAACTACCGTCGTAGATTCTGACCGCTGAATGTTAGGAAGACTTAATTTGATTAGTCCAAATGTTTAATAGTTATTTCGCAAAAAAGAATACAAAGATGTGCTGTTAGGCCATTGGGGCCCACTGCTCCATTCAGCTTTAAAGATGAAATGGGGGTATAGCTGTTCTTTATTGATTCCTCAAGGGAGGCCTTTGAAACGGGGGATACGCAAGGGCAGCTTGATGCTCTGCATCTCACAAATCAGGGGGATATAGCGCTCTTTGAAGATCATTAAAGACCCAATTCGTAGCCCCCTGCTTGATTTGTAGATTCCTTTGTAGAAGATCCATTTAGGGCATGGGGGGTCTTCTCACTGCTTTGTCTACTAGTAAGGGCCCTCATCACACATGGGGGCATTCCGATGCCCTTTATCCCCTCTGTTCACTATTGTGCAAACCAGGGAGATATATGTGCATTACAAAGAGCATCCCACACTCGCAAATGGGGTGCTGCTTTGCAAAGCTGGAAAAAGCACATTCTACTTTGCATTTGTCGGTCAAGCACAGGGTTATGCTCAATGCATGAGAGCGTGCTTTATCACCCCTTTCATGCATTTGCTATTGGTGCAATGGCTGCGTTATTAGCCGCTGTTGTCCAACTTAAAGCATTTCATAATGGTCATCCATTTACTGGTGTATCACTGTGCAATGTGCTCCCACCAACCACAGTGGTGTGGGAAGCCTGGCATACATTAGTTTTGCCAGCCTTCTCCCGGCACTAATGTGTGCATGGAGGCAGGCCAGTGCATTATTTGCACTTGAGTACACCCCGAATGAAATGTGCAGTTCACCTTTCACAATAATGTCACATGCACTGAAAAAAAATCGTGAATCTGAAAAAAACACATTCTCTTCAGTAATTCTAGATGTACAATTTTTCAATAACTGGGCCCATAACGCTCATTGCATTTTGACTTCTCTATAGCAAAACCGATTAGTGTTTTTGATATACAAGTGTTCAGTCCATGAGTGGTTCCTGGGACTAGAATCTCGGTTACTATCCTACTGCCATTCACCCAAATAATGTGCTGGTCCTCAAACATTGGGAGGCCAATTCCAATTACACTAGTTCTGTGCTGGTCCTCAAACATTGGGAGGCCAATTCTATTCACCCTGATTTTGTGCTGGGCCTGAAACATGGGGAGACCATTTGCATTCACCCCAATTCTGTGCTGGCCCTCAAACATGGTTAGGCCAATTTCATTGACCCTAATTCTGCCCTGGCCCTCAAATGTGTGGAGGTCAATTCCATTCAACCTAATTCTATGCTGTTCCGCAAACATGGGAGGCCAATTACCTTCACCCTAATTCTGTGCCGCTCCGCAAACTTGGAGAGGCCAATTCCATTCACCCTAGTTCTGTGCTGGTCCACAAACATGGGGGAGGCCAATTCTATTCACCCTGACTCTGTGCTGGTCCTCAAACATCTGGAGGCCAATTTCATTCACTCTAATTTTGTGCTGGGTCTGAAAAATGGGGAGGTCAATTCCATTTACCTTAATTCTGTGCTGGCCCTCAAACGGGCGGAGGCCAATTCCATTCACCCAAATTCTGTTCTTTTCCTCAAACATGGGGAAGCCAATTCCTTTCACCCTAATTCTGTGCTGGTCCTCAAACATGCCAATTCCATTCACCCTTATTCGTAGAGGCTTATTCAATTCACCTTAATTCTGTGCTGGTCCGCAAACCTGGAGAGGCCAAGTACATTCAACCTAGTCCTGTGCTGGTCCTCAACCATCTGCAGGCCAATTTCATTCACCCTAATTCTGTGCTTGTGTGCATACTTGGAGAGGCCAATAACATTAACCCTAATACTGTTCTGGTCCTCAAACTTGGGAGACGAATTCCATTCACCCCAATTCTGTGCTGGTCCTCAAATATAAAGAGGCCAATTTCAATCAGTCTAATTCTGTGTTGCAATCGCATATGGGGAGACCAATGCATTGGCACTGTTTGGTTACCTTGAGATCAATATGCTACGATGTACCCGATTAGAAGCAGTCATTAAATAATATTCTTGATGCTGTGATATTGCTTGCCACTATTCATAGCGGTTATGCTACTTCTGTCATGTTTTTTCCATTTATGTGTCATTTCTTGTTTCACATTACTAAGGCTAGCCGGCAGGAGTTGAGAAGAATTCTAATGGTCTGAACTTTTAAGTGTGTTTCATGGATGAGAAGTGATGTTACAATTCTTCTGCGATATGATATGGAGTCTTAAGGTGGTTGGTTGTCATTACATGGCCCGTCATTTCGAATGCCCTAGTCTCTTCTAGAATGTTCTGATGCAGTTTTATAATATTGCATCTTGCTCTCGGGCATCTTCCTCGCTGGAAGAAGAACCTTTATATTCTGTTAAGAAAGGAAGAAGGCAATGAATATGGCAAGGGAAATGTGCACGGAATCGCACAATGAACAACTTTAAATCTAACAACGTGCATACAATACCCAAGACTCATGTATACTAAAACCCAGGAGTGCAAATAGAGTGAAACAATAATACCAATATATGAAAAGAGATGTGGGGTAAGCACTTTGAACCTCCTTATGACTGAAAGGAAAGTCGGAAAACTCCTTACCCACTATGCTAATACAAATACTGACAGCGCTAAGCCCACGTAGAGAGCAAGCAAGGACAGGATCTGTGAGCTGACACTCTGGATGATACTGAATAAGGAACTTAGAAACAGTACTCACGAGGACCGGAAAGACCACTTGAATGTCAGTAAACTCACGAACCCAGTTGATCAAACAGGGACCCAGAAGGATATAACAGCAATGGGTGGAGGATAACTAAATACATAAGACCCAAGTCAAGGGGCAAGTAGGAATTGTGATTATAGAATAGTGAGGAAAACAAAAGGCATTCACACAGGGACTAGTTACAACAGCACCCACCACCTAATAATCAATGGGAAATAAATGCAGAAGTGCAATGGAAAAGACTAATGCATCAAGTTTTTCAGTAGCAAAGGACCGCATCAAAGAAACAGAGAACACAGGCAAATTGGGCTGCATAAAAGGGTAAAGCACAGAGAAAGGCTGCCTGCAGACAGAGGAAGACAGAAAGGGAAATCAAGAAAGCAGAAATCAATTAAGCACATAAATTCGAAATCCAGGGCAGAGGAACAAGAAACAGGAACTTGGAACTAGGCACAAAAGCTAGGAACAAGGAACAAGGGACCAGTCACAACAGGAACACTGCAACAATGACCAGCGCTGGACTGAAGCAAACTGAGGCTTTTAAAGCTGCTTAACGAGCACACCCCTCCACCCAACCTTGTCCTGCAAGGGAGGAGGTGAAGCAGTGAGCCAGGCATTCTGGGAAGCATAGTCATTTGATTAACGTAGCATGCTGGCTGCCAAAAACCTGGAATGGATCCGGAAGGGAAGTAACTTGGAAAATAAGGTTTTAGCGCTCCCAATTCATCAGAACACTGTAGCATAAGGTTCGGAGGAAATGTCCAGTAGGGAATAAACCCCAAAACATGCCCCCAAGTGGCGGGAACGGGAGCGAAGGGAGCGAGCCGTGACATATTCTTAACATCTGGAAGGCTTCCATTAGACTGGTCTTTATGCCTCTCTATGGGTGTTGAATGTTCTTTTGGTGTCAGAATTCTTTTCCCTGTTCTTCTATTTCAGGTAATTACTCCATGCGTCTTCAGAATGGTTCCAGCATGTGTGAGGGCCGCCTGGAAATCTGGTATGATTCCTCCTGGGGGACGGTGTGCGATGATGGCTGGAACCTCAACGATGCTCAGGTTGTGTGCAGACAGCTCGGCTGCGGGTCGGCTCTTTCTGCTCTGAGCATGGCCTACTTCGGTCAAGGCAATGGAAGCATTCTCCTGGACGATGTTGCATGCAGCGGCTTGGAGTCCCGCCTGTGGGATTGCCCTCATTCTGGGTGGAAGAGGCATGACTGTGTGCACCAGGAGGATGCCGGTGTCATCTGCTCCAGTGAGTGTTCATTCCCCTGCATGCAAAGCCGGTGCTAGTTCAAATGACACTGTTCCAAAGGATTCTTACAAAGACAGCCCCAGGTCATCCCCTTTCCATTTCATACCCGCAAACGGCTTCTATATCAATTTTCCCTTGTGAATGAGTGAACGTAGTCAGTGAACTAATCTGGGGTTCAATGTTCCTATCAAAAAGGCTCTTAAGAGGATTGAATGGGATTTGGGATTACTCAGTGATTGATCAGAAGAGATGTCATGTGTTTGGAGAGTATGTGCTTGAAAGGCTAGAGCAGTGAGTGCGATGATAAAGACAACGACCGTTGCCTGTCCTTCCCAGGTTGAAGGTGAGTTGAAAGGCTGCATAGACACCTGTGTGTTGGAAATTGAGGACATTCGAGATTCTGATCATCCTTGGTACAGTGCAAAAGTAGCAAAGATCAGTGGGACAAAGGAAAAAATAACTTTCCAAAAAGGGGAAAACTGAAAATGATCATATCAAAATGCCACTTGCTGAAAATGAGTAGTGTAAACATGAAGAAAGGAAATCACAGAATTATTTTAAAAATAACCCATCTTTAATAATTAGTTTAAATCTAAACAACAAAAAAGCAATTGTGTTCAGGACCAGAATGCTTTAGAGCTTGTGAGGAGGACCAAGGAAGTAGGATATTTTGGAGTTAATGGGGTTCCCACTGGCGTTAGAGCTGTACCTTTATGGCTGGAAATATGTAAGTGCAAAATAAGAGGTGCTCAGGTCATCTGAGAGATAAAAGGGGGGTCTTCTTGTACAATTGAGTAAATTACAAACCAAGAACACATTTTAAAACAATAAATGGTAATAAGGTGCGTATAACTTCCTTTTTGGAAAAAAAGCAAACACTTATACATTTCATTGTTTTTAAATGATTGAATGTAAAACTATGATGTCATTTGCAATTTGAAAATCTCAGTTACCATTCTGGGTTATTATTGACTGGCTATTATTTGATAGAAGCAGGTCAGGATCACCTCTGGCACACACTGCCTTTAGCTCTCCACAAGTTTTATTTGATGAGGTCCTGGGAGCAAGAAGCATCTATTCATGTATGTGACATCTGATGGGCATGAGGGTGCATTCACACTGGAAGTCTGCACATTGCATAGTGATTCTCTGAAACATTAGACGAGATAGCTGTGTTGGACAGACGATGGCTCAGAGGTTGAATTGCTGATGTCGGGGTGATCTCCCAGCGGCCGGCAGAGCCGTCCGCGGATCTCTGGGGCTGGGGAGGCCCCAACTCCTCCCGCGTCCAAAAAGGAGTATGAGGCACACACAAGAGCAAAGTAATTACTGCTGTTTATTAGAATAACGGCAGGGATTGTTCTCAGTCCGTATGCATCCGGGGAGACGCTCTCGTCGTTAGTGGGGTTCGCAGGCCCTTTTTACCATAGTATGACGCGCTACTCGCGTCACCTGGGAAAAATCGTCACAAAACCTATCGCCACTTCGGGTTGGCTCTCCGAGTGGTAGGGTTAGCATAGCTAAGTAGATGAAAGAATATTAGTGGATAAGGACGGGTCAGGTGGTACACTTGGGTTGTCCCTAAAAGTTGCTACAACAAATTGGTTACAAGGGGACACATGGTGATTGGCTAGCTGAGATGGCGTCAGTGAGGTGCCCCTTGTATTCTGATTGGTCCCCTCCCGAGCCCCCAAGCCTGGGACCATCGGCGTTCCCAGCTCGCGATGTACCTGGTATTGGCAACAATGTGTAAGTATGTGTAAATGGTGGACAATGGACAGGTTTTGTAGTGGCTGGTGATCACGCCTTTCCCATCGGTGTAGGTGTCCAACTTGTCACTTCGTTGTTGCAACCTGTGTCCCAGACATGGGACCACGGCGACTTTCTGTCTCCTGAGCTTGGCATTTTGTCAGTTCGGCTTGGTCACATGTGGAGAGACCGTAGCTGGAGCAGAATTATGAGCATTTTATTTGTATTTCGGCTCTGAGGGGCGCTTGGCGGTGGCAGGTATAACCTTGGCGCTGAGAGCGCAGTATGTGGGTTGCAGCATTGCGGCCTTGGCTGCGAGCTCTCGTTAAGGCTCGTTCTGCATGGTCAGTGCTTTGCTTTTCATCTTGGGAGGATTTTTGTCTGAGAGGCTCCTGCCTGGGAGCTCTTGCTTGCGGCCTACTCGGGCCTAGCTCCTGGGTGGTGGTATATAATCCATAAGGTGGGTGTTGCAGGATGACAGAGTGTCACAAGCAGCAGTAGAAATATATGATGCCGTCTCTATGGGGATGGGGTGGCAAAGCATCTGCAAGCTATACACAAGCTCTTCAGGCATCTTGCATTTCTGCAGTGCGCTAGGAGGCCTATGTGAAAAATAACAACGATGCATGTCTCTGGGTGTGCCAGTCCACTACGTCATAGCACTGAGTATGTTCTTCATGTAGGTTGGTGTGTGAGTGACCAGTGTGCTTGGTGGCATTTGTGTTCTTGTCAGTTATCTATGTCGTCATGGCATCTCTAACGATGTTGGGTTTCGTAGTTGTTGCGTTAGTCGAGCTGGTCCATTCCGCAGACGTCGGCTTGACCAGGGCATGCTATTGGGCATGCTCCTCGTTTGTGGGGACCGTGGACACATGGTACCTTGTCTTCAGGTAAAGGAATTAATGGGTCAAACTCCTCTTACGGGGGGTGCTTGGGCCGTGATCCTCTAGGCCAGGGTCTGGATGAGAATGGGGGCAGGGTGCTTTCCCATTTTCCCACTTCAGTCCCCCCTCTGGTCGACTTGTCGACCACAAAATTATCTGCTCTCTTGTCTCTGCGTGGTCTCCACACCTTTTTTATTCCGGCGAGGAGTCCATACTGGTTCACATGGTCTTCAAATGACCAGTACATGTACACACATCCACCACCGGGTTTGCAGTAGACCCACTTCCCAACATAATTCTTCGGGTTCCTTGGGTTCTCCACCTTCACTGATGGCGGCTGCAAGTCTGCTTCTAATATTTGCTTGCACAATCTCTCTCTTTCTTTTATGATGATGTCTGTGTTTTTGTCGTCTTCTGCTGGCATTAAGGCGTGCATGCCAATCATTTCCATCATTTTGTCAGTTGTACGTGCTGTCCTTGCTTTCCACAATCTCAGACCTAATAGGGCGGCCATACCCAATATTATGCATCCAGCTTTTATCTTAAGCCCATCTGACAGCCAAGATGGCATCCAAGACCATAGGTATGAAAACCAGCTACCATCTCTCTTCATACCCTTTGCCTCCTCTTCCATCTTAGCGTGCATCTTGGCAAGTTGTGATACTGCCTCAGAAAGCGTACCATTATCTGCGTCGTTGGCAGGGGTTAATGTGCAACACGATCTCCCAATTTTTGCACAAACTCCTCCTTCCATTGCTGTAAGGAGATCCAGCACATATCTATTCTGGAGTGCCACCATTCGTACTGCTCTCAATTCTTCTTTTATCACATTGAATCCATTGATGGTGGAGTTTATTGTCATCATTAGCTCCCATCTTGGGTTCTAGGTTAAAGTATCGAAATCAAAAGGTTCGAATGCCTTTTATTCGACAGTCAAAGGGTCGAAAAAAAGGTTCAATTTTTTTTTTATGAGGGGGTTCCCTCCTCCCAACCTCCCATTTTGTTTATTAAAAACACTTTTTTTACCAAACCAAACTAAAAAAAATATAAATAAATAAATAAAAAAAATGTTGAACCTTTTTTGCAACCCTTTGACTTTCGAATAAAAGGTAATTCGATCCTTTATTTTCAAAACTTTAACTGGACACCCCCATCTTGTAATCTGGAGCCACTTTGCATTTGCATATGCCTGCAGTCCTGGATGTATTATAGATGAAAAGAATATTGCTGCTCTGCTGAATAGCCTGTGTCCTGGTGGAATGTCACTAAGTGCTGTTTCCAATCTTCCCCACAGGTAGTTCTCAATATTGTCGTGTCGTTCTTTCTCTGTCCTCCTCCAATCTTCACTGATCTTTTCTTCCTCCAGTTCCCTTCGTCTATTTTAGGGAAGCTCCCCAAGTTGATATGTTTCTGTGGCACTACTAGGGATGGTACATTTATGTGTACCATAGTGCATATTCCATCCCACGATGATGGCAAGGTGTGGTATGCTTTTTCTGCGCAGGCCCAATAATGGTCCATTAATACTGATGTACTGGCACCCTCCTCATTTATCATTACTATTCTTTTGCAGTTGCTGTTTCTCCCTACATGAACATCTCTGTTGTGTTGATAGCAAAGTGTAGGGGCAGTTAGTGGGAGTATTGTTACTGGATCCTCATCCTTCTCTAGCCATGTTACCAGTCCTGCGCTCTTAATCCATCCGTCGTAGCACTTGTTGTTTACTTCATCCATCTTCGCCACTGTTGCCTTTGTAAATGTTACCATATTACTCCCCACAACCCCATCCGTCCATCCTTCCTTCGTGTACACCTTTCCATATATTACTATCAGTGGTCTTTCCCAGCACCCTAGTACTCCAGGAACTTCTCTTGCACGCCATTCGCATGGTAGGTAATTCAATGTTACTTCCTTTGTTTCCCCTTTTTCTGGTCCATCCGTCACAAACTGGAGCTCTTGTGTTAGTTGCCAGTAGTGATTGTACATGGGGAGTGTATTGATGGAGTTATTTTCATACGGGTATGTGTCCCTCGTCTTCCACTGTATTATTGCCATTCTGCCTTGAAATCGTCCTTTTGTTTGGAACAGGGCCAGGTATATCAGGCACTCTACTGATGTTGCAGGTACTTCAGTAGCTACAAATGTTCTGGATGCACTCATGGCGTATGGGATCAGTGAGCACACATAGGAGTTGTCCTTAGTTGTCCCCCTACCAATTTTGGACATGTGCTGGAACCACATGTTGTTTGAGACGTGTGTGGACTCTGTAAGATATATGTCTACTTCATTGTTATCAATATCTGTGCAATGTTTAACCCTCTTCCCTTTTATTTTTGTGTTACTTGTACCACCTGATACCGTACCTGTTGCAGCCGAGGTGGGGTGTTTATTAGTAGGAGGTGCAGCCATAACATCGGAAGCATAGTGATAAATAACAGGCCTATTCATTTTATTACAATAGCTAATATCACTGGCATGTTTCTCTTACCTTTGCTGCGGTCCTGCAGCTTGTTTCTTTTGATGATATAGATGCCTGCCTGGAAATCTCTAAAAATAAGCGTTAATTTGGAAGTTTTGTTTATTCAAGCTCTCCCTATCATGTAATCGTTTAATGCCCAGGCGAAAAGCTGTTCCCACGCGTACCTTAGCGCCCCATCTCTCAGAGCTGGTAAGTGCTTGTGGAGATGTGGGAATGATTGCTCTATGGCCAAAATGAACGTGTTATAATACAGACGTATTTTTCTTTTCTTTAGATATTTTGGTCTTTTTATGACATATACAAATTGGTGCGATAGCGCTTCAGGGGTATCGTCATCTGTGAGCAGCATTTACCCCTGGGCAAAAAGTAAGCGTTTAATTATTGCACTTATCTTTACACATAAACAGTACTTTGTGATACCTGCATTTGCGAGACAAAAATCCTTCTCATCTTGAGCTGCTTACCCCTGGACCTCCATTAATTGTGTCTTTGACAAATCCCTATATCTTCCAGACATGTTCATCATTACAACTATTTTCTCATTTACATCAGGCGTATCAAATGGCATTACATTTTCTGAACATGCAGCGAGTTTGGCTTCATCATCTGCTGCTTGGTTTCCACGTGAGATAAAGTCTGCCCTTTTAGTATGTGCTGCGCATTTAACAACTGTGATGGCTACAGGGAGTTGCAGTGCTTTAATAAGCCTGTCCAATAAGGCTGCATGCTGCACTGGCGTGCCATGCGCTCAGAGGTAGCCCCTCCTTTTCCAACATGCTAACCCTGTATGCACCGTTGACATCACATAGGCGAAGTCGCTGTACACTGTTACTTCCTGGTCTGCATGATTCTTGAGCACGACAATCAGCGCCACTAACTCTGCAGCCTGTGCTGAATAGTGAGACGGGAGTCGTGCACTTACCAATGTCTGAAGCTCCCCATTGGCCGTATATTTTACTACAGCGGCACCTGTGTATCTCTGCCCATCATTCTGATCGATTCTTGAAGAATCATCAATAAAATAAATGTCTTCTCCTGCTAAAGCATTTTCTTTTATCCTAGGGATTTCATCATAGAACTCTTCATCGTTTGCACAGTCATGTGCATGCTCGCCCTCTGCCAGTGGTTCAGCTACAAACATGGCAAGATTCCTTATTCTGCATCGAACATATTTGATCGCTCGATTCGATATGACTACCTCATAGGGAGAAGCCCTTTGAGAAGTCAACGTGCCTTTTGGTTTCTCTAAAATGGCAAACATTGCATGCTCAACAAATAACGTCATAGAGCATCCCAGCACTATGCTTGCAGCTTTCTCTATGGCGAATGCGGTGGCTGCCAGTGATTGTTCGCATGGAAAATGACCCCTCATTACTGGGTCTAAAGTCCCACTGTAATATGCAAGGGGCTTGTACCCCAATGTGGTTCTCTGTGTAAGGACTGCTGCCATAACAGTACTGTCCATGTGTGAAAACTAAAATAATTCCTCAGCATAATTATGAATCCCTAAAACTGGAGCTGTGCAAATTGCTTTTTTCAACTCTTCAAACCCTTCTTCCATTTTCTCAGTCCACACAATTTTTTCCTGCGTTACCTGTGCTTTCTTTAAAGCCTATAATAAAGGCCTTATACATGAGCTGTAGTCAAAGACCCATGACCTGACATAATGACATAATCCCAGAAATCTCTGCATGTGCTTTATCGCGTGTGGCTTTGTGGTTTTCAAAATAGCCTCAGCTCTCTCTGGAGTAACCTTCTTTCCTTCATGTGAAATCAATTGGCCAATGTACAACGCCTCTTGTTGACAATACTGTAACTTCTCTTTGTCAACCTTATATCCTTTGTAACAAGTGTAACCATCAGCTGAACAGAATCGCGTCTCCACTCTTCCTCTGAAATGCTGAAAACTAGAATTTCATCTATGTATTGCAACACAACACTTTCTAAATCAATATTGCTGAAGTCCATCTGAAGGACTCTATTGAAAATCGATGGAGACTCGCAATACCCCTGAGGTAATCTTGTGCTTTTTAACTTAGTCTGTCTGAACGTAAATTACATCAGATCCTGCGAGTCTTTGTGCAATGGGATAGAGAAAAACGCATTTTTCAAATCAACCACAGTGAAATATTGTGCTTCAACAGCTATATTACATAAGATTGTAGCCGGTTTAGGAACTAGAGGGAACTTGACCTCTACAATCTGGTTTATTGGGTGTAAATCTTGAATTAATCTTTACTTCTCCAACCCCCTTCAACAGGCCTACGTTATAGGGGCCTGTGGTCCATAATTAAACTGGCACTTTCGCCATGTTTTCATCAAAATACTCAGGAGGTTTTTGTGCCAACATCATTTTCTGAGGAACTTCTCTTTTGATTGCTCTCACCCAATAAGTATTGCTCATGTCAAATATGACTTTGTCATCAGATGGATGATCTCCAAATAAATCGTCATCAGTGACATCAGTCAATCTGTAAGCTTGCCCGATGGCAATTACTGAACACCATCGTCTGCCCTCATCATCATTCCGATTAAGCAAAACCATTTCACCTCGCACTATGGCTTCTTGCAGCTCTAAGGGAAAAACTCGTCCCTCTTCTTCAAGCATAGGTATTTTTGGTCTAAACAAAAACTCTTCAGGTATACTCATAGTTCTGCCTACTACGCCTGGTAGGCATGTCAACAGAATGCGTACTCCATAATTGAAAACCGCTGGTTCTAAAGGAGTTTCTCGCATGGCCATTTGTCCTGCAAATGCCATAATAAATTCACTCACGTTTAAATAATGCATTCCTGGTGTTGAACACGCTTAGCCTTCATCAGTAAACAAAATTGTCATATTCAACTTTGTCATTAGATCTCGACCCAATATATTGACAGGTGTCATATAGCAGTGGCACTGACATGTCACACTCTCCTATAGAGACTGGTAATTCTTCAGTAAAAAGAACTCTACTTGTAGCTCCTGTAAAAACTTGAGTATTCATGGCATTTCCAGACATCAAAAATTTCCTCTCTCGTGTACATGACCGCGTTGCACCTGTGTCTACTAAAAACAAAAAGGATTTGCCTCCTATATTGACATCTACCCTCGGTTCCTCATGAGTATTCGCCATCACGGATAGTATAGAACACATCAGGTCCCCCAGTGAGCTGTCCTATTGTGGGTATAGCCTCATTCCATTACCTGTAAAAGGATTCCATCCATTGACATGACACCCCCTACTCAAGGAGTAATTAGTTGTTCTGTGCTCGTACTCTGCCGAATCTGCATGGGCGAATGCTACGACTGCCCTTGCGGCGGATTAACCGCTACCTACTGTGTTTGCAAGCCTTGCTGCATTCTCGGTGCTTGCTGCTGCTGCATCGTTTGATTCTGAGCAAACCCTTCTCCACTCTGCTGTGAATACGCAGGCGGTTTTGAAGTCCCCCCTCTTAAAAATTGGCTGTTTTACACAAACCCTTGACTTCTACACATACGAGCAAAGTGCCCTGTCATACCACATGTCCAAGATATAGGAGACCTCCTAATCTGCCCATCCTGCATATTTTGACTGCCATTCTGCATATTTTGAAACCCACCTTGATTATTCTGAAAGCTTCCCTGATTATTTTGCCAATTTCCTTGATTATTCTGAAAGACTCTTCCTCGAAATCCTGACCTTCCACGCAGAGCAAATCCATTATTGCCCTGATCAAACTGCCTCTGGTTATTCACCCACGGCATACTCGCAGTCTGTTGCGAATTCGATCTGTTTACACTATTCAACATTGCCCTTTCGATGGCATATTTGGACAATTTCTTCTATCCTAACTTTGCCTCTTTGCTTTTTCTCGCATCATCTCTTTTGCGACTCTTTCCCTGTAAGAGTCTATAATAATGGGCACTTGTCAGTTGAATCTCCAACCACGGTTTGGCTTCTTTACCCACTAACTTCTTGAGCTGCTTCTGTGAAGGGTCTGGCAACCCTTTGCACAATATATGATAGAACACAGGTATAGATTTTCCGCAAGATTAGCGAGTCTCCAAGGACCACTGCTTCTGAAAATTCTGAATGTAAACAAGCAGATTATCCCCGTATTGCTTCTTTTTCGTCTTTATAGATCCCATATCGGACATGTCCGGATACAGTACTCTAAGCGCTTTCCAAACTGCCGCTGTACAGTTATTGAACGGTGCTCCATAGGGAGCAGTGTTAACTGTATTAACACCAGCATATCCTGCCCTTGTCCAAACGTCATCAGCTCTCTCACCAGGTATGGCGATCAGGAGACCCTTAATGCCCCCTATAGCCAATGTGTTTCCTCCCGTCATTTTCTCTAGCTAATTTATCCATTTCCCAGCACCGGAAGTAAAACTCTGAAGTTTACACCTTAAATTGTCCTTGTCCATCTCTGGCCACGGTATACACTGTGGTCTCCCCCCCCCCCTTTCTCTAGCAAGGGAAACTGTGAAGTCCCAAACTCATCTCATCTCTCATCATTTGTCTGTCCACTGCAGGGACAATATTCCCACATCGCCTTCTTCCTGGTAGCAATCTTAATCTGCTCACATATGGTGGCGACTCCCCCCTCTCACCATGGAGTTGCCCTTTAGGTTGGTCTGACTGTGTCAATGATTTTGATGACTGAGGTATTGGTGCGTCTAAATCTGACCATCTGACTTCTTTATCCATTGAAAAACATCCCTCAGAACCGCATACATCCCCTTTCTCTTCCCCACGGAAGGTGTCTCTATCTTCGTCTGACACTTCCTGTGCCCAACTGGTACAGCTTCTCTCCTCTTCGTCTCTGTTCAGAGTCAGTCTATCTAAAGACAACTCCTTCTGCCTCGTACTACATGAGGCTCCCGCTGTGTAGTATAACTGCGTACTCTCAAGTCGATCATTTTTTCCCATCCCCTTTGATTCTTTCTGGGCTTTCATTGCATGGTATACTTTACCGATCGCTTCCCCAATGCTCCTAGAGTCAAACTCATCCTCTCGATTTGCTCTAGATGGGCCTGGTATTAACTCATATTCTGGGAAGAATTCCTCTGTCATCCAATGATAATTCTGGTTCAGGATTCCTTATCTCTTTTTCCAAGCGAACAAGATTACATGCTCTCTGCCTTCTTTTTCGTTCTATGTCATCATCAAGCTCTCTACGCTTTCTCGTTTCCTCTCTCCCCCTGTCTTCTTATTCTTTTTTCTTCATATCCCTTCTCTCGTTTGCTCTGCGTATCTCCTCATCCTTTCGTCTCTGCATTCTCTTGTCCCTTAACTTCTGTTCCTCCTCTTCTATTCTTTTTTGTTCTAGCCTTTACCACACATCGATTGCTCTTTGTCTATTATCACATTTTCTTTGCTCTTCTGCTCTTTCTTGTTTTCTTAATTGCTCCTCTTGATACAACTGCTCTCGTCTTTGTCTATCCTTCCTTTTCGCTCCTTTGTCTTTTATTCGTTCCTCTCCTTATCCTTTTTATCTTGCTCACCTTGATCTTCCCTTTGCCTTACATCCTCGATGCCTTTACCATTGAGTTTAAGCAAAATCTGGCCACCCATCCATTCATTCTTTAGAAGTGCTAATTCATCAGCTTTGTCTCTTTCTCCCTTCCATCTCTTTATTTCTCTTCATATAGCTAGAGATGTGCTAGCTCGATCACTTCTCTCTTTATAGAGTCTCTCCTTGTCCCTCGGGACCTTAGAGATTACATCTCTCTCAGTGTTTTTCTCTGGACCCTCATCACTGCTCTGCGTAGGTGACTCATATGCCGGGTTGCTATACCCTGTCGCCGCCTTAAGCTCTCTCAATGGGTATAACCCA
Organism: Ambystoma mexicanum; assembly: GCF_040938575.1. NCBI lineage: Eukaryota > Metazoa > Chordata > Amphibia > Caudata > Ambystomatidae > Ambystoma > Ambystoma mexicanum. The sequence goes on from NC_090929.1 coordinate 1,685,940,421, forward strand.
TCGTCTTTCTTTTTTTTGCCTCCTATTTCAGCTGGAGCGGGGGAGCAGAGGGCTCCTCACCCCCCTCTTTGCATAAATTAAGTATTCAAGCTACAGGAGGCGGCTCATCTCGCTCTTCTTGGTACATCTTCCAAAGCTCTGAACTAGCTAGTCGCTTGTCTAGCTTTTTCCCCGTATATGCTGCATGCAAATATGTCGTCATATGCTGCAGGATTGCCTTCGACAGTGACCATCCTTGCGGCCACGGCCTAAACATTTTATCTGTGGTTCCTTTAACCCACTCCGCACTGTACTGTCTAAGCTTAGGTGTATGTTTCGGCAATTGCTTGCAGAGGTGCACAAGTGGAGTAATATTCTCCATTTTCAACTCGTCTACTCTTAACCTGTTTGACACTCGCTTGCTTTAATCACAGATTTAAAAAGTATGTTTCAGAATAATTACATAATATGAGCGTGCACCGAGTATCGCAGGCTCCAATCCCTCTAATCTAATCTTGATAAAAGAAAAAACACCAAGTTCAATTTAAAACAACCAATTAGTTTTTTCCACTTATGATGTCATCATTTTCAAAATCACGTAAAACAAACAGACAAACTCGACCGGTCACATATATCTCCTAGGATCTTCACTTTAAGACTTGTCTTGCCCTCTAAAATACTCCATACGCAGTGTAAATTAACCTCTTTAGATTTGCCTTTAATCAAATCCGTTTTCTACTTCATCCGCTGCGGGACTCTAGATTCAAATTTCATCTGATACGTTCTTTAAAACGCTGTCCAGGGCGTACTCTATTTATCATGGCCTCTCTCACGATACTGATATTGCTTGGCCACACTCAAGTCAAGGGCCCTCATTACAAGTCAGGCGTTAAGGGTTTAACGGTGCCATCAGCGCCGTTAACCCTTAACGCCTGATTCACACTTTAACGCCTGCTTTTTGCAGGCGTTAAAGTCCAAGGCGCTAAGCGACCTTTGTGCTAATTACGGCACTGTAATTTACGGTGCCGTAATTAGCGCCTTCCCCATCCCTATTATGCCCTATGGGGCAAAAATGGGAATGGGGAAGGGCAAATGGTGAATGGGGAATTACCGCCCCACTCTCCTTGGAATGGGGCGGTAATTCCGCCATCCACCATGGCGGAATCCGGCATGGACCATGGTGCTAATAGCACCATGGTCCACCGCCTGACTTGTAATGAGGTCCAATATCTACTCACTATATACGTATAACACCCTTATTCTCACATTACGTTTTATCCCGCCTCCCTCCGTTACTCACTTTTTTTTTCTTGACTCATCACCCATACGTTTTGCCAACTCTCTCAGTTTACTCACCACTCGCATTTTTGTCTTCTGGGGATCGTATGCCTCTTTTACCGCCTCTTCAACCTTCCGTTCAATCAGCTCCTAATAGATGTGGGAGGGGATTCTTTCTGAAACCAGGGGACTCGTCACATCGTGCTTGCAAGTTTTTTCAAATAAACTATCTATCTACGGGGAGCTTCACGTCCTTTCAGCCGAATGGCAAAGGTTGTTCGATATTGCCGGGACTCTAAAGTTTACTTATGTCGATGGCTCTGAACCATCCTCTCTGCTACCAAGTGAACTGGATAACCCAGCCCTTTAAGATGAGTAGCAATTACACTCGAGATTGATGGGTATGCAGATTTTTATTCATACATCAATAATCAAAACGACTCAGGTAGGCAAAAGGAAGACTGTTTTAATAACAATTATCTAAAACAGGGAGCATAACGAACATCAACGAAATCGCCCGATCCTCTTAATCAATGCATTTTAGTAAAAACAGAGATCTTATACACAAAACTTGCATCAATGACGTTGACCTGAAACAATATCAACGTCAACCTATGTGGCAAACTACAAAAACCTATGAGTATGGGTGATTGGCTCTGAGTGAACATCTAAGTATACGATCCATTCTAATATAAAAAAGTGCAAAGATGTAATTGGTTACTTAACATCAGGTGGGGCAACTAAGCCCTCCCTTAAAATTGACCACTATGAAGGTCACTAAATACACAACCTCCCATTGGTTTACACAACTATAGGACCCTTAATTATGCAGTCCTCTACAATTGGTTGACCCTCTAACCTCCGTCAGTACTTTTCCATCTATGTCTAGCAGCATTCAGGCCTGTCATCCAGGTGCTGATGAGCTCGCCTTAACTATTGCTTCCCACCAATTAACATATCAATCTATCATCACCTCAGTGGTCTACTGTCAATTAGGCTTTGAAGCTCGGCCCTGAGAGTGTTCTTAGCTCTGAGAAATTCAGGGAGTAAAGGTACGCTCGGCCCTTGTGCGTAGGTGTGACCATCTCTTTCGTCCAACTTCATTCTTCCATGTGACTAGAGACCATGGAATCGAGCTTCTAGTGCATTTTAATACTATTTTCTAATAGACCTCTGACATCTTCCTTGCTTTGTTGATGCCTTCTGAACAGGAGTTCTGTTCTTTCACACAATTTGTATCCAATGTCAGTTTAATCCATTTTGATAAGACCTTGGCGTCTTTGGCTCATCCAGTCTCGTCTGCTGAGATTCACTTTATAATTCAATTTGCTTTTAAACTGCAACACTCTGGAAATTAGGCTTTCTCCGCCTTCTTTGCTGAAGTCCAGCACTGCTATAATGCTTAGTGGAAACATCCATCCTTTACTTGTCCATCTGTATATATATATATATATTGGCGCTTGCTGCAATCTATTCACTATAAAGCTAGCCTTAAGATTACTTTGTCTGCTTGCGTTTCTTTTGCATCTGTACACCGGTAAAATAGCTTACTATCTTCATCTGTTCTGTGGCATAAGCTTGTTCACCTTGATCCGAAGTTGTCACTTATCCTTGATAATTTCTTGATGCCTTATAATCTCTGAGCTCTGCATCTCTTCTCGGTACGTCAGTTCAGCTCTGTGTGACGTCATCATTCGTCTTGACCCTTCATTTGCTCTGCTTCTTCAGGAATCTCATTTAAACAGCCATCATATCTCCTCGTATGCAGATATGGTTTCCTCAATGGGAATCTTGACTCTAGTATTCCTTTTGGCCATTGTCGTTTCAACTGCTCCGTATATGTCACATACTCTGGTTTCCAACATACAGGCGGAACGGTTGAGGTGGGGGTACTTGGCTCCTCCTACACTGTTAAATAAACCCAATGCCGCATTGCACGATCTAGCCAATTTGGAAAACGGTACATGTTCTCCATTGATGGAAACATCACCCATGTGTCCAGCTCTGTCAAAACCCTCAGAGCCCACCTGGACTCTGAACTCACCATGTCCAAACCTGTGAAAGCAGATGCTTCCCTGCCAACCTACTCCACTAAACTTATCAACCACTCCAGAACATTCCTCTCCGAGAACAGCTGCCTTACTGTAGCCAGAGCCATTATCGGCAGCACATTGGAGTATTGCAATGCCATGCTCATTGGAACTTCCACTGAAAATCTAAATTACGAGTGATCCAAAATAACGCCCTTAGAGCTGCGTGGTGCCTGAAAGGATCCGACCACATCTCTCTGGCGAGACGTGAAGCTCACTGGCTGCTCATCAAGGCACGTATTGAGTTTAGAATCCTCTCAATCACCCACCGCTGCATCCACAATACTGCACCCACTTACTTCACTGCACCCATCTTTAAAAAACACAAACCCCCCCAGCCTGAGAGCCTCCTCTTGCTCCTCCCTTACGACACCCAGATTCACCAGACACAGAGCGGGCAGGAGCCAGATTCATATTTATTGCTCCCACTCCATGGAATGCTCTCCCTCCATCCATCAAAGACAAGCCACCTTACCTGATCTTCCGTAAAAAACTCAAAACCATTCTGTTCAACAAATACGTCTAACTGTATCCTTCTTACCACTACTGCTGCAACTGTACGAATAATGTAACCCAACAACTGTTCTATTGTCAACTGTCTTGTTCTGTCAATGTAACCCAGTGCCATGATAATTCCCGGGGTTGAGCGCTACCAACAAATTAAATGTATAAATAAATAAATAAAAACAAAGGCACAGTGAAGAAAGCTCACTTGTCCTTCCCTTCAGGCTAGCCTGAGGCCCTCCAGAGGTACTTAAACTATTCTTATCAACATTCACAAGGAAATTCTGCAATCACTGGACACAGAGCCCCACAGCACTGGTCCTGATGGACCCTTCTGGAGCAAATGACACTGTGGATCATAGGATGCTGCTAAACCACCTTGAAAGGATGAATGGGATGATAGGAATGGCCCTGGTTCTGATCTCCTCCTTCCTTAAAGACCAGTGCTTCCAGATATTAGTCGGCCACTGCACGTCAGAGCTATACCAACAACCGTGTGCCCCAAGGATCTGCCCTTTCCCCTTGACTTTTTAAGGTGTACCTGCTGCCCCTGGCCTTCCTGCTGGAATCCTCCAATTTCCATTCCAGCTCTGCACAGATGACTCCCAAATCCTAATCCATCCTGGAAATCTCCATGGAAATGTGTGCATCATCCCAGGATGCTTACTTCAAATCCAGGCAGGGATTACCCACAGCAACACTTAAAAACAATGTTCTGTGGCCAGTCAAAACAATGAAGATCCATTCTAAATGGCTGCCAACCATCCCAGACCCGGCTGCCAACCATCCCAGCCCCGGCTGCCAACCATCCCAGACCTGGCTGCCAACCATCCCAGCCCCTACCCGTCACCTGCACCTACAGTGAATGTCCTGGAAGTTGTCTGTGATTCAGAAATGTTCTTCAAATGCCACATGAATACAACAGTGAAAAGGGTTCATTACCACCTTTACGGGTTATGTAGAAACCTGCGTTCCAGGCCGATTTGTTTCCAGCGAACTCAGTGGAAATCAGTCACTGCGCAACATGATACATCCGGTTTGCTCACCACCAACAAATCATCTGAAAACGTGGAAGTGGCGACAGATAGACGTGGAGGATAAGCAGGGGGACTGGGGTTAGTTGTGTGTGTATGTATGTGTGAGCGTGATTGGGGGAAGGACGGTGGGGAGGAGGGAGCACAGGAAGGAGAGCAGGCTGGTGGTGTCTCCTGTAGAACACAGTGTAAGTAGTGGGGGCGGGGGATGCCAGTGGAGATTATGGGGTTGCGGGCATATCCCCCACATAGGAGGATGGTGGGGGGAGGCACGCAAGGAAAAGTATGATTGCCCGCAGTGCAGAGATTGGACTCAGTGAACTGGGATTCGACCAAATCAGCTTTTGGGGATAACATAGTAGAACTGAATCCCACCTCTACTGGATTTCCGACATAAAGTGCATGTCGTCCAGACGTGGCGCAATCTAGACTGGACTTCAGTAACAGAATCGACATGAGTGTCCATAAAAGCACCTTGAACTGAGAGCTCACCCAGAACAAGGCTGCTGGTATGGGTTTAGGGCCTACAAAACAGAGAAGAAGTGTTAAGAGCCTCCATTGGCTGCCACTCAAACACAGATACCTTCAAAAGTGTATTCCTGGTCCATTGAGCTAACTGGAACATGAGCCATTCCTACATCTCGAAAGAACTGAACTGGTACAGACCATCAAAGACCCTCATTTAAACCAACACAAGCCTCCTTGGGATACCTATATACCAAAGACGATGGAAAGGAGGCATCCGACTCGGTGTTCTAGGTCCCGCAATGAGCTGCCAGTGGCCTTGCGATTCCAGGAAAATTGAATGCAGTGATTATATGTAATCCCAAAATAACTAATGCAATTACAAACTTATCTCACTGCCCCCAGACCTACACCACAGCCATCCTCTTCATGCCCATCCTCTTAGGTTTCATCTCCCCCCGAGTCATCATAATGCCCGAATCTGGGGGGATTTCCATCCACAGGCCTTAGGCTCAGTATTATTCCTCCCAACCTGGACACCAGTAAGAACTAATTCAATAAGTCATATCAGTCACTCTGGGGGCGGCATCAAGATATTCCCCCAGCAGGGGCGTACTGCTCATGTTTCCCTCACGAAGATCTCACACTCTACATTTCCTTGGGTTTATCCCTTTGCCTTCGCTGACGCCAGCGGTGAGACCCCCCTGGACAGTAGCCTCTGGGTGCCCTGCTAATATTGAGCTCCTCTCTCTCCACTGTCCCTCCGTTTTACTGAGTCACCCTCCCTCTCACTCAATCCTCAAACTCTCGAGCAGTTACAAAACTCCTACTCTCTATCTCTTATTTACGTAAAGCAGAACATCTGTTAGTTTGTTCCTTATACAATTCCACACCGTCCCACCAATTCTGCACCACATTTTGCATAGTTACCTGTTAGGACCCTCTGGATATCATTGGCTACATGACATTTGGACACCCCACCGCATTCCCAGGATTTCAGCACCTTCACACATGAGACGGTTGCCTGAAATTGGCCAAACATCAATGTGGTTGTAGAAGGACCGGACAAAGCTAATTTTAGCATCTTGATGCAAGGAACACAACTCGCAGGTCCGTATGGGACGTTGAAAACCATGTTTAAGGACCTGGAAGACACCTTTCCAAGGATATTTGTACCGCAAAGGACTTCACCACGCCAGGGTGGGTCGACAGATGGGCAGAGAGCACAAAAGGTCCCACTTTGCTGCAGTACGCCAACTCTCTGCTCCCCTCCATGTCTGCTCCGGGCTATGCCAGCCATCCACACATGCCCATTCTCAGTGCTGTGTACTTCAGAGTGCAAAGCATATCAATCGATAAGCGACTCAGAACAGCGACCTACAGGATCATTGATATTCAACAGTTGATGCGAGTGTGATCATGTCTGTCTACAGAACCGATGAGGGGTATGGGTACTTTTTGCTACTAAATAAATACAGAGACAATAAAGGGGGTGAAGTTCCTCAGAGAGTTTGAGGTCTGCCGTTCTCCTTTCATGAGTTCTCCACGTACGTCCAAGACTGGACTGTGCAGGCTGGCTCACAGTGCTGTAATGTTCATGTTCCTTGATCAGCTTAATGTTCATTTATCATAACAAACTAATTGATTTATTTAAAAAATGGGCCATTATGCAGCCTCACAAACAAGGTTGGGGGCAACTGCCAGCCAGTGGAGAGGAGCCATCGTGCTGCGTAGAACAAGGCGTCAACCATGATCTCACCAAATTAAGTGAAGACACATCACACCTTCCTTCACTCTGCATCTCTTGAAGGTTTCACTTCTGCTCAGCTGATTAAATGATTAGAAACTTAATGACACCATATGTATACTGCCTTACATTGCTACCCCTGTGATCAATTCTTTAGAAGGGACTGTTTCTTCAAGGGACCTCTAGCAAGTGAACCTTGCAATGGGTTTAGGTGATGGGATTAGGTGACTCTCTATCAAGTGAAGCTTGCTATGGGTTTAGGTGACTCTCTACCAGGTGAAGCTTGCTTTGAGTTTAGGTGACTCTCTAGCAAGTGAACCTTCCTATGGGTTTAGGTGACTCTCTATCAGGTGAAGCCTGCCATGGGTTTAGTTGCCTCTCTAGCAAGTGAACCTTGCTATGGGTTTAGGTGACTCTCTAGCAAGTGAAACTTGCTATGGGTTTAGGTTACTCTCTAGCAAGTGAACCTTGCTATGGGTTTAGTTGACTCTCTAGCAAGTGAAGCCTGCTATGGGTTTAGGTGACTCTCTAGCAAGTGAAGCTTGGTATGGGTTTAGGTGACTCTCTAGCAAGTGAAGCTTGCTATGGGTTTAGGTTACTCTCTAGCAAGTGAACCTTGCTATGGGTTTAGGTGACTCTCTGGCAAGTGAAGCCTGCTGTGGGTTTAGGTGATTCTCTAGCAAGTGAAGCCTGCTATGGGTTTAGGTGACTCTCTAGCAAGCGAAGCGTGCTATGAGTTTAGGTGACTCTAGCAAGTGAAGCCTGCCATGGGTTTAGTTGCCTCTCTAGCAAGTGAACCTTGCTATGGGTTTAGGTGACTCTCTAGCAAGTGAAACTTGCTATGGGTTTAGGTTACTCTCTAGCAAGTGAACCTTGCTATGGGTTTAGTTGACTCTCTAGCAAGTGAAGCCTGCTATGGGTTTAGGTGACTCTCTAGCAAGTGAAGCTTGGTATGGGTTTAGGTGACTCTCTAGCAAGTGAAGCTTGCTATGGGTTTAGGTTACTCTCTAGCAAGTGAACCTTGCTATGGGTTTAGGTGACTCTCTATCAGGTGAAGCCTGCCATGGGTTTAGTTGCCTCTCTAGCAAGTGAACCTTGCTATGGGTTTAGGTGACTCTCTAGCAAGTGAAACTTGCTATGGGTTTAGGTTACTCTCTAGCAAGTGAACCTTGCTAGGGGTTTAGGTGACTCTCTAGCAAGTGAGCCTTGCTGTGGGTTTAGGTGACTCTCTAGCAAGTGAAGCTTGCAATGGGTTTAGGTGACTCTATAGCAAGTGAAGCTTGCTATGGGTTTAGGTGACTCTCTAGCAAGTGAAGCCTGCTATGGGTTTAGGAAGCTCTCCAGCAAGTGAAGCTTGCTATGGGTTTAAGTGACTCTCTAGCAAGTAATGCCTGCTATGGGTTTAGGTGACTCTCTAGCAAGTGAACCTTGCTATGGGTTTAGGTGACTCTCTAGCAAGTGAACCTTGCTATGGGTTTAGGTGACTCTCTAGCAAGTGAAGGTTGCTATGGGTTTAGGTGACTCTCTAGCAAGTGAGCCTTGCTGTGGGTTTAGGTGACTCTCTAGCAAGTGAAGCTTGCTATGGGTTTAGGTGACTCTCTAGCAAGTGAAGCCTGCTATGGGTTTAGGTGACTCTCTAGCAAGTGAACCTTGCTATGAGTTTAGGTGACTCTCCAGCAAGTGAAGCTTTCTATGGGTTTAGGTGACTCTCTAGCAAGTGAAGCTTGCTATGGGTTTAGGTGACTCTCTAGCAAGTGAAGCTTTCTATGGTGACCTGACCTTCAGCAGTCACTCAATCCCAGTTTTAGGAACAGGTGAAAGGAATCAGATCCCTGCAGGTGCCCAAAGGAAGCAAAGAATGTTGTCCCAAAGTATACATGCAATGCTGCAGACTTGCCATCTGTGTCTTCCCTAACATGTGTTCTTCTCTCCTTAGCCGTCACACCCCAGCCAAGGACATCAAGTCGTGCTATCATCACTGCAACAGGTATGATCTTTGATAGCATGATGGTGATTGAATGACTCAAAGAAGGGTGTCATTTGTGAACTATATGCGGATACCATTTCTGTGTAGCAAAGCACTCATCATGCAGTGCCTGGGTAGGAGGGCCGTGAGCTTTTACCCAGTTAGAAACATGGCGGTTAGTGCATGGGAGAGGCAAGGTGGGTGGAAAGCGTTGGAGGGGGCAGGAAGGGTCAGATCAGTCACAGTGCATGGTGCTATGAATGGGGAAAGTGTTAAAGAAAACAACATGTTTCAATCCACAGAGAGCATCATTTGGAGATTGTTAAATTGAAAGTGGGAATTATTGACTGAAAATGTCTTTAGTGTTCATAGTATTAGTGTTTATCGAAGGACTCAGGGGCAAATCTGAGTGGAAGAGCTTGAAATGGTGGCAGTGGTTTGCCGGCATCTAGATTTAGTAAAGGAGGGCCATCAGGCCCTTGGATCCCATGGTTTGGCTTTAAAAAGATAATTTAAAGAGGGAAGGAGAGGGGGAGGAGGGGAAAAAGGCGGTCAAGCATCACATCCTCTTTTGATTAGGAATATTTTAGGGTAGGGGCACTATCTCTTAATTACTGAAGAGTAGGGCAGGGTCATGAAGAGGTCAAGTTCCAGAAGCACGGCCAGCAATAGAGAAGCCCTGTTGCTGTTGGCCAAGGCCTCAGGGACCTGAACCTCATGCTTAGAGGTGCCCATTAGATCTGTGAATTGGATTAAAGTTCTTGACTTAATAGGGGCAGCCCACGGAGGACCTCAAAAGTCAAAGTCATGACCTACCTGTCTTCCACAGGATTCTTCTACACGGATCCAGGGATCCATAGCGTCCTTCTCAGTCAAGCTCGGTATTAGTATATGTGTTTGGTTTTCTTTGACCAAATGTTACATTTGACCGAATTTGGCCAGTAACATTTGATTGAATAAAAGCGATCAAATAGGCTAATATGTGCCGAACATAGGGAGCGGTGGTTGCGGGGGTGTCCCCCGCTCCCTTTGTTCGGCATGTATTAGCCTTTGGGGTCGTGGGGGTGTCGCCAGCTTCCACAATATTATAGGCGGGGGACCAAAAAAAAAAGGACCCTGCAGCTTTGTATCTGACACGCGTTGGAGGGACGGATCTGATGCCACAGGGCAGAACTGGAACAGGCGGTGAGATAACAGGTAAGTGGGGGAAGCAGGGTTGGGGAAGGAAACTTTTTTTTTTATCCCACAAAGCTATGCAGTCAGTTTTTTTCCGATATATTTTTTACGACCGATTTCTTTTCGGTCAGATATATCTAAACCTGAAGCTCTGCTAATTTGAGTGGACAGGGGCATAGGACGATCCTCTTAGAAGAATCATGGTCTTACAGTGCAGCAGTCCCCGAGAGGCTGAACCAAGGCTCACACACAGCACCTTTATTCAACTGTACTCACTGCACTGCCAACGCCTGTATGCTACTACAGAAGTGTGATCTCATGACATGCATTACATCCCATTAGCTGTTGTTCTGCCCAGCCAAATATTAGGCTAAGAAATTAACAAGAGATCGAAAAAGCGGTCTCTTGCCCTCCATGGCAACTGCTTTACCATCTGAGCATTTGAACCAGGAAAGTAGACTTGCAAGGTTCTATACATGTAGAAGAACAATTTCCAGTGAGGGTGGGTGGAGAGGTGATCAAAGAGAAATTATACATTGAAAATGGTATTTCTGATGAGCATTCCTTAAGAGGGATGGTGGGACGGCTTTGCTTGTAGACCAAAACGATGACAGCAATACAATGGAAAAGAAAAGGATAGCCTTGGCTCAGGCTGTGTTGCTTCTCTGGCCAGGCTCTGTGTCCCTTATCAAAGGCTAGGGTACCCCAAGCGTGGTGTGCTACCCTGATGCGCTCCCAGCTGCTAACATTACTGAGGTAACGCTCCGCTGGATTCTCTGCTGGGGACATTTCCTGACATGCCGATGCCTTTGACAGGTTGGTAAAGTAAGCCTGGTACAACAGACAGACACATATCAGGGGAGCAGCAAAGTGGGGGTCCTGAACGGGTACCACAAGAGGAAACATCCCCACGATTGACAGAGCTGCTGTGAAACATCAGTGGGTAAAGTCTTGTGTGGTCGACAGAGGGATACAGTGCAAGTACTTAAGTGGTATGTAACTAAATGCTGTTTACATTCATGCACATTGACACCTTAATGTATCGATCATGAACTGCACCACATTAGCTGCCTATAACTACTACATGGCATAGTTACATTGCAATGCCTCATTATAGGTGTTTGTGAAGAATGATATGGTATGATGTGGGATTTATAACGTGCCTGTACCTAAGTGTTTCTAGGCGTGACAAGACAAGGAGGGGGAAACAAGGGAGGACAAAATAAGCATCTTACTAGGCCTTGTGTCATTCAGATCCCGCAAGCACGGGAAGGAGGGAAGGGGAGAAGTGCAGTTAACTCGCAAGTGCAGCCAGCGAGTGGCTCATAAGTGCAGAGAGAAGGGACGGTAGGGTGGCAGATGCAGAACCTTAAGTGCCGGGGAGCCCGAATGTGAGGGCAACTGGACATGCAGGAGCCTGGGCCCGAGTTCAGAGGGTGACCAGGTTACCAGTGCGTGGAGCAGTCGGGTGCATCAGCAGGGGGGAGGAAGAGAGAAAGCAGAAGCAAAAAGGAAGGTCATGAGTTGCTTCCATAACCAGAGGTGGTTCTGCTCAAGTTTGAGAGAGGCAGGGAGGCTGTTCCAGAGGGAGGCCCCAGCTGAGGGCATAGATCTGCCCCCAGCTCTCTGTTTGGTGAAGTGTCTGACCCCCAGAGAGTTGGGGGTGGATGAGGAGAGAGCTCGCTCGAGAAGGAAAATGTTTTGGAACAGAAAGTTGGAGGTAGAGCGGACCCAGGCCCCAGAAAGCCTTGTGGTCAATGTAGTAGAGGGTCTTGAAGTTGATCCTTGCAGCCACAGGAAGCCAGTGAAGAGATTTCAGAGCTGGAGGGATACGATCCCTGGGCTTGAGGCTGAGGATATCAGTCTTGCTGGCATTAAGGCAGAGTTCATTGTTGGCGCATCATTCCTGAATTGCGGGCAGACAGTCTGGTAGGAGAGAAGAAGGTAATGTTTGAAGAGCCAGGGAGAGAGGTTAGACCCCTGGGGAACACCACAAGTAGAGAGAGGGATCGAAGAGAGGAAAGACAGCAGTTAGACTTGAGAGGGTCGGTCGGTGAGAATGGAAGTCAACCAGGCCAGGCTAATGTTCCACAAGGATCGGCATTCTGGCTGATTCACTTTGATATCTACATGGCTTGATTATCTTGCATCATTGAATACCGCCATTTATGTTTACACGTATTTTTGGACGGCATCACCTGGTTGTGGACCGTCTGACTCTTGTTTAACTGGCTCAGTAGTTCTTAGATAAAGTTCCTGACCATGGGGCCAGTGCATCGGACTCCTTTACACTTCAATTAGCTTGACTTACTGAGGCCACCCCCAACAGTTGCAGCAAGGCGTCACAACTTTACACACCTCTACAACAGAGCCAACAGAGACACTTGAAGCCATTCCTCCTCTTTATGTTGCACAAAGGTGGGTTTCTGCATATTACTCCCCAAGACAGCCATGACAAGGCACGCCACACAGTCACTAAATCACCTCTACATCAAAACTACCTATCAACATAGTGACCATACACATATTATTCCCCCAAGAGACAATGGAATCAGTAGGATTTTATTTTCAAAGAGTTGAGGTTACTCCGTATAAAAAGTTAAACTCGACAAATGAGAACACCAAGTTTCAGGCAAAAGCTGTTATTTAACACTACAGGCAAATCTAAAACCCGCATTGCTGGAAAGAGGACTCTGCCTCTCAAGCATCACAACACTAATCATACAATGTGCACAAAAACACACCAGCATTGCTGGAAAGAGGACTCTGCCTCTCAACCATCACAACACTAATCATACAATGTGCACAAAAACACACCAGCATTGCTGGAAAGAGGACTCTGCCTCTCAACCATCACAACACTAATCATACAATGTGCACAAAAACACACCAGCATTGCTGGAAAGAGGACTCTGCCTCTCAAGCATCACAACACTAATCATACAATGTGCACAAAAACACACCAGCATTGCTGGAAAGAGGACTCTGCCTCTCAACCATCACAACACTAATCATACAATGTGCACAAAAACACACCAGCATTGCTGGAAAGAGGACTCTGCCTCTCAACCATCACAACACTAATCATACAATGTGCACAAAACCACACCAGCATTGCTGGAAAGGGAACTCACCCTGTCAAGCAACACCACACTTATCATAAACTGTGCATGGAACCACACCAGCACTACTGAAAAGTGGACTCACCCTCTCAAGCATCACAACACTAATCATACAATGTGCACAAAAACACACCAGCATTGCTGTAACACAAACTCACCCTCTCAAGCATCATCACACTCATCATAAACTGTGCACAAAAACACACCAGCATTGCTGGAAAGCAGACTCACCCTCTCAAGCATCACAGCACTCATCATACACTGTGCACACAATCACACCATCCTGAATGCGACCCAAGTAGGATTCTGATGAACAGGGGGAAGGGAATCAATGCTCTTATGCATTTGGGGTGATCTTGTGATCAGCGCGGGCACCGGCATCATCTCCGCCCTCATTCCCCTGGGCAGTTCAGCAGCTTTTGATGCAGTTATCATCTCTAATGAAGTGACTTGGAGAAGCAGAAGACTGGGGAGCACTGACCTCTAATGGAGGAGGGCATTTCTCATGGGCGGGAAGGAAACACACTGCCTACTCCCCTATAGACCAAAGTCATGCAACATAACCTGTGTAGTAACACAGAGCTCAAAGACATCACTGCTCCTCTTTCACTTATGGTAACCCTCCAAGGACATGCCCCACCTGCTACAACTGCACCGAGGACACACAAATAATGCTCAAAAGGACCCAGCAAAGACACAGGCACCACCCTTACCAACTGCCTCGCTCAAATATACCTGTGATAAGAAGTAACTTTAAACTAACTCCAGATAAGACGTCTTTCAGTGCCGCAGTGCAAGGTGTCAATCCCATGGCGTTCAGAGAGTGGCCCTGGTGCCGCACCGCAAGGTGTCAGTCCCATGATGTTCAAAGTGGTCCTGGTACCGCACCGCAAGGTGTCGATCCCATGGCGTTCAGAGAGTGGTCCTGGTGCCGCAGCGCAAGGTGTCAATCCCATGGCGTTCAGAGAGTGGTTCTGGTGCCGCAGCGCAAGGTGTCAATCCCATGGCGTTCAGAGAGTGGTCCTGGTGCCGCAGCGCAAGGTGTCAATCCCATGGCGTTCAGAGAGTGGTCTTGGTGCCGCACCACAGGGTGTCAATCCCATGGCGTTCAGAGAGTGGTCCTGGTGCCGCAACGCAAGATGTCAATCCCATGGCGTTCAGAGAGTGGTCCTGGTGCCGCAGTGCAAGGTGTCAATCCCATGGCGTTCAGAGAGTGGTCCTGGTGCCGCAACGCAAGATGTCAATCCCATGGCGTTCAGAGAGTGGTCTTGGTGCCGCACCACAGGGTGTCAATCCCATGGCGTTCAGAGAGTGGTCCTGGTGCCGCAACGCAAGATGTCAATCCCATGGCGTTCAGAGAGTGGTCCTGGTGCCGCAGTGCAAGGTGTCAATCCCATGCAATCAGAGAGTGTTCCTGGTGTCGCAGCGCAATGTGTCAATTCCATGGTGTTCAGAGAGTGGTCCTGGTGCCGCAGAGCAAGGTGTCAATGCCATGGCATTCAGAGTGTGGTCTTGGTGCCGCACCACAAGGTGTCAATCCCATGGCGTTCAGAGAGTGGTCCTGGTGCCGCGACGCAAGGTGTCAATCCCATGGCGTTCAGAGAGTGGTCCTGGTGCCGCAGCGCAAGGTGCCAATCCCATGGCGTTCAGAGAGTCATCCTGGTGCCGCAGCGCAAGGTGCCAATCCCATGGCGTTCAGAGAGTCATCCTGGTGCCGCAGCGCAAGGTGTCAATCCCTGGGGTCCAGAGAGTGTTGCTGGAAACTTCTAAAGTGGTCTAAAGGTTGGGGAATTTGATGGACAGTGGACTAACCCTGGACGCGCAAAGCAATGCAATAGCAAGGAAATGCTCCTGGAAGTTAAGCTCAGGTAGGCAATGCCTTTCCTCCCAGAACCCCTGCTGCCAGATCCCTGATATTATCGAGAATTGACTATGTCCTCAGCATACACCTCACCATGCCGGATGTACTCACTAACAGACCTCAAAGCACCCAGAGCTCGACTGCAAGACCACTGCTCCGACTCGCCAGGTGGGAACACATCCCACCGTTGCTAAGGTTATCTACCTGGTGACCAGCTGAGAACTTTATACAATGTGAAAGCACTCTGCATGACCCATGTGCCCCTCAGGGCTCTGGAGATGACTTCATCCTCCAAGAATAGATCACCCCGCCCCAACTGATGAGGTCTATGGAATACAGCAGCCACCTCCTTCCCTCCGACCTCTCACTCCCTGCCTTGCAAGGCCTGATCTTTAAACTTGGCATCAGTTCTCCTCCACCCCACCCATAGCAGCAGGAACCTGTCTGACTCGCTCCCCTCCCATCAGGCCCAACTCTGGCGCTTGGTGCCTTAGTGGTTTGGTTGCTTGGAGGCTCTTAGTAAAGGGCGCTGTCATGAGGCTGGCTCTGTGGCTAATGGACTCATGTTTCACCTCGTGGTCACAGGTTCGAATCCCAGCAGGTGCACTCAGTCCTTCATCCTTCCGAGCTCCATGAAATGAGGACTATTAAGTTGGGTAGCAATAAACAGCTGTTGTCTGTCGATAGCGCCAGCAATGTGGGCGCACTGGGCATTTATTTGCGTTTTCTTCGTGAATATGTGCAGCGCAATGAGATACGCTACGAGCATGCGCGTCTTTGCGCCATTCAGCCTCGCGTTGAGAGGTGCCGGGCCCCACACTTGCGAACTGCGCGCATCAACACAACCGTAGAGCTATCTTGCATTTTTCCTCTCTCCCCATTGACCTTGGCCAGCTTCTCCCTTTCAGATTTGCCAGTAGTGCAATCCGCCTATGGCATATGTGATGGCACGTTGCGCATATTAATATCAGTCCCTGCAGTGCTAGCTGGGAAACTTAGCATCAGGCCCTGAAGATGTAAAGGAGCATTATGGAAGCTTGCCCTGGGGTGCTGATTAGGAATCAGCCTTAAACTGCTAACCAGGGCATAAGGGTATCACACCTCAAGGTGCTAAATGAGCATGGCGCAATCACACCTTTCAGTACTCACTGGAAATGATGGCAGCAGCCCTGGCAGTGGTGAGTGGTATTATTGATATCAAGCCCTACGCTAATAACGAAGCATAATGCAATCTGACCTTAAAGGGACATTTGTCACAATTGAATCAGGCCTTGCAGTGCTACAGGGCATAATGGAGTCACAACTTGCACTGCTAACTGGACATAATGGAACCAAGCCTTTCACTACTGACTAGAATAATGAGTGGGCATAATGGAGTCAGAAATTGCACTGCTAACTGGATACAGTGGAACAAAGCCTTTCTCTACTGACTAGAATAGTGAGTGGGTATAATGGAGTCAGAACCTGCACTGCTAACTGGACACAGTGGACCCAAGCCTTGCACTTCTAACTAGAATAGTGAGTGGGCATAATGGAGTCAGAACCTGCACTGCTAACTGGACACAGTGGACCCAAGCCTTGCACTTCTAACTATAATAATGAGTGGGCATAATGGAGTCAGAAATTGCACTGCTAACTGGACACAGTGGAACCAAGCCTTTCACTACTGACTAGAATAATGAGTGGGCATAATGGAGTCAGAAATTGCACTGCTAACTGGACACAGTGGAACCAAGCCTTTCACTACTGACTAGAATAATGAGTGGGCATAATGGAGTCAGAAATTGCACTGCTAACTGGATACAGTGGAACAAAGCCTTTCTCTACTGACTAGAATAGTGAGTGGGCATAAAGGAGTCAGAACTTGCACTGCTAACTGGACACAGTGGAACCAAGCCTTGCACTAGTAACTAGAATAATGAGTGGGCATAATGGAGTCAGAACTTGCACTGCTAACTGGACACAGTGGAACCAAGCCTTGCACTACTAAATAGAATAATGAGTGGGCATGATGGAGTCCGAACCTGCACTGCTAACTGGACACAGTGTAACCAAGCCTTGCACTAGTAACTAGAATAATGAGTGGGCATACTGGAGTCAGAACCTGCACTGCTAACTGGACATAGTGGAACAAAGACTTGCACTACTAACTAGAATAATGAGTGGGCATAATGGAGGCATAACTTGCATTAGAAGCATTTCATAATGGAATCTGGCTTTTGTGCTCAGTAGGAATACTATGATCTGGCCTTGTGCTGCTAACTGGGCTTAATGTAACCAAGCAATTCTCATCTTACTCGGTGTGATTAAATCTATTCTTGTTGTGGTAAATTAGTACAATGGAATCTAGTGTTGGTGTGCTTCCAGTGCAGGTGGGGCACACTAGATATGATAAGTCATTTATAACGCGCCTGTACAATAGTGTTTCTAGGCGATACTAGACAAGGGAGGGAAGACAGAGGGAGGACAAAACAAGCAATCTATCATTCAGATTGTGCAAGTGTGATAACGCAAAGTGAAGGGGATGGGAGAAGGGGAAAGTTCCAGGGAGAGGGAAGGGGAAGGGGGAAGTGCAATCAGGGCAGCATTGCTCTGGGTAAGTGCAAGGAGGCAGGGGACTGTAGGGTTACAGTTACAGCCCCTAAGTGCATGATAGGCTCAAGGGCAGTGCAGGGGCAACAGGTCATGGAGGACCTGGTACCCAGTGAGAATCTCAGGGTAGCCAGGCAACCAGTCAGCGCAGCAGACAGGTAGGCCTGCAGGGGAGAGAGAGAGAAAGAGAGAGAGAGAGAGAGAGAGAGAGAGAGAGAGAGAGAGAGAGAGAGAGAGAATGCAGAGGCGAAAAGGAAGGTCTTGAGCTGCTTTCAGAACTTCAGGTGGTCCAGCTCAAGTTTCAGAGTGGTAGGAAGGCCATTCCATAGGGAGCCACCTGCAGAAGAGAGAGATCTACCCCCACGCTCTGACTGGAGAAGTGTCTGACCCTCAGATAGTTTGAGGTGGTTGAGCGAAGGCCTCGAGAAGGAATGTGCTTTGGAAGAGAGAGTTGGAGGTAGTGTGGTCCCAGGCCCCAGAAAGCGTTGTGGAGAATGCAGAGGGTCTTGAACTTGATCCTTGCAGCCACCGGGAGCCAGGGGAGAGATTTCAGGGCTGGAGAGATACTGTCCCTTGACTTGAGGCCAAGGACAAGTCTTGCAGTCATGTGCTGGATTAATTGCCGAGGGCGGAGAGTAGAAACAGGCAGATTTAGAAAGAGGCTGTTGCAATAGTCCAGCCTAGGGAGAACCTGGGCTCTAGGGACAGTGAGCTTCTGGGGGAAGGTGAGAAAAGGAAGAGTACCTCTGAGGAGGTGCAGCTGTTAATGGACCTTCTTGGCAACATCCCTGATGTAAGGAGAGAAGGAGAGAGTGTAGTCGAAGATGACACCAAGGTTTTTTGTCTCACAAGCAGGAGAAGGGAGAGGGCCCAAGGAGGGCCGCCAGAGTGAGAGAGGGAACCGGGAGCAAGGTCCCAATGAGAAGTATCTTAGTCTTAGTGGCATTACGGCAGAGATCGTTGGAGGCGCACCAATCCTGAATCGTGGATAGACAGTCAGGAATGAGCGAGAGAGGAGAGGAGGTTGAGGGGAGCCTGAAAGAGAGCTGAGTGTCATCTGCGTAACACTGAAAGTTAGAGGAGAAGGTAGCGATCAGAGGGGCCAAAGGGGCCAAGTATAAATTGAAGAGCCAGGGTGAGAGGACAGAGCACTGGGGAACATCACAGGTAGAGAGAGAGGTGTCAGAGAGAAAGGGACCAAATTGGACCTGGGAGGGGCAGTCCAAGAGGAAGTTGGTCAGCCACTCCAGGGCCTGGTTCGTGATGCCCAGGTTCTCACTTAGTCGATTGATCAGGATGGCGTGGTTGACTGTGTCGAATGTAGAGGAAAGATCAAGGAGGATTAGGCCAGAAGGAATGCTGGAATCAAGGTTAGAGAGCAGATTTTCACAGGTGTTCAGGAGAGCAGTTACCGTGCTTCTGGCAGCTCTTAAGCCAGACTGATGGTCATGGGACAGCCAACAGATTCACTGTTGAGAGTAAGCGGGGAGATGGTCAGCTTTTCCAGGAGTTGGCCCAGGAAAGGAGTGATAGAGATCAGGCGATAGTTTGCCGGACAGGTAGGATTGGCAGATGGCTTTTTAAGGAGGCGGTGCACAAGGGAGTGCTTGAGGAGAAAGTGGAAAGTTCTAGTGTCAAAAGAGTGATTGCAGAAATCAGCCATGGCTGAAGCAAGGGTAGCAATGTGGTACTTGATGGTTCTGGAGTAGCAGCGAAGCACCTGCTTGGACGACCCTTTCATAGATCGGACTTGTCTAGAAACATCATCAGGTGTAGCCAGAGAGAAAGAGGCAAAGGAGGATGAGAGGGAGAGGTAACCAGAGGGGGGCCGAGAGAGGTAGAGGGAGAGGAAGAGGAGAGAGAGGACAGGATGTCCTGAATTTTAGTGGTGAAGGGAGAAGCCAGTGCCTAACAGAGGATCTGGGAGGGAACAGGAGAGGTGGCATCTGAAGAAGGATTGGCCAGCTCCTTGCAGATTTTAAAAAGATTGGCCGTGTTGGTCAAGGCCACAAAGAGACAGGCTTGGATGTGGGCTCTCTTCTTTGACAGGACAGAAAGTCTGCATTGCCTTTGGAGCAGGCGGCAGGCAGTTTGTCAGAGGATGCACCCGATGCCCTCCACTTCCTCTCAGCCACCTTGCGCTTGTGTTTCAGGGCGGCGAGGTCAGAGTCATACCAAGCGTTCCACTCGAAGCTAGGCTTCAGACTGATTCTCATGACAGGGGTAAGGATGTCCAGAGTGTTGGAGATAGAAAGGTGCATGTTAAGAGATGGCTGTGTCAGAGTGTGAGTCAGCCGCAGGCATAGGGGGAGCAGAAAAAGTAGCAGCAAAGGCATCCACTGACACACACTTCATGGGCTGAATGACAGAGAAGGTCGGTGGCAGTTCTGGGGTGGACTTAGCCTGGGGGACAGAGTGCCTCAGGGGAGAGGAGAGAAGAAAGTGGTCTATCATCTACATTTGACCGAAAAAAAGGTCAAGAAAATTCAATCAAATGTTCTAGGTCAAATGTTATTAGGTCAATTATGCCAATACCCCCGGCAGAGAGTTTTGAACCAGAGGGTAGAATGGAAAGAGAGAGAGAAAGAAAAAGAGAGAGTGTTGCAGAGGTTGCGGAAGAGCCCCGAGGAGGGATCGGAAGCATCTAGGTGGATGTTGAAGTATCTCAGTAGGTGAAGTTGAGAGGTACAGGACAGGAGAGAAGTGTAGAGGTCAGCCCATTCTAAGAGGAAGAGGGCGACCTGCCAGGTGGCCTTTAGATGGTGGCCATAGTCAGAGAGAGACCAGGAGAGATAGCGAGCCTGCAGACCAGACATTCAAAGAAGGAGTAGGCCTGCATAGAATGACAGAACCAGGGACCCACTCTGGAAAGATCAGGGCTACTCCACCTCCGGGGCGGTTGGTTCTGGGTTCGAAGGGTATCTTGTAGCCATCAGGGAGGAGAGTGTCAATACTTCTGACAGAGCAGGCCGTAAAACTATGTCTCAGTGAGAGCAAGGACATCCAGGTCAAGTTCTTCGAGGACGTGGCAGATGTCAGAGGAGTGTTTGACAAATAGTTGAGAGTATCGGTGTGGAGCAGGTTGCCATATTTGAAAGACTTCCGTGGTGGGCTACACGCTTGAGGTACGCCTTGCAGAAGTGGTAGAGGGGCCCTAGAGTGGACAGAGGTGGTAGAAGGAGGTGGCATAATAGCCAGAGAGGAAGGTGCCAGAGAGGCAGCGGAAGAAGGAGGTGCGGAGGAGCCAGAGAGGTGCTAGTAGGAGTAGCAGGAGAAGGATGCGCCTATCGAAAAGGAGGAGATTAGGCTGAGGGCCCTGGACCAGGACAGTGCCATTCAGATAGACATTAATGATGGTCTTGGAGGAATGGAAGGAGGCCAAGACGACCTTCCCCTGAGTGCCACCATTAATGGGAGAGGAGGAGAAAGGAGAGAGAACAAATGAGGGATCCATAGCTCCGGAGAGGGAATGACAAAGAGGATGTCAATGAGAGTCTGTTTGGAGGAAGCACTGATGTAGGTATCAGTGATACGGAGGCCTGGGTTGGAGACCAGGACATCCCTTTTGAACGTCCACACTTAGTGAGAGGGATAGGATAGGAGATAGAATGGCAGTTGGTGAAGACGGGGGAGACGGAAAGCACTATAAACGGAGGATAGGACAGGGGTAATGCGCTGATCTGGGAAACAAGACCCCGCAGAGCAACAGAGGTTTGAATCCCGGATCCGCGTTTTGAAACTGAACACAGGTATGGTATTAGACATGTTATAATTAAATAAATACATTAAATAGAGGGTGCGAGTAGGAGGAGGAGTGAGCAAAAGATAGAGGTGGGTTGCCCTGCACAGCGCAGGATGCCCAGGGGGGGTTACACAGTGGGGATCACAGAGAAGGAGCAGACAGATGCACTCAAAGGTACAGCGGTACCCCCAGCGGGGTGCAGACCTAGACAGTGGGAAAGAGACCAAAGAGACACAGTTAGCAGTACCACAGTTACCACAACGCAAAACCAGATTCGGCTTTCCTAAAAGGAGAGAAAAAAGGCCTCGTTATAATGCAATGCAACTTTCCTAGGGAAAAAGTGGAGGTGGCAAACAAATACAATTAACTGAGGTGCTGCAGGGTGGTGTGATAAAGGAATAATTTGAGGGTTTGGTCAGTTTAGCATAGTGCGCTGATTGCTGCCCCCCTGACTGCACCGCACACCCTGGTTGCTAGCAGCAGGTTGAGGGCTGCGGCTTCTTGCTTCCCCCGCTGACACCAGTAGACACCAGATGAGACTGCTTCTGGGTGCTGTCCTTTGCCAGGGGTCCTTTGCCAAAGGGGGCTGCCACGGCAGGGCTGCCTGGAAAGTTGCCTATTGAGGGCCCAGTTGTCTGATGGGAGCATGGGGGAGGGAGGAGGGGTGAGGAACAGAAAACATGGACAGGGGAGAGGGAGAGTGGGTGCTGGGTGTTACGGCGCTGAAAACATGCACTTTCTTTAAATAAATCACAGAGAACTCGCCAGCAACCAAAGAGCCCAGGAATGGTGAAAATAGAGCCAGAGAGGGTGAATTACTTCATGAATTCCTAATGGGGCAAAACGTAATAGGTCCTACTGTGCCAACTGGGCTTAATTGAATAAAACTTCCATGTTAACTGGGCCTAATGGACATTACTGAAAATGGGCTGGCGGAATTAGCTGGAAATAATGTAAAGAGGACTTGCCAGGCTTATGAAAATAAGTGGATCCTGAAACGGGATGTTGCTCCTCGATGTCCAATGAACTTCACCTGTTTGGCCCATAGATATTGCACCTTTCCCTCAAAGCATGATGCCTTGTTCCTAAAGATCCCAGCAGTACTGTGCCCCTTCTAGAATCCCTACACTGTGGTCTCCTCTGGACATATTCCTACCCAATGTCTACTTGCTAAAATTGCTGTACACGCCGTAAGTCATGACCATCCCCCCAGTATTTCCTATGACTTATTAGTTTGACTGTAAGCTATGACTGGGGATGCTTTTTGAATAGGAAGGCTTTCAGGGCTCTCTTGAATTCATCACAGTTATTCGCATGGGGAGTTGAAAGTGGGTATTTCGGGGATCCCTGTTGGTTTTGGGGTGTGTAGAACATTCCAACATGAAATATGATGTGTAGGTTTTTAATTTCTTGGTAGGGGCCACCAGAACTCTGACAAATTGAAAAAGAGTGCTGTGGATGAAAGGTAGGCAAGGAGGAGGATTTCCATTTTGACAGAATGAAGACAAAGATTGTTGCCTATCATCCACACTTGCTCTACCTGTAGAGAATTGGGAATGTGTTCCTTTGATGAGAGAATTGGGAATGTGATCCAGTGATGAGCGGTGTCTATCATCCACTCTTGCTCTACCCGTTGAGAATTGGGAACGTGTTCCTGCGATGAGCAGTGTCTATCATCCACTCTTGCTCTACCTGTAGAGAATTGGGAGTGTGTTCCTGGGATGAGCAGTGTCTATCATCCACCCGTGCTCTACCCGGAGAGAATTGGGAATGTGTTCCAGTGATGAGCGGTGTCTATCATCCACTCTTGCTCTACCCGTAGGGAATTGGGGATGTGTTCCAGTGATGAGCGTTGTCTATCATCCACTCTTGCTCTACCCGTAGAGAATTGGGAATGTGTTCCAGTGATGAGCGGTATCTATCATCCACTCTTGCTCTACCCGTAGAGAATTGGCAATGTGTTCCTGTGATGAGCGGTGTCTATCATCCACTCTTGCTCTACCCGTAGAGAATTGGGAATGTATTCCTGTGATGGGCGGCATATATCATCCACTCTTGCTCTACCCGTAGAGAACTGGGAATGTGTTCCTGTGATGAGAGAATTGGGAATGTGTTCCAGTAATGAGCGGTGCCTTTCATCCACTCTTGCTCTACCCGTTGAGAATTGGGAATGTGTTCCTGCAATGAGCGGTGTCTATCATCCACTCTTGCTCTACCCGTAGAGAATTGGGAATGTGTTCCTGCGATGAGCAGTGTCTGTAATCCACTCTTGCTCTACCCGTAGAGAATTGTGAATGTGTTCCTGGGATGAACGGTGTCTATCATCCACACTTGCTCTACCCGTAGAGAATTGGGAATGTGTTCCAGTGATGAGCGGTGTCTATCATCCACTCTTGCTCTACCCGTAGAGAATTGGGAATGTGTTCCAGTGATGAGCAGTGTCTATCATCCACACTTGCTCTACCCGTAGAGAATTGGGAATGTGTTCCTGTGATGAGCAGTGTCTATCATCCACTCTTGCTCTACCCGTAGAGAATTGGGAATGTGTTCCTGGGATGAGCAGTGTCTATCATCCACTCTTGCTCTACCCGTAGAGAATTGGGAATGTGTTCCAGTGATGAACGGTGTCTATCATCCACTCTTGCTCTACCCGTAGAGAATTGGCAATGTGTTCCTGTGATGAGCGGTGTCTATCATCCACACTTTTTCTACCCGTAGAGAATTGGGAATGTGTTCCTGTGATGAGCGGTGTCTATCATCCACTCTTGCTCTACTCGTAAAGAATTGGGAATGTGTTCCTGTGATGAGCGGTGTCTATTGTTCCTGTGATGAACGGTGTCTATCATCCACTCTTGCTCTACCCGTAGAGAATTGGCAATGTGTTCCTGTGATGAGCGGTGTCTATCATCCACACTTGTTCTACCCGTAGAGATTTGGGAATGTGTTGCTGTGAGGAGCGATGTCTATCATCCACTTTTGCTCTACTCGTAAAGAATTGGGAATGTGTTCCTGTGATGGGCAGTGTCTATTGTTCCTGTGCTGTGATGAGTGGTGTCTCTCATCCACACTTGCTCTATCCGTAGAGAATCGGGAATGTGTTCCTGTGATGAGCGGTGTCTATCATCCACTCTTGCTCTACCCGTAGAGAATCGGGAATGTGCTCCTGTGATGAGCGGGAATGTGTTCCTGTGATGAGCGGTGTCTATCATCCACACTTGCTCTACCCGTAGAGAATTGGCAATGTGTTCCTGTGATGAGCGGTGTCTATCATCCACTCTTGCTCTACCCGTAGAGAATTGGGAAAGTGTTCCTGTGATGAGCGCTGTCTATCATCCACACTTGCTCTACCTGTAGAGAATTTGGAATGTGTTCCTGTGATGAGAGGTGTCTATTGTTCCTGTGATGAGCAGTGTCTCTCATCCACTCTTGCTCTACCCGTAGAGAATCGGGATTGTGTTCTTGTGATGAGCGGTTTCTATCATCCACTCTTGCTCTACCCGTAGAGAATTGGCAATGTGTTCCTGTGATGAGCGGTGTCTATCATCCACTCTTGCTCTACCCGTAGAGAATTGGGAATCTGTGCCTGGGATGAGCGGTGTCTATCATCCACTCTTGCTCTACCCGTAGAGAATTGGGAATGTGTTCCTGGGATGAGCGCTGTCTATCATCCACTCTTGCTCTACCCGTAGAGAATTGGGAATGTGTGCCTGGGATGAGTGATGTCTATCATCCACTCTTGCTCTACCCGTTGAGAATTGGGAATGTGTTCCTGGGATGAGCGCTGTCTATCTAGGTTAAAGACTATTTGGGAGGCATGAGCATAGAGTTAGAAAGCTTGAGAAGTGAGGCTGAGGGTTTGATGCACGTGTTGAACAGCCAATGGGAAAGGGTGGAGCCTTGGGGCACCCCTGTATTAGGTTGGCGGGTTTGCATCTGAATTCACCCACTTTCACAAAGGTTCAACATTCTTCAAGGAAATGAGTTAAGCCAGCTTGAGACTTGATCCTTGACAATGAAGCTTGTGTAGAGGCTCTAAAGGTGGTACCCTGCTGGGAAGGCTAAAAGGATGATTATTATTGAGCGGGTGCTTTTGTAACAGGGTTTTTCAATTTTCCCCTGTGAATAGTAATCCGATTTCTGTGCTTCTGAAGGGTCTGAAGCCTGATTGTTTGTCATGGGGCAAACTGATGTATTCGCTT
This sequence comes from Ambystoma mexicanum, assembly GCF_040938575.1. Lineage (NCBI taxonomy): Eukaryota > Metazoa > Chordata > Amphibia > Caudata > Ambystomatidae > Ambystoma > Ambystoma mexicanum. The sequence continues at coordinate 1,685,966,176 of NC_090929.1, forward strand.
TACCCCAAGCATTGAACGGTGGTGACCTTTTCCAGGGTTTTCGCCATAAGATCTGTTATTAGTCGTGTAAGTTGGTGTCATTTAATGAAGGGTTTTTGAGGAGAGGGTGATGGAGGCCGCAGAGGTGATAGATTCTTTATTTATTGGTGATTTATAAGGTACCAGCAGGAAACACCGTTGCATTGTGGCCCCCGCTGATTAAAGCAGCTGGCACCTGGAACCCTTGTTCTACAGACGCTTCCATGGACCTAACTATCTGCTGGAGAGGTGTTCTCTTTTTGCTGGTGTTTAGTCTCCTTGTGTGAGTGCCACAGTTATAAGCTGCTTTTTTGCACCTGATTCTTGTTGGGTTAGTGATGCTATTGTTCCTCCTCACTCACCGCTTCATCTCACTTCTTTGGGGAGCACTGACCAATTCTACTTTTTGGGGGGATCTGTGTGATCACCTCGAAAAACAAATGTGAGGACGAAAAGGTCCCATTTCCTTTCTGTAAATGCAATTTGGGGCATATATATGCTGGGGAGAGCCCCTCCAGCCCCTTCCCATACCCCCCACATTTATTATTGCCCTCACCCATCCCCCCACATATATATATGCTGCGGAATGCACCTTCTCCATTCAGCATTATCGTCCTTGGAAGGTCTACCTCTGTTATTTTGGTACAATACACTTTTTGGGTAGTCCTGCTTGCTCTTACAGCTAATTTCCCTTGGCAGTGTGTTTAGGGCAGGCTGGTGAGGTGTCACTTCTTTTACGTGCTAGAATTCGGTTGATCTTTTTTTTTTTATTTTTTTTTTATTTGATTTAATTGTAATACAATTTTACAATTTATACAAGACAAACAAGCCGATGAAGGTTCACCCTCCAAATTAGATTAAATTGCATTCCATCCAAGTTAAATTCAAGAGATCCTAGCTTTAGAGAGCAGGATTTTAGGCTTCTGCTTACGCCTGTCTCCATTACTGCGTTACTGTCCTTTTCGCACCTGAACGGTTTTTGTACTCCTGTACTAGTCCAATTTTTTTAAAGAACAAAGTCACTGCCACTGACCATTCGGTTTCCCCCCCCCCCCAGTAAGCCGTTCCACCAGTCCTCTTCATCAGCTGTAGTTACACTGCTCAGGTGTTTCATTAAATAGATTTCTCTTGCCTCGTGGGTACCCTTGCACTTTAACAGAAGGTGTCTGATGGATTCCACCTGCTGGGTATTACAATACCGGCACTTATCCGTGGTTACCTCTCCTCTTCTGGCCAAGATCTCATTTGTTTTTAAGAGGTTCAATCTGATTCTGAGGAAGTTGTTACGCAGCTTTTTGTCCGGGAATTTTTTCAAATACCCTCTCACTTTGTTGACTCTCTTTTGGCTTATCGGAAGGTTTTTGCTTGATTTATACGAGGCAACATTATCCTGCGTTCTGATCCAATCCAATTCAGTCAGCTTTTTCACCACCTTCGTTGGATATTGTATTAGGATTGCTCTAGTGAGGGCCATCTCTTGTAACAGGTTTTCACAGTGTTCTTCCCATGATGTTAATATTTTGTTTTTCCCGCTGGCCAGTTCGCTCTTCAGAATCTCAAAAACAGGCACTGACGAGTCCATGATCACTTTCCTGAAGAGCATCAGAGTGTTCCTCGCCACCATCCCCTTCACAGATGGTAGGCAGAGTTCTTGTCTGATGTGACATATGGGAACAGACGTTGGCAGTCCCAGCACCTTCTTCCAAAATTGGCCCTCCAAATTGTCCCAAAACTGCCTCGGGATTTGTGGCATGGCTTCGGCTCCATACGTTATACTCGGGATGACCTTGGTTTTAAAGAAAGACAGTACTGGAATCAATGAGAACTTTCCGTATTTCATGTCGATTGTCCGTGCCTGCCATGACAAGGTCTTTGTTTTGGCTATTAGCATCTCCTGCATTGGAATTTCCGTGGGGCTGTTACTTTAGCGTCACTTCCAAGTATTTAAAGCTCTTTACAATTTCAACTTTTTCGTTTTCCAAGCTCCATTTTTCTTTGCCTGCTGTTCGAGTTGTAGTTTCGAAGGCCATGATCTTGGTTTTGCTTTTATTTAGTTCTAAATGGTTGTTTCCCAGGTATACAAGAAGACTGTTCAACTGCCTTTGGAGCCCCACCGCTGTCTGATCTAATAGGCTGATATCATCCGCATAGAGGAGTCTCTGTATTTTCTCTCCTCCTAATGATGTGGGAAAGCACCTAGTTTTGGCAAAGTCGTCTTCCAGGTCTGCTATATAGGCATTATACAGTACTGGAGCTAAGGGACAGCCCTGCTTTACTCCTCGGGCGGTATGAATAACCTTTGACAGTGACCCTGCCCCATTCAGCCGGACTCTCATGGTGATATATTCATAGAGAGCTCTTATTGGGGATAAGATTTTCCCTGGGCAATTCTTGCCAATTAGTTTGGCCCACAGGCGCTCGCGGCTCACATGGTCAAATGCCTGCACTAGGTCGACAAAGGCCATGAATATTCTCGGCGCTCCTTGTTGGACCCTTGCTTTCAAGGAGCATAGTACCAGAATGTTTGCTGAGGTGCCGATGTTTCTGACAAACCCCGTCTGGAATTGATCTCTATAGTTGGATTCCTTTAGCCAGTTGTTCAGGCCGTCCAGAGCACAAGAGCCAAATAACTTCCCGATGACATCCAAGAGCGCTATGGGACGGTAATTTCTCGGATCTTCTTTCGCTCCTTTTTTAAAGATTGGGACCACATTTGAAGTCTTCCAAGAGGGAGGCACAGATTTAGAAGTGTTACAGTTCTGGAAAATCTGGCTAATACGTGGAGCCCAAGTTACAAAGTTGTTCTTCAAATCTATGTTGGAGATGCCGTCCGGTCCTGGCGCTCTAGAGTTTTTTAGCTTCGTAATTTTTGATGTAATGGTATCATGATCGCAGGGTATTTCCCAGTTTGGCACTTGGCACCTCCGGATGTTCGATATCCGACTATCCTCCTTTTTATATAGCGACCCAAGAAGTCCACCCATTTCTCTTCGCTGACGTTATTCTGGAGGCTGGTCTGGGTACTTGTTGTTTTCATATGAATCAAAGACCAGAATTCTTTGCTGCTTTTCTTTGAAAGTATACGCAGCATTTGTTCTGCGTCGTGCTGTAGGAGACTTGCACGCTGATGTCTCACCCAGTTTTTTTTCCTGTGTTGCGCAAGCTGGTATTTCCCTTGCAAGTTTATTGAGTTACTGGATTTTGCCATTCTCTGGATTTTTCTCAAGGCAGCTCTTTGCTTTACCAGTTCCTTATTGTAACTGTGTTTATGGACTAAGTGCGTAGGACCCCCTTGTTGCTTCGATCTGCGGTAAATTTCCAATAACGGCACGTAATCAGCATTAGCGGCTTCAACTGGCTTATCAATAAGCTTGTTGCTGATGGTTTTATAAACCGTTGTTATTTCACTGATGGCTTTAGCCGTTAACCTAAGGCGATTGCCACTCGGGTTAGCTTCCAAGCCTTGTAGCATGAATTCTTGAGCTGGCCTGTAAGGGTGCCAGGTCGTTTTTAAGATGTTGTGATCGCTTTTGTCCATTTTCACCACATTGAAAGACTTTATCATGCTCAGTAAAGCCTTCGATACAAAATTATGATCAATAGTTCCCTTTTGATGATTTCTTTGCCATGTTGGGATCTTCTTGTTCTCTTTAGAGCGTAACCAATGCAAATTATGCAGATCCCATTTGTCCATCAGGTTACCCCATCGTTTAGCTCTGTCCCCATCCGTTGTAGATCTCATGCATGTGGGAATCTCATCATCCTCCATTGTGCAGTTTAGATCGCCATTTATAATGATGAGGCTCGGTTGTTGGCTTTTGCTTTCATTCTCCAGGAGGTTGTCGATAGCCTCTAGATATTTATCTGTAGTAGTCTCTGCCGGATTCCAGTATGTTTTGATAACTAGCAGTTTATGTGGAGAATTTTCCTTCCCTGTTCCGACACCATCCAGTTGCCACTCACATCTGGTGCCTTGGATAAGCGGGGAGAGATGTAGTTCTGCCCTGGGCACTAAGCCACATCCCGATCTTACAGCAGTCACAAGACCAGCCCTTGGCTTTCCTGTGGCTCCCTTCTATTCCGGGGTGAAGGTCAAAGTGTATCCGTCAAGGCAAGGTTTCTCCAGCAGCCACGTTTCTTGCAGATGCAAGATATCAAAGGCTCCTAGATTAACATCGGAACTTACCGTCAAGTGGGAAAACCCTTGTGTGTTCCATGAGCCCATTATCAAGGGCGATTGCTTCACCAGTTGGCTCGGCGAGGGTTTTCTGTCCACTAATTGCTAGATTTTGTTTGCATATTGTCGTGTATTTGATATCCACCTCCTGTTGTGCTGTCTAACTGGGCTTCTGGCTTCGATACCACTCTCCGCTCGAGAAGATTTTATGGGGCTTCCAGCAATTGTGATTCTTATTTTTTCTCCCAGTCCTTTTGGCCATCTTTCCGGGTTTATTGCTCGGTTGCCATCGGAGTATTTCTTACGACCTAGGTGTGGTGACTCCTCCCTCCTCTTCCTTTCCCTCGACCTATTGGGGCCATGTGTATTTTGCTTGTCTTGTGTAGGATAAGACATATGATTCGGCCGGCGCTTTCCTTTATCTTTGTTGTGGTGATTGTGTTCTAACGGTGTTCTCGTTCTTCTTGTTAGGGATCTCGTCACTGAGGAGCTATGCATCCAATGGTACCTCTGATTTTGAATGGCCTGAATTTCCTTCAGTTCGTATCCCAAGTACCAGAGGTTTTCTTTCTCAGCCTTCAAGATGTTGCTTATTAATGACGATGATATGTGTCTGTAGGCCTGATCGTTCCGTCCTTTCTCACATGGTTCGACAATTTTTAAATCTTGAGAGGTCAAGAGTCGTAAATTTGGGATTTGCTCAAAGATGTACAGCGTTGTGTTCCTGCTCAACCTGAAGTCATCTGGATTTTCACTCCTTCTCTCCAGTTTGAAGATGGCATAATCCGTCTTGATACGTTTGTTCATTCTGCTCCTTGTCTGTTCCTTACTGCTCTCCTGCAGCGATCGGCCCCTGCTTCATTCTCTCTCTTTATTTCGCTGCCTATTGCTAGAAAGATTCTCTAGAATCCTCCTGGTTTTGGACTCTTTCCGCCGAGACCTCTTGTCTCCAGTCCTTAGGTCGTCGTTGCGTTTGTCATAAGCAGAATTACTCTCTCTTCGTGTGTTTGGGCCGTTGGCTATGAGGGGTTTTGAGGTCTTCATTTTCTTCCCTTCCATATATCGGAGTTGTCCCTTACTGTGCTGTCTCCCCCTTTGGCTCCCTGGGTGGGGGGCTGGGACTACATCACCTCTAGACACACTTTCGATATGTGATCTAGACTTAGGAGATGGGATGTCTGTTTCTGAATCTTCCACTGTATATGTACTTAGATTCAATAAGGCTTCCATAGAGTTAAACTCTTCCTCCACTTTCTCTTCCTCCGAGAATTTTCTTTTTCTTGATTCGCCCTTTCCTGATGGTTTTGCATTGGAGGTTTCACTCGTTCCCATTCGTTGTCTCGCTGTTGCTGTTCTTCTTGGCAATTTTGGTGGGGTCGTTATCTTTAGTACTACCTTCTTGGCTTCTATTTTTTCAGGCACTAGTACCTTTTTTAAATGTAAATTTTCCACTGGTTTAGCCTTTTTGTTAAAGAAGTTTCCAAATTCTTTCTGTTTTGTGTTTGTACATTTAGTTTTGATTTTGCCCCCCGACCCCTTTTCCGCTTCGATCGGGGTTATTCCTGAGCAGTCTAAATTAATGCATCCATTTTCTGACATGGGCATCGCTTTCTTTCCACCAGGCGGCAGATCGCTAGGTTTAGTTTGGTCGTTCATACTCATTTGTGCACTAGTGTTTTTTTCCTCCATGTTCAGTGCCAAGTCGTTATTTTTGTTCCAACAATTGGCACTGGTCTGTGTTCCTTGTGTATTCCTCTCCAGGTCTAGAGAGCCTGATGATCCTTGGTCTCTGGTGTTTTCTTGTCTCACTTCCTTAGCCAATATTTATTTTTCCAAGTATAGTAACTTGGTGTGTATTAGGGCCGTAATTGCAGCTTGATCTTTCACAGAATCATTCAGTGCTTGGTATAGTTTGTTAAAAGGAGTTAGAGCGATCGTCACGGTGCACATTATACCCATTAGGTCTATTTTCTTATGCAGTGTTTCCTTTACATTCCCATGTAATGAGGTTCTGTCAGTCCTCATTCTACCTGGGGTAGGCACGCCTCGGGGGCCGGTGTTGGTTTTTCCCGTGGCACCTCTGGGCGGTGTCTTTGCCAGGCTTTTTTTGGGTATGTTCGAGGCCACACTACGTGCCGGGGGACTTCCCAAATCCTTCTGGGGGCCAAGGTGGATCTGGCCAGAGGTTTCCTCTTGCGGGTGCCCACTTTGAGACCGCACGTTCAATTCCTCCGTCACCTCCAAAGACTCGTGGGTACTCTTTAAGTTGTTAGTGGTCTGGTTAGGCCCCAAGGGCGGCACACCTGCCGTCAGTGCAGGAAGGTGCGGAGAGGCCAGGGGGGGGGTTTCCCAAAGTGCCACCTTACTGGCGTTTCAAGTTGTGGCAATATGTTCCCAGTTCTCTGTTTAACAGCTCCCCTCTCCTCTTGACTATTGGATGGTTGTTCTTTTAAAATAGACTCTTCAACCGCCACCCACCCCTCCAAAAGCTCTCCATCCGATATTTATTTTTGTGGTGTGGGGGGCTTGCACCCTTTTTTTTAAAGAAGTTTGTCACCTGATTGTGGGGCGGTACTTTGAGTGACTTACTTTTTTTACTTGATCCTCTGTAATAGGGTTTGGTGGAGGATTTCCCCCTGTTCAGATTCTTTTCTTTTAGTGCTGTTAATGCACGTTTCTTTCTTTTAACTGGCCTGGCCTCTGCAGTACATGCGGGCCTCCAGCAGGTGTCAGTGACTACTCCTGCTGTGTGTTGGCCAGAGAACTCAGCCCCGTTCTCTGTCGCGTCTTGACTTTTCTCCCCCTCCTTTACTGGGGACATCGACTGCTCTATCGGCCAAGCCGAGCAGGGAGCCCCCTCCTCCTCCAGCGCTCCGCAACCCGCACCGTTGCCAACGGCGTCCCCCACAAACTCTGCGCTCGCCCCAGCGGCAGCACCAGGATCACAGAGTGCCGCGTCCTCTCCCCGCCGGGGCTCCAGCCACAGCGCCGAACCCACTTCCCCTCCACTTCCCTCGCCCAATTCTCCACGGCCCCGTCTCTCCTCGGGCGCGTGGACGACCGCCGCAACCACCACCCCCCCGAGGAAGGCGGGAGTCGCCGCAGCCGGCACAGACCCGCTCGAAGACTCCGCTTCTGCAGCAGACAGTGGCCTCAGAATGCCTCCCATGTCTCCCGGGTCACGAGGCGGAGCGGTAAGTAGGGCCAGTGGGGGGTTTGGTTGGGGGGTTGTTGTCGTTCTCTTTAATGTTATTTGATTGCTTGGACGTGGTGTTTAGGTTGGTGGTAGGGACGATGGTTCCAATTTTGAGGGTAGTCACTGTATCTACGTCAGAGGGCACCGCAATATCAATGGAGTCTATATTGCTGGCACCGTCACTAATTCCTTTGGTAGACTTCTTCGCATTTTCAGAAAATTCAGAAAGTTCAGAATGTGGTACACGTGGTACACGCCCCACCTCCTTCTCCCCCCTCTGCACAAGGCTCTCAAAAGTTCGCCTGTCCTCCAATGCAGGCTGAGCCAAGGGTACAGAGTCCCGAATGTTGAAATGGATAGGGGGTGCACTAACAGGGGTAGTGCTTAATTTGTTCGGAGAGTGCAACAATTCAGTAGAGTTATTGATAATGTTAGTGTTGTTAGTGGTGTTAGAGATGTTGGAGATGTTTAGAGGAAGCTTTAAAGGGGGCTTCAGAACAGGTATACGCAGTTGTCTAGGTCTTAGTGTAACTGGAGATGGCCCAGAGCCTGTACCCAGCTTCTTTTTACCTCTAGACTCTTGAAACTCATCCCGACCAGCCGGGTCCTCGATCTCCTTATTTTGTGACAGCCCCCCGTCACGTCTGCACCTGATGCTTCTGAGGCGACGCTCCTCGTTCTCCTCCGTCTCCGTTGCCGTCTTGCCTGTCATGACTGCAGAACTGCTCCACTCGTCGACGACTCCGCGGCCGCTCCGCGGCCAGACTGGGCTTTTAACACCAGCTCCTCCCAGTCAGCCAGCAGGGTAACAGAGTAGAAAGACTCTGCTCAAAGCAGCATAGAGTAGAGTGACTGCAGGACTGTTCCACTCGTCGACCATTCGGTTCATCTTTGTTTACTGTGAGGTTGCCATATATATCTATACGTTAGTCCATCCGCCATTCTCCTCGTTTAAGCCTATTTCGCCGTCTTCCTCCAGTGCAAATTGCCATATTTGGTCATCCACTTTTGCAGGCGACATTGGGTTTGAGATGAATCAGGGTTCTTCGACATCATAATCCACATCCAACTCCTGAACAAGGTCAGAAATAGAGTTTGGTAGGATTGGATAGCCACCAAAACTGCGAGTGCTGCAAACATTCCTATAACTGGGCGGGGGCAACCTCTGCCAAACCTTTCGTATATCTGGGGGGATTGTGATGCCTTACCTGAGTCGAGCACTGGAACCAGATCCAAAGCAGCCAAGAGGACCAAGATATAGACCAGGGCTCCGCCTGAAGCGCTCACTGTTGAACACAACTCTAGTAAAGCAAAGCTCTGCCTCTCTCAACCAGGGGAAGCCTCCATCGAACCAGTGGTTACAGCTAAGTTGACCATTCTACACACCTTGACACCGCCTGAGCATTGCCGACCTACAGAACCGATCCAGTTCTCAGGTCACTGCATCAGGAGAAAGGGCTTTTTTCATGTCTGGATATCGAGTGGCCTTCATCGCGTCTACGTTTGAGCAACATCTACCAGAGATATCTTTCCTTATGGCTCTGCTGCTGGAGCAAACGCTGAACACTGCTCACTGACTGCTGCTTCTGCTCTGCCCCCCCACCCATATTTGCTGGCTGTTGGAAAGATGCCATCCTTTGTTGAGAAGGCTAAGGTCCTGCTCCTAATGTCTTCTGGAACCATCATTCCACATCCAGTTACTAATTTGTTTTCAGAGTGACTTCTGGAGCTCGTCGAGGGGTAGCTCTTTTGCTTCCTCCTCAGACTGGGACCTTCTTCATAGGGTTGGGTGCCTTCTCTGCACCATTGATATTCAGAACTCCCCCTCCCCTAAACATATCCTTAAAAATGTGCAGAAGTGTTACCTCTGACTCTTTGAAAAGACTGACTTAGTTTCTAAGTTGACCGTTGATAGACGCCTTGATTTTGTTCTTAAAGGCATGTGCCATTTTGCCTGTAAGGTCTTGGTATGGGATTGGGTCAGTGCTTGTCTGAAAGGGTGTACTCTATGTAAAGTTTAAACACTTGGCTCTGAAACAGTGTTCTATGGTTCTGGAAACACATCGTCTTCTTTTGGAAAATCATGGAGTGCATGGAGTGATGCCTGCTTGATAGTATTTTAAAGGTGAGTGTTTCCTCATCTGATGGAGTTAGTGTCCATTTATTTTCCCGATTACGTATTATTCCCTTTTGGGAGTTGGGGTTACCCTCAAACCATTTGTTGACACTTTTTTGGGGTGGTTGTCCCTACTTTCATCTTTGTCTTTGTAGAGTAAGAGTATCACGGGCAGGTGTTATTTCCTGATGAAGCAACCAGCTAGTTTACTAATGCCATGAGCTACGAACAGGGGCATTCGGCTTCATGTTCTGTCGGAAGCTCATCCGGTTCACCTTCTTCATGGAGGTAGTGAAGGTCTCATCGCCATCGATGAATTGGCTTTGGGTTGTGGGATGATGTGGACAGCCACTCAGGATACGCAGGTGGCTTGACCGCAGGGTGAGAGTATAAGAAGCTATTGACAGAGGGACTTTTAAGGACATGTTGATGTCCAGTGCGTCCATCTTTATGGGCGATGACGTTGATTCAGGTTTTAAAACCTTGCTTTTGCTTGGCAGAGTTATGTTGGATTTCATGTTTATTTATGGTAGAGTCAAGACCGAGTTTGGTATGTCCCATTACAAAGATGTCGTCGCATGTGACTAGAGACTCCTACTGGAGAAAGTCACGGTCACCTTCTGGGGTTCGGTGAGCCACTATGCATGACTTTACTGAATTGGGGTTGATGATGCATTCGTAGACTGATGCTTCAATCTATGAAATTTGAATTGTGTAAAGTCAGGTAGCTTGGTGCCTTCCAGGGCAGGTAAGGGCAACCCCCACCTCCCTTCTGTTTCTAGATGGGGTTGTGTAGTTCGGGAGAGCAAAATGGCTTGGTGAAACTATCAGACAACCTTGATGCCTAGTATCTCCATCTGGCGTGATAGATTTTGGTTTGATTTTTAATGGGATATCTGACATTTAAGGTTCCTTTAGTGACTTGGGGAACTGCTGCAGATTGGTTGGGGGCTCTTGGCCACAGCACCGGCATACTTGTTGCACCTTGAGCGTGTAATGTTTTTATATTAATAGAGTTGCTCAAGCGATGAAACATTTTTGTGATTAGACTTGTGTAATAATTGTTACTCTTCTGTGCATATGCACAGACTCCTTTGACTATCCTGAGTTCTGGGGATTGGTGGTTCGAGTTTGTGTGAGCATAGGTTGCGCTGCTTGTCTCAGAGTGTTAACTTCTATGTGGCGGTCTAAGTTGTAGGTTGTGTGGATGTGAGAAGGATCCATGTTGAAGCTGGTAATGTCCGCTAGGGAGGGGCGTTGGTTGTAGGAAGGCCTGTCATGATTTTCATGATCTTAGTGGCCAAGGCTAGTGGACTGGCAAGGCCCATTATCGTTGCATTGTGGCTTACATTTATCATGATCCTGTTGATTTTAGATGTAGGGGCCATAGCTTGGTTATTTTAGGTTAGGTTGTGAACTACTATTGTAGGGTTTTTAACCCATTTCCTCGGATTGAGAGTGTGGATGAGGCAGCCAGTAGCCCATTTTCTGGCAATGGAGGACCAGTACTCTTGGTGAATCTGATTGTTTTATTTGAATTTCATCCTATATTTGCAGATCTCTTGTTTGGCATGATTTGGTGTTGCAATTCTCGAAAGAAGGGGAAGGGCACAGGTGCACAGGGGATCATAGAACGTTCCCTAGAAAGAGAGGGTGGCCTAGAAGCAGAGTGTACACTGGGTCACAAGATCAACACCTAAGGCCACGGCTAAACTTGGAGTAGAGGGTGTTCACCGGACCAGGAGATGAGATATCAAATACAAGGAATATTATATAACGAGGTCAAATAGACCATACACAGAACACTTGCAAAGGTATACTAATGTGTCACAGTGAAGCCAGGCCAAGTTATAGTGAAGCCATGACATGCTGTAACAGAACATAGAAGTAACTAAAAAGGACAGGATTCCATGACAAATTATAAGACAAGTCTATGTGTTTCAACCTTATTGAGCATGCTGCTGTTGAGAGTAACTAAGCAACGTTGACCATGAGCATTTCGATCGGAAGCTCAATATGTACAATTCAAAACAAAGGAATTCAATCATAGGGTATGATTGAGTCACATAAGGTTATAGGATGCACCATTCGGGGATAATTCAATTAATAAGCACCTAAATTGCATTCATTGTGTGCATATTGTTTACTTGCAGTGATGCTTCTTTAAGGGTACGAGTTCATGGGGTGAGGTAAGAGATAAAGTGGTTTGGCAACAGAAACCTCAAGTAGAACTCACAGAACTGTCATGCAAGCATACCCTAGGTGGGCTTTGCTTTTCAGTGGCGGCAAGGAAGTGGGGGGAGATCAAAGGGAGCCAAAGAGTTTAGTGATTGTCCACCCGAAGAGCAGGGCAGGCAGGGAAGAAAAGGGATGGGGATGCTGTAGGGTTTTGGAACAGGGGAGGTCATGTTACAGATGACTAGGTCAATAAGAAGAACAAGGAGACAGAGTTCAACAAGTCCGCCCTGTTGAAACAGCATTAGGGGGCAGAAGGGACAATGGGCCTCATTCCGAGTATGGCGGTAAGGGATAGCGGCCACCGGTAAGGGCACCAGTGCCGGTAATCCCTTACCGCTCTACTACGAGGTCCCTTCGCTGGTCCCTACCTTAACGGCTGGTTTTACCAGCCGTTAAGGACGGGACCCGCAAAGGGACCTTGGAGGCAATTACAGTACCGCAATTTGCGGTACCGTAATTGCTGCCTTCCCCATTCCCATTGAGCCCTATAGGGGCTCAAATGGGAATGGGGAAGGGCCAATGGTGAATGGGGAATTACGGCCCCGCCAACCTTGGAATGGGGCGGTAGTTCCGCCATTCACCATGGCGGGATCAGTAAATTACCGGCGGCAACCATGGCGCTAATAGCGCCATGGTTATCGCCTTCCGTGTAATGAGGCCCAATGTTTGTTATTCTTGGCCTCTGGTAGAAGCAATGTTTCCATTTGTTGAAATCATCTAGTGTAAGATGGAGACCATTGATTTAATTGCAGGGTAAAAAACAGGATGAAAAATAACAAAATGTAGGCAATAATGTTGTATTGCAGGTTTAAGTTTTAGTGCGAAAAAAAAAGTCAAATTAGACTTAAAAGGTATAAGTGGTCACAGGGGTTTGGGGGTGTCCCCCCATGAAAGGTATTTGCGGGGCAAAAATAGGTAGAAAGTAATAGGGGTTAGACATTTAAAAACTAGAAAACCAGGATCCAAATGATTTAAAGGTCCACTAGATAGCAGTCACAGACTATAGAAACAGACTGCATATTAGGTTTGTTATATATGCTTTTAGATGTAACGTCAGCATTAAAATCACATATAACCATGTGAGACTGGTAGCAAATTATAGTCCAGCAGACGTTCAGTGACAGCCCTGTACTGCTATGAGAACAGGGCCAGGTCAGCCCCTCATCCCTACATACAGCAATTGACCCCTGGCACCAATAATGGTGTGCAAATGTGCAATAACCAAATATGAGACACTGCAAACCATTCAGAAGTTTTCTTCTTGCTATTGACCCCAAGAAGGGCAACCGGGGCCGCTCAGCAAACAAGCCCGGCATAAACAGACCTGGCTATATTTGCGTGGGACCATGAACAGCTATACTGTTCTCTGAGCTGTGCCAGGGAAAAGAAAACAGGAACCTTCCCCCAGATCTGTGGCTTGTCAAGTGGGGAAAGAAATGTAAAGGTGAGAGCTTCAGATGGGTGTGGCACTGACTGTGAGGCTTAGGAAGAGCTACCCAGACCTGTCAGAGCAAGGGGGCAAGCTCATGTATATGGTAGCTGGTACCCCTCTAGGGTTTGGATGGCCCTGAATCACCATCACCTGAGAGAGATGTCCCACTCCACTCCTTCAAGATGCCAAGATCCAGTGTTGAGTTCCTTGTCACCATTTTGCAGTTTCTATGACCTCCCATGGAGGCCCACAGTGCATCTACAAGCAGACAGGAGCACACAGACAGACATGTTGAGCAAAGCACACGTTTTCCTTTCTCCTGCATGCTACTGTGCATATGGTCCCGTCCATCTCCTGCACTTGCACGCTTCAGCCACCCCTTACTCGAGAGGCCCGCGTCTCCCCCCGCCCCCACAAGCATTACATTGAACACTACACAGCGTTTCTACAGCACAGCAACAGGCCACAATGTTCTCCTCGAAGTTGCCAACTTCATTGGCAAGCCCTGGCAGAGAGCAAAGTGGGGCATGCATTGCTTGGATCCCAGCAGGGCCGCAGGGAAGGAGCCGTACACAAGGCACAAGGGTCTGGCACAGGGCCGATTAATTCCTACATGCAGATAAGTATTTATAAAGCTAAGACAGTACATGTGACATAGCAGGCATGATGATATATTTTATTTGTATCGCGCTCATACACAAGTGTTCCATCCACAAGTGATGGAGTGAATGTTGCCTGTCAGCCATGCTCTTCTCTTATTGTTGTTGTTATTTTCATAGGTGTCAATTACATAATTTGCTATGATATTAACATTAGTCCATTGCATAACCCCACCAGCCAAATGGTAGCTAGAGAATCATTAAACCTACGTGACCACCAGCCTAGCGTCAAGTGGTCTAGGTTAAGACGCCTAAATCCCCTTTGACCCCCACCCCATTGTATGCTGATCCACATGATTCCCAGCTTGCTTGTGCAATGCACTACTCTCCTGGGCTCAAGCTACCGAGTGGGACTTACAGAAGTGAAGGGTTCCACCCATCAGTTTCCAGTGATTTCAAGTTCATAGGAAGTGGAACAGGTAGAGGAAGCCAAGGGGACTGTAGGGCATGCATGGCACTACTACATCACCCCTCCCCCACCACCTATTATTGAAACTTCCACATCCCCCTCTCTGTCCCCCCTCACTCTCTCTCTCTCTGTCTCTGCCCCCCTCTCTCTCTCTGTCCATATCTGCATAGCTCTCCGTCTCTGCCTAGGTCTTCTCTCTCTCTGTCTCCAGCTCTGTCCCTTTCCTCATATATCTCTCTCTTCCTCTCTCTAATTCTCTCTTTTCCGCTCACCCCATATATCTCTGTCTCTCTCTCTCTCTCTCTCTGTCTGTCTGTCTGTATCTCTCTCTCTCTCCATATCCACAATGCTCTCTCTTTCCCTCTCTCCATAGCTCCTGTCTCTCTCTCTCTCTCACACTCTCTCAGCCCTCTCTCTCCCCACACCCTCTCCATATCTCTCTCCCTATCTTGAATAGAAGTAGTAAAAGTGGTGTAAAGGGTTTTAATGTAAGTGTTAAAAGTAATCAGCTTTTATTCGGGCATTTGATCAACTTAAAGTAGATTACTAACATTAAGTGTGAATAGCTCAGGGGTGGTTACCGCCCCTCCCAGACTTCAGGCCGTATAATTGGGTGGAAATAAAAAAAACAGAGCAAAACTGCTTCTTCAGGAGGGCCAGGCCTTCCCTCTTCTTATGAAAATCTGGACACCACTGATTAAAGCTGGAGGAGACAAGTCTTACTTCAATACAGAGTTCTTGAAAAGCAAATAACTCTTCGCTTTGCTATATATATGTACAAATTTGATATCTGTGCGGCCTGCTTCCTAAATATTCTTCTAATTCATTAGTGAATATTTTTCTTACTGAATGAGGCACTTTTCCCAAATTGTCTTTGATCATGTGATCCACAATTGGGAAACATCACTCGGATTCTCCCTATCAAGCAAGAGTTGATCATAACAAAACTCTCTCAAATGAGCATCAACATCTTTCGGAACAATATCTATCACTTTTTCCTGTGTTTAGTACTTGCAGAGACATACATTTCTATTTTGTGTTGAAAGTCACTTTCAGAGATAGTAGAGACAATTTGCAGAAGAGGAAAACATTCATAGGAAGAAGAAAAGATTTGCAGAAGATAAAATTGCTCAGAGGTTGAAGAGAAAAGTTGCAAAAGAGCAAGGGGTTCAGAATCAGAGGTAGAAGAGAAGATGTACAGAAGAGAGAGTTCAGAGTTAGAAGAGAAGATTTGCAGAACAGCAAAGAGTTCAGAGGTAGAAGAGTAGATTTACAGAAGAGGAGAAAGTTCAGAGGTAAAAGAGAAGATTTACAGAAAAGCAAAGAGTTCAGTGGTAGAAGAGTAGATTTACAGAAGAGGAGAAAGTTCAGAGGTAAAAGAGAAGATTTACAGAAAAGCAAAGAGTTCAGTGGTAGAAGAGTAGATTTACAGAAGAGGAGAAAGTTCAGAGGTAGAAGAGAAGATATACAGAAGAGCAAAGAGTTCAGAGGTAGAAGGGAACATTTACAGAAGAAGAGAGAGTTCAGAGGTAAAGGGAAGATTTGCAAAAGAGCAAAGAGTTCAGACGTAGAAGAGTAGATTTACAGAAGAAGAGAAAGTTCAGAGGTAGAAGAGTAAATTTACAGAAGAGCAAAGAGTTCAGAGGTAGAAGAGAAGATTTGCAGAACAGCAACGAGTTCGGAGGTAGTAGAGAACATTTACAGAAGAGGAGAACATTTTGATGTAGATCAGAAGATTTGCAAAAGGGGAACACGTTAAGAGGAGGAAAAGCATATTCACAGAAGAGGGGAGAATTTAGAGGTAGATGAGAAGGTTTGCAAAATAGGAAAGAGCTTAGAGGTAGCTGGAAAGTAGAGGGTCAGAGGGAAGTTGCCAACACCCCCACTAGAGAAGGAAACTGATATTTAACCAGGCACAGCCTTCTTGTCTATCTCCGAACAAGCTCTTACCACAAGCTTGTTCGTGATTGTTTTACAGATTTGGCTCAATTTGAATCCTTCATAAAGCTTTGCAGAGTTACTAGAGTTTCCTCCCGTCTATGAAACTAAGCGATAGACCCATTAAGGACAGAAACATGTGCTCCACTAACTTCAGGCCTCCCAGTCTGTTATCTCCCTACGTTAATAATCATTGGTTGACAACGTGTTTCCCTGTTTGGCCATCAGAGTCAGGATGGAGGTCTCCAAGTCCAATCCGATCACCCAAATTGTTGTATTTGGAAACAGGTTCTAACCACGACAGTGCATAATGTTAATATTTTTTTTAAATCACATATGATTTTCAATAGTATCGGGAATTCTTAACCTTTTACTCACATTTGGTTATTTCTTTTTAATTGTTATATTTGTCAAGTGAGAGGTGCCACCTGGGTTGCTCTTATGGCCCTGCCCTGCCCACAATCACCCAGACAAGTGATTGTGAGGCTGCTGGTAGTTAGCATCCTTTGGGCCTCTTCCATCCAGGTTCTGCGGCTGGGTCCACTGCACCAAATCGCATTATTCATTGGTGGGGGTGTCATGAACTCTACCCTTCAAAGTCCTTGGCACACTTTTCTGCAAAGTGGTGACTTTTTGATATCAAACAGTCCCTTTCAGGTCCGCAGTGAAAAACATTCACTGTCTCATAATAAAAAAGTGCAGCTGAAGTGGACCTCCTATGTCTTCTAATCACCAACTCAATCTGGCAGCGTTGGGTGCTGCGTTAATAGTAGATGAGGTTGCTCAGTAGGTAATGTGAATACTACAGATTTCAATATATAGCCTACGCTTTATAGGTTTCCATCAATATCATCAATATTTGGATTATTCTCCGAGGTAGATAACATGAGTTTCACTGATCTAGGTAATGATAACCCTGATTATTCAAGTGCCAGAATATGATTCAGGCTCTTTGGCACTTTGTAAAGAGTAATTGTATGGATAAGGTACATTCCACCGCCAGCGAACAGCAAACACGTTATCTGCAACACATTCCTAGCTCCAGGACATCCATCCTGTACCCTTGCATACACAGAGGCACACATCTCATCTTCCAGAGGTTTCCTGAAATCATTTTTGAGTGTTTTATTTTCTGCTTCCGCATCGAGAGGGCTATACGTGCACAGCAGAACACATATGCCTGATTCCCGTCTGGAAGGAGGGCTCCATCTTGCATCTTTCTGATGTTCATAAAAATGGGTGTTAACATTAGGTCGGTTAACAGTAGCACATGCTGAGAAACAATTAGAACTAACAGTAGTTTTGGCTGTTAAGAGATTCATCCTTTGGCAAAGCTTCTGATGCTGCAATCCAAAATGTCCTTTCTAATTTAAATGATTTAGCATTCAAGGATATGCCCAGGAAGTACCAGTCAATCAGGATCTTCTGGTGAAATATATATTAGCTCCCCAGCAACTCAGCTTTAGAAGTTAGGCCTGGGGACATAACCTACTGGGTGACCAATGCCTGCTGTTTAGACCAGACTGCATCTGCAAACCTTTCTAGCGTTCAATCTCATGATCCCAGAGTCCTTCCTGTAGCTTGTCCAGGAAAGGCAGGGCTGAAAGGTCCATCCACTGTCAAGCATCACTACCCAGCCACTGCTGCCAAGATCCCAGTGGCCTCGAGCTATTTCACCAAAGTCATTCCATGCACCCATAGAATTATTCGCCCCGTGCTTGTATGTTAAGGTTCTCCTCTGGGGGTGATGTTTCCTTCTTCATTATGTCTGTTGGCGCTTCCAATGACCAATCACGATGGAGAGAAAGCTTGTCATGACTTTTTTCCCTTCCTCCCTACAGGCAGCCCCTCTTGTGGCGGCATCCTTTCTCAGTCATCAGGAAACTTTACAAGCCCCAATTACCCGAACGCTTACCCAAACAATGCATTGTGTGTATGGCAGATAGAGGCACGGAACAACTTCTGCATCAAGGTCATCATCTCCGGAATGCGGTACGTAAAGCAGTAAGGGCGTCCAGGGAGCCCTTGCTTCTTAATAACTATGTCTGTGTAGTGATGTGGGTTTGAATGCCAGGTATTGTCCTGCTGGCCATCCATGCATGTGGGTAGAATATTGGCACCTGTGGATGCGTGACTGCTCAGGAGAATGTTGATGCATAGTCTGAAAGTGCCAGATAGGCCGCACCTGGAATGGATGAGTGTGACGAACTGGATTCCGCCTCGCAGGAGTACAAGGATGAGTCCGGACAAAATGGCCCACTCTGCCCTCGCAATTCTACAAACCAAAACACAATGTGAGATCTCCAGAACAAATTTGCAGCCTCGAAAGATCCAAGAGGAACTGAGCGAATCTGGTGAAATCGTGGAAGACCCTTTATTTTAAGGGCAAGAGTCCACAGGTGATTGGACTAAAGATAGGCTGCCTTAGTGGTCCAATCCCTGCTCCGGAATGGAGTGGACTTTGCCCTGTTGTTGTCACACCCAAAGTGCTTTGATCCAAAGGAAGTACAGGGGACAGGATAGAGAGAGACATTGAGAACCAAAATGGTGGAAGTTGTACTAAAGTATGTCCGGACGTGCAGGTAAGTTACTAATATGTCTTTAATATCTCCAAGTACAGGTTTACTCGTAGGAGAACAGACACCAGCTTCCCACCCGGTGGGCACTCACCAACTGACTCTCCCTTGAACTCACGCACGTCACCCAAGTCATACAATGCACTTCTGTAGGCACGTGCATTCCATTCCACCCAAGATCACAGATTACAACAGAAGTCTCCTTTCATTGACCATAGCCCTCCAGCCTATCATAATCCCGCCTCCTCTTCTCACTGAGAAGAAAGGTATTTAGACACGCAATAGTCTGGTGTGAGGCCACTCCTTTTGAATGGGTGTGCTGCCTTGATGCCTCGGCCACGAGAGCTGTCTCGATTGAGCAGAATGCACATCACTTTCTACAGTGGAGCTGGCACATGTGCGACATCAATTGGAATGTGGTGGTTGTGATCATAAGAAGCACCGTGCACTATGCATAGCTTTTATTTAGAGTTTACCGTGCCACCAGCATGGGTGGCTCATGATCATCATAGTTTTGGGCACAGTGGGGCATATCTTAAATGCTGCCTCTGCGCTGCAGGTGCTTGGCTGTCTCTGCGGCTGTCAAGTGGGCACCTTGTGACCTTCGAACCCACTTTGTGGCACAAGTAGAAGGCTACTTTTTTTAATTGGTGTTTTATAATGTGCCATACTTGAGTTCGGTTTTCAAGCGCGGATCCGGGATTCAAACCTCTGCTGCTCTCTGCGGTCTTGTTTCCAAGACCAGCGCGTTGCCCCTGTGCTATCCTCCGTTCACTGATGCAGCAGGGTACGAGTGCACTATGCTTTTGGCATGCAGGCGATGGGAAAGGGGGAACCGGCTTGGCTGATTACCTCTTTTTGAGATGGAATTACCCACATCATTCTATTTGTTAATGCTAATCAAAAAAGCCTGGTCTTTGCACCCTTGCCAGATAGCAATGAGGATGGCCTGTGGGTGGTCCCTATGCAAGCAACTGAAGGTTCCACCTGGAACATATATCTCCCGCTTAATAAAACACCTGAATGGTTTCCATTCTTTTTACCACTTTTTTTACCACATTTTTGCATTGAAAATGCAGGGGAGGGGTGTTTTCCGTTAGAGAATATGGTATGGGTTAATGGTGGACTTTAGTTGGGGGGTGGCAGTGGATGGCGTGAGGGGACGCTGTAGGGTTCTCACCCTGCTTTTTCACTGCAAAAAAAACAACTGTGGAAAATCACCAGTAAAAGCGCATATAACGCACCTGTAACATGCAGGAGGCTCCAGCTGGTCTGGGTCTGGGAAAGGCCCTTGGCTGGTCTGTGTCTGGGAAAGGCCCTCGGCTGGTCTGTGTCTAGGAAAGGCCCTCGGCTGGTCTGTGTCTGGGAAAGGCCCTCGGCTGGTCTGTGTCTGTGTCTGGGAAAGGCTCTTTGCTGGTCTGTGTCTGGGAAAGGTCTTTGGCTGGTCTGTGTCTGGGAAAGGCCCTCGTCTGGTCTGTGTATGGGAAAGGCCCTCGGCTGGTCTGTGTCTGGGAAAGGCCCTTGGCTGGTCTGTGTCTGGGAAAGGCTCTTCGCTGGTCTGTCTCTGGGAAAGGCCCTTGGCTGGTCTGTGTCTGGGAAAGGCTCTTCGCTGGTCTGTGTCTAGGAAAGGCCCTCGGCTGGTCTGTGTCTGGGAAAGACCCTCGTCTGGTCTGTGTCTGGGAAAGGCTCTTGGCTGGTCTGTGTCTGGGAAAGGCCCTTGGCTGGTCTGTGTCTGGGAAAGGCCCTCGGCTGGTCTATGTCTAGGAAAGGCTCTCAGCTGGTCTGTCTCTTGGAACATCTGCAACTCTTTGTAAGACATTTGCATTCATGGTGTAGGAAAAAATCTAAATGTCCCACTTGCATTAAAGGCGTGAAATCCCTTAGCTCTTGTTAAGATCTAATGTATACATCACCTATGGGTTCTTTCAATATCTTCCAGCCTCTTAGAATGCTCCGATTTACTATCTCTGTTGCAGGGAAAAGTAATCTGCCTGTGTGACATCTCTTTCCAGGGGCACAAGGGGAGGCTTAGGGGTTCCCTGCCCCTGCCTTGAGTGAGAAGATTTACTCAAATACAGGTTTTATCTTGTCCAGGAGTGATTCTCCTCTCTGCCTGCATGTTTACAAGAGGCTCCTCTGAGTGGTTGTGCATTGCTGCAGTGGTCATTGTAGCACCTACAGAGTGTAATCTCTTCTGGTAACCTTGCAATATAGGTGCAACCATTGTCACCCTGGCAGTGGTTTGTACTGGTGGAATTGTGGCTGAGAGTCCCAGTGTTCCCATCATGCTGACCTCTCTTTGACACTCACCTTTGACGATGTTGAAGCTGAATACCTTTGTGATCACGTCTTAGGTGCTGTAATCTACTTGGAGTCCCTTGTCTGCCTCCTTACTCTTCGAGAGAAGCCTGGGCCACCCTTTGTGCTGTACCTATTCATGGGCACCTCAAGGCAAGTCCTGATGGTAGGATATTTCAGGACCTCAGTGTGCCACCTGATCCATTTAGATCTAGACCTGGGGAGGGGGCACAACCTGTGCGTTAATGCAATTAACACAAACAATGAACAGTACAGTGTTTGGACTTGGTGGCAACCACTGCCACAAACAGTGGAAATCCAATAAACACACACCCAGGACCAAGAAGACAAACCCCAGGATGCCACCCTATATCTTAAAAAAACAATGTTTACATATGTTATTAAGTTCATAAATGTCAGTGGTTTCATACATGATGAGTGATCTCAACATCCATCTGGACTCTCCTGACTCCTCAAGACCTTTCTGCAACCTATGCAATTCTCTCTTCCTCTCTATCCTAATCTCTGGCTCTATGCACACTGCGACGCACACCTTGGATGTTCTCATCTCTACTGGCATCCCTCCCTCTACCCCTCTCACTAACTCTCTCTCCTGGACCGAACACTCTCCTCTTGCAGCAACACACCCGGCACTGCCACTCGGCTTCAAAGTCACCAGACCCATGAAAAAAAGTGACAGTGGCTGCCTTTTGCCTCCACCTACTCTCCTCCTCCTCCCACTCCTAAGGCTGACTCCCACCCTGACACAGCCCTCGCTAAATTCAGTCTCTATCTCCGACACTGTTGACACTCTTGTCGCTGTCATGAGGATCTGACCGAAGCCTTCCAAAAAGTGCATCTCTTGGTACGGCTTCGACCTGGCTGCCCTTAAACACAAAAGTAGTGCAGCTGAGAGGAAATGGAATTCATCGGGCGCACCATCTGACAAACTAGTCTGCAGCCTTGTCCAAAGGCAATATCGACTCGGCATTCGCTCCAAGAAAAGTGTCTTCATTTAAGCCCGCATCTCCGCGGCATCTAACACCACCAAACTTTTCAAAGTCTGTAAGGAACTGGCCAGTCCTGCAGCAACCTCTTCATCTGACACACCCACCCAGCACCCTTACCTTGCCCTGGCTGCACACTTCACCACAAAAACCCAAGACATCCTTTCCTCACTCTCTTCCACTCCACAGTATACACTAACACTGAAGCCTCCCTTGCCCCCCCCTCCTCTTACCCTCTCTTCTCTCTCACCCGTCACACCTGATGAGGTCACCAGACAAGTCCGGTCTATGAAGGCTTCATCCGAACAGATGGACCCCTGCTCCTCAAAAACCATTAAGGACAATATTGATTCCCTCGCCCCAGCCTTAGCTGATTGCTGCAATCTCTCCTTCTCCACTGGAGTTTTCCCAACTGCCCTTAAGCACTCCCTTGTGCACCTTCTCGGCCGACCCCTCCATTCCGGCAAACTACAGCCCCAATCTCCATAACTCCTTTCTTGGGCAAATTCCTGGAGAAGTTAGCTATCACTCAGCTGACCCTCCACACTGAATCTATTGGCTGCTTCCATGACCATCAATCGGGCCTTAGAGCATCCAGAGGCACGGAAACTGCTCTTCTGAACACCCATGAAGACCTGCTCTCAAATCTTGACACTAACACTCCCTCTGGACTCATTCTCCTTGATCTCACCTCTCCACTGCCTTTGACACAGTTAACCACAACATCCTGACTGCACGTCTCTGTGACACCCTGGGAATCACAGGTCAGGCTCTGGCGTGGTTAATCTCCTTTCTCTCCGACCGCCCATCCCATTCGGAACTCAGAGCCTTTCTCTCGACTATTGCTCTCTCAACCTGTGGCGTTCCCCAGGGATATAACCTCCCCCCCTGGTTGTTCAGCATCTATATGGCTGCCTTGGCACGTGTGATCGCCACTTTCACCTCTAACTTCCAGTCTGACGCGATGACATGCAACTATCTTTCAGACTACCCTCAGCCGCCGCCGCCTCCTCCTTACGCATATCTGACTGCATGTCCGCTATTCAGTCTTGGTGTGCCGCAAACAACCTCTGCCTCAACGCCAGTAAGACTGAGATCATTTGAATTGGGACCTCTGCTCCTGCTTTTCCACTCTCACTCTGACCGGCCTCCCTTGGCTCTACGCCCGCACACACCTGCGAGGCAAAAAACCTTGGGGTCATCTTCGACTCCACTCTCTCTTTCTCCTCTCACATCTCTGACATTTCAAAAAAGTCTAACTATCAGCTACACCTCAGAGGTACTCTACCTTTTCTCACTTTCCCCCAGCATCTCACTGTCTCCAGAACCTTGGTTCTCTATAGTCTGGACTATTGCAAAAGCCTCTTCCTCAACCTCCCTTCCTCAGCCCTGCGCCCTCTGCAACTCATCCAGAACACAACCGCCCGACTTACCCTTGATCTCAAGCCCAGGGACCGCATCTCTCCGGCACTGAAATCCCTTCACTGGCTTCCTGTGGCTGCAAGGATCAAGTACAGTGCCCTCTGCATTGTCCACAAGGCTTTCTGGGGCCTGGGACCTACTTACCTGCAATGCTGCCGACCTTAATACTTTCCCTCATGAGCCCTCCGCTCATCTACCTCCAACCGTCTGCGAGTGAGACTGTTCTCCAAGCAGAGATCGGGCGGGAGAACCTTATCCTCAGCAGGGGCCTCCCTCTGGAATAGCCTCCCTGCTGCCCTCCGCCTTGAGCGTGACCTTCTTAAGTTCCCTGTAACTCCTCAAGACCTTCCTCTTCTCCTCCTCCTTTGCTCTTCCTCTACCCTGCTATCCTAGCTCTCTACTCTCTCCATTTTTCCCTCCTCCTCCTTACAGCTTGCTGACTGGCCGCCTGGTGTACCTCTGAGTCTCACTGGTCCCGGGCATGCCCTCCAGTCCTCTCTCGCACTTGCCTCTGGCACCTACACCCACCCTCCTTCACGGCACTTAGAACTAACCCTAGAGAGTGGCTATTTCTGCAATTACCCTAGTCTCCACAGACGGGGTGCACTTGAACCTCCCCCTCCTTGTTACTGTCTAGGCACTTGCACGATCCAAATGCACCGTGCCTGAAGATCGTCTGTTCTCCCCTGTCTTCTCCCCACTAATTGCACTGGTAAAACTGCAGAGTCGTTGGCAGGCCTATTTGCTGTATCTCAACTGTTAAATGTAATTTACGCACTTACTCTGTCTGTGAAGACTATTATCGTCTCAGAATTTCAAGGGCTCTTAGCGACTGTTGTTTTATTCCCCTGTTCCCACCCTCCTTGAGCGCTTTGAAACACTTTCCTGTGTATAGGCGCTATATAAATAAACAATACAATACAATACAATTTAAACTGAAACCAGAAAAAGTGATGGGTGGAAGGTTTTGAATTATTCTGAAACACTGGCATTGCTCTGGGTAACCTTCCACGCAAGCAACCCCAGACATGTTTCGGCCTTGATAGGCCTCCTCAGTGAGGGGCAGCTTGGTACCCTGTAGGAAATTTGAAGGTCTACATAGAAAGCAAACCCTGATCTGTGGGAGAAAAGATTGATGGTGCTGGTGGCGGGGGCGTATGGCTGTGGACGTATGCAGGGCTACCTGTTCCTATTTCAGAAGTTGCTGTGCAAAGAATCGTCTGGTGTGATGCCCTGCTGCCAGGCTCTCCAGCGAGTGTACCAGCAGGCTGTTTATGTGGGCTCCCTAAGCGGCACATTGACACCTGGGTATTGTGCCTCAAGATGTGAAGTCGAGTATGGTGCCCCCCAAAAATAATATTGTTGTGTTTTCGTAGGCAGGACACATTAGACCTTGCGTTGTGACATTTGGTCTATCACTGCCACAATGTGATCTTCACATTGATCCAAAGTTTACTCCCCCTCTTGAAATCCAGTTTGGGTTCTGGTTAGAAAGCCTTTATCCTGATCCAGTTTGTTGCAACATCACAAGATGGGTCCAGAAAAAGTACTTGATAAATTCTAGATTGAGATCATTCTATAATGTGTCAGTTCACAAGAATCCAATTCTCTGTAGATGGGAATATAGCTCGTCATCAAGACTAAAGTATTCTCCCAAATTCAATTAAATTCCAGTATAACCAACATAACAATACAGGATTTAATGTAGAAAGTGAAATAGGACTGTATAAAACACTGAACTCAAAGACCAGGTTTCTGAATTACATTTCATCAAGACTCTGCAGGATTTGAGCTTCTTCATAAGAAAAAAAACACTTTGGAATATTTATTTGTATTAGTATTTATTTTGGTTTATAAAGTGCCTTCCACCAAAGCGTTGGACAAAACAATAAACAGTACAATGACAAAAGTGTAGAATCAGGGTGGAACGTCAGATCACAGTGAGAAAAGATGGTCTTTGAGGTGGGTTTTGAACACAATTAGAGGAGCTAGAGTAAATTGAAAAGGGCAAAGTATTCCAAAATGTTGGGGCAAGCAGAGAAAAAAATGTAAACCTAGAGGGGGCACATGGAGGACAGGGAACGGATAGAAGAAATTGAGATTGAGACTGAAGAGGGCGAGGAGGAGAGTAAAAAGAGACAAGAGAAGTCGGCAAGATGGTTGTACTTGCTTAATAATGTAGCAGTTGTCCCCCATCCTCCTTGACACATGGAGGGCTCCACACTTTCCTGGCGAAATTGGCAAGCACAAACCAACTTGTGGTGGATGCTGGCGCTTGTACCTGATCCCTATTCATGATAGAAGCCAGGTCGACATGAAGCTCTAAAACTGCTGGGTTCCCTCACTAGTTTCACGAGTTTACTTGTTGATATTAGCACCCCTGAGAAAACAAGATACTTTCACCCAAAGAGGGGAAAACAACAACAAAAATTTCGGCAACATCCGATTACTGAGAATAAAGTTGAAATAACCCTATCACAAGATCATAGCCACGCCCCCTCTGACGTCCATCCTACAAATTTGGACAACGCGCGCCTGCGCCGGCGCGCAACCAGCTGATTACCCACAGAGTACTGACTGCACATCTGCACCTAACTCTGCTCTGCCTCAGCGCTTCATCCGGGACCAGCGCTCTCTACAAATTAATTGGACATTGTGGACTCTTATGGTACTATTACTGGGACTATTGCTATATTGCTATATCGCTATATTGCTACTCCCCTAATCTACTTTAAATCATTTAATATACGTTTTTCTTTCTATTCAGATCATAGCCATCCATCCGCCCATCCTACAAATTTGGACCCCGTGCGCACCTGCGCGTGTGCACCCAGCCGAGTACCCGCAGAGTACTGACCGCTGCACCCCGGCCCAGCGTGTCAGCGAGTTACTCTGCCAGGGGGCGCTAAATTTTGCTACCTCTTTCTACCTCCTTCTATCCCTCTCTCATTTACTTAATTCCATCTTACTGTCGACTGAATCCTTATTTACCCTATTCTTGAAACTTGAACCCACTACCTTGTTCACACTAGTTAAATAATTGCCATTGTCAATTCCGGCTTGCTAAATCACACGAGACAATGAATCGACTCACTGCGGGCATGCCACGTGTCCCGAGTCTTCTATCTCAACATCGGAGCCTAACTAAGTCACCAGTAAGTATAGGCTTGCCCAAACTTGGACTAATAGCCAAGAAAAACATAAGGTTCTCACCCGATATCCGCCATTTTCTAGTAAATCCTGATTCTTCCGTAGCAATCACTACCGACACTCAACCGGCGAGTGTTGGATGCAGGGCTTCATCTAATTTAGCCCTCCTGTAACAGCATTGTCCAAATAGAGCAAACCAGCCTGTCTTTTTGTCGGATACAACAATGCAACGCTGTACATCGATATCTTCAAGTACTTCGAATAATGAGTATTTCCACACGCCAACCTATCTCCGTGAATTTTGCATGGAACCCATTACCACTAACTGTATTTAACCTTCCCGGTCTTGTGTGCCCCAGGCATTATATTCCCAAGTGGCAAATCCTGTGTTTAACAAAACATCAGTTCATAATCAAGCTGCACCTACTTCTTATGCCTTATGCCTTACGCAATCCCTCCTTTCCGATTTCCTCTTCTACTCAGTTGGCTGATGTTATTCTCACTGAGTCTACCGCATTTCAATCAGCCGCTCCTAACGACATGAATATTTCTGCACTTTCCAAAACTCCAGAATTATACACTACTGATGCTCCTGAAGATATTATCTCACCCGGCGAGTCTCAATCATCAATAGTTGCTTAATTTTCCCGTCTATCGCCAATCCGGCACTAGAAGCTGCACTAACTGCTATCAACACAAGCATTTTCTTGTTGGTTAAACTGTTTGAAGTATTGGATCTTAGATCCGCAACACAACATGACTCCTTACTCCTCTTGCATAAGAAAATGGACTGGCTTGCTGCACCTTGAATTAATACTACTTTATCGGGAATTAGTGGCCGAGCCTCATATTGTAATACCTTTGGAGATACCACCAATTGAAGAGGCTAGTGATTAGGTTCAATCAATCATTCATGTTCCTCCAATTACCAGTCCTAGTGAGACAATAATTAACTCCCCTGAGATCAAAATCATTGAAAAAGCTGTTTATGAGGTATTTTCAAAACCTGCCGCATTAGTAGACGAAGAAGGAGAGGCAACAGAAAGCGTAAGTCTCAAAGTTTTAATATATCCAACCGTGATCTGGATATCGAACAAAGACCTATCAAAAAATCTAAAAACACGTCCCCCTCTCCAAAAAACAAAAATTTGAAATCTAAAACCAAAAACTTCATTGCAAATCTGGCTTCTGCTGACCTTGTGTCGTTTGAGTCATCTAACAAGCTGCTGGACCAAGCATCAAATCTGCCTATTGCATCCTCAGCCTCTGCTATGCCTCCTGAATTGGACCTTGACCTCTCCAAAGGTAAGAAGCTCGACCTTATACCTTCTGTATGCAATGATGATGATGAGCCAAATCAACAAAATACGAATGACACGCATGAACAGCTTATGAATCTATCTGTTTATCCCAATGACCCAATCATAGATGATGTACATCACGGTTTACATAATATTCTGCCCAACAAACAACAGTGAATTCCGACCTTTCATGTAAACTTTGATATTAACTCCACTTCTACAGCCAAGCATATCTGCTTTAACTGAGAGACCCACTTCCTTAATTATACCTCCTTCAACCTGTTCAAGCACTCACGTGAACTCAGCTCATCATCAGTTAACATCAAAACTTCCACTTGCAAATGTATCCAAATTAACATCCCCTGCGACATGGCGAGCTCTGCCTAAATCTTTGCCGTCAATTCCACTAGATATTGTTTATGAAGAACAGACACCGGATGTATATTTGCCGAATCCCTCAATCTTAGAAGATGAGTGTATACAAATCACAATGCTTGATACAGTTTATTCAGACCCATTTACAAACCGTACAACAATTTTACTAATATTGAACTCGATTCCATCACTGCGACAGATAGATTCTAATGATATAGAATCAGTATGGTATCCCATCTCAGCCCAACAAGACATTAGTGTAATTAATGTCCGCTCAAGAATTGTAAGAAACCTAATATGGAATGAAAGGCAAGAACTGTTCAATAGAGGTTTGTGTCTAGAAGCCTTCCTTCCTCCATCTGCGATTAAAGATTCCACCTCTAAAAATGCAAATGTGAACTCAAATCAAAATGATAATAAAGAAGCCAGATCCTCATACAAACAAGATACCCCCTACCCATCTAAATGGGATTGGATAAAAAATAAGGCAAAGAACCTCCAAGATCAGACAAATCATTAGGATAAACTCCCAAGCACATTCCGCAGTTGTTCTTTAATGTCCAGGAATACTAGGGGTTTTTCTCATCTTCTCTTTAATGACACATCAAAATTAAGCAAATACGATATAGTTCTTTTGCAAGAGACATGGCTCCAATCTATTCCCATCTGGGAGGATCACCAAATCAATATCGTGGCTGCATCCAAACCTACGAGAGGGCGTCCGGCTGCTGATCTGCTAGTTGCTGTTCGCAATGACTGTCAATTGTCTCTTAGAGCCTGGTCATTACCTGATATTGGGATTCAAGCGATCAAATTGTCTACCACTAATACTTACCATCCCTTGTTTCCAAGTTGCCTAATATTAAATATTTATTGGAATCCGGTCTCTCCATCGGAACCACAGTTTATTGACAAAATCGACAATCAATCCTTAATGAATACCAACATCAAGACAGTAACAATTGCCGGGGACTGCCATCTCAACTGCATTACCTCTAACATTAAATACAACTCAAGAGCATTTAGATGGGCTAAACTGGCATCATTAAGAAACCTTTCTATGCTAAATGACTCGACACCTGAAGACTCTCTGGCAAAGCCGACATGGAGCCAAAACGACAGTAAGTCTATTTTGGACTATGTTTATATTTCCTCAGAGGCTAACAATCTGGTAGCGACATTCCAGGTTCTACCCGCAAAACTTAGTGACCACAATATACTTAGAGTTACCTGGGTGCCTCATTGTGTGGAGAACCAAGATTATTATCCATTGACTCTCGAAATAAATAATGCGGGCAACCGCCTTAAATGGCACCCTGCCCAGATAGCAAAATTACAAAACAAAATCTCAAAAGTAAACCCGCACTTCTCTGCATCTTTTAATATTTTTTATTATGATTGCATCTTGATTCTTAAACAAGAAGCATGTGAATCATCTCGCCCCTCCCATATGCACAAATATTCACGCCTATTACAGATTTCAAATCTTAAAAAAGAATTGAGACACAACCTAAGAACTGCATCTGTTAGGTTGCGTAAGTCATTGAAAAATCAAATAAAAAGGCAATACAAAACCAAGATTAAACAAATTCTACATAATTACAAGCAAGAGCAAGCAGAAAGCATGTGAAAAGCACTAGTCACTAAATCCGCAGGCAAAATATGGAAAGTTATCCATAATGTGCCCTCCAATGCACATAGATCCATATTGTTGAATCCTACCCCAGAAACTGTTTGGTTCACACACTTTCAATCACTCCTACAAAAATCTGATTTGGAATATAATCTAGAACCTATAACTAACCCTGTTCTAACGGATGTCAAATTTGACAAATTAGATATTCTAATCATAATAAAGAAGCTAAGCTCATCAAGAGCTCCGGGCGCCGATCAACTCACTAATGCAATACTCAAAACAGACCCTGAGAGGTGGGCATCTGTGCTGAACATGATTTTCTCTAGAGTCATAGAGTTAAATCTAATTTCACCATCCTGGCAATGGGATATAATAATCCCCATATTTAAAAAAGGTGACAGGTCTGACCCCAACAATTACAGACCCGTAGCACTGCTAGATGCACCTGGGAAAATATTTGCAAAACTAGCTCTTCGTGATTTCTCAAAATGGCTTTTGAACGACGCCTTCTTGATGTGAACCAATCGGGTTTTGTTCCGGGTATTGGAACCACACTAAATCTATTCATTTTATCAATTCTAAAGCAACAAGCAATCTTATCCAAACAACCAGTTTTTATTGCTTTTATAGATTTTAAGCAAGCCTTTGACTCAGTGTCGAGACCAATCTTATGGCGAAAACTTTTAGATGCTAAGTGTCCACCGTATATTAGGTTCTTAATTCTCACATTTTATTTTACAATCCAAAATTGAGTCTAAAAAAGCAAGCCTCCCCCTCATAAACAACCTCACATCACCTACTAATTCCACCTGCCAAGCCAAGAACAACCTATTCGAATTCTCAACCATAACTATCAAGGAGGTTGAAGACATAATAAACTCACTCAAACCCCCTAAATGTCAAGGAGACATTTGCCCAGCCCCTATCATTAAAGAGGCGGCCACAAATCTTGCCCCGTTCATCACCTCTCTCATCAATTCCTCCTTCACATCCAGTATAGTCCCCAACAACCTAAAGGACTCGTGGGTACTACCTCTCCTCAAGAAACCTACTCTAGACCCCAACATTCCCACAAACTACAGACCCATAACTACCGTCCCCTTCCTACTAAAAATCCTCGACAGAGCGGCTTACTTGCAGATACAGGACCATCTTGAAAAAAACAACCTATTAGGACTTAGGCAATCAGGCTTCCGACCCAAACATGGCACAGAGACAGCCCTTATAGACCTCAAGACCCAAATAGACAATCTCAAAGGCAAACTAGCCCTCCTTCTACTTCTTGACCTCTCTGCCGCCTTTGACTTGGTAAATCACAATATACTATGCCAACACCTAACCTCAGCAGCCAACTTCTCGGACAAAGCAAACGCATGGATCCAGTCATTCCCGAATAACCGATCCATGAGGGTCTTTGCTCCTACGGCAGCCGCTAATCCAGCCCCCGTCACATGTGGCGTCCCCCAGGGCTCATGTGTCTCCCCCACACTCTACAATGTCTTCACAAAACCGTTATTCGACATACTGGACCAACTGGGTGTCATATATACCATTACGCAGACGACACCCAAATACTCATACCACTAACTGGAGACTACGCCACTGACAACGCTGTACTTAATAACATATACTCCATCACACAAGAATGGATGGCTAACCACAGCTTATGCCTCAACGACGGCAAAACTGAACTGCTCCTCCTAGGATCTCAAGCCAGACTCAACAATCTCAACAAATAATTCCAATCTTTCATTATTGACGGCAACAACATCCTGACCTCCAACAACGTCAAAACTTTAGGAATTTATCTCGACTCCTCCCTCACTCTGACCAGACAAATCAACGCCACTTCATCCGCCACTGCTTACACTTGTAAGCTTATTAATGCGTGTAGACCCTACCTCTCGACCCCTAACTGCATTACGCTAGCCAGAGCACTTGTACTCTCGAAAGTCGACTACTGCAATGCCCTATATCTGGGCACTAGCATTAAGAACATCAACAAACTCCAAATAATCCAAAACAATGCACTTAGATCAGCATTGAATCTCCCCAAGCATGACCACATATCAAACATCAGACGCTCCAATCAATGGTTATCCATACCTCAAAGAATCGATTATAAAACACTTTCCCTTACACACAAGTGTCTACACAACCAAGCACCGAGATACCTATCAGACAACTTTTCGGTCGACACTCCATCCCGCCTAACCAGATCAGCCTCAACACAAACCCTAATCATTCCTAGGTTCAAACTACAAAAAGCAGGTGGCACCAGCTTCACCATACTCGCATCTAAGCTTTGGAACTCCCTCCCCATCACGCTCAGAGCTGAACCCTCCTTTTACCGCTTCAGAAGCGGAGTCAAAGCATGGCTTCTTGCCAATGAAAGATAAAAGCTATACTCAATAGGCAACTAGGAGTACTCATTTCCCACTCCCTGTACATATTTACCCTTCCTGATAATCTTCTATTCTTTTACCCGCTGTACATAGATCTCTACGACCTGTACATGCGCTGCTTTGTATTTACCCTTTCCGTACTGTATTGTATTGATTACTGCTTTTAACTACGTGTACCTCACTGCATTAACTATGTAACCTTTGTCAAGCGCCTGCATGCCCCAGAGCCAGGCGACGATATACAAATTATAAACTAAACTAAACTATTCTAACACCACTATAAGAATCAAACTGACATACAATGGTCTGTTGTCAGAGTCAATAGAAACCAATTCTGGTTTAAAACAAGGAAGTCTGTTTGCTTCAATCTTGTTAAATTTGTATATTAATGATATACACCTTGCTTTTAATTCTACACGCTCGTTTGCGCCAAAGTTGGATGACCACGAAATATCATACTTACTATATGCAGATGATCTCATGTTATTAGATAGAACTCCTATTGTTTTACAGAGAAAACTATTGGCTTTATCTGAATATGCACAGAAGAATGAACTGTTAATTAATACATCCAAATCTAACATTCTCATTTTACAACATCAATGCTCGTCAGCCAATTACAATTTTAATTGGAAAGTAAGAAATTGTACCTTGAGACAAGTACACGAGTATACATATCTGGGAGTGAATGTAAATACACACTCTCTGGATCTTCCATATCAAGGAGAACTCTCAGCTAGAATGAGATTACTTGCCATACAGGGCAAAGCTCTACAGAGAAACTATGGCAGATTCTCCATCATTCCCTCTAGGATATTCTATCTGCAAAAAGTGTTACCAATAATAACACATGAAGTCAAACTAAGATCAACCCCAAGGCTGTCAAGTGGGATATCCTAGAGGGTATTTACTGGAAACACACCCTCCCGGTTCCTGCATGTACTTCCATTTCCCTTTTTAGGTTTGAATTGGGTCTCATATCCTTGAATGCTTCAGTTTCCTGGCTTATGTTAGCTCTTTACGGAAAATGTTTAATCTCCACTGATTCAAGCAAGAATTTGTTTCCTGTGTTAAAAAAAGTTTTACATAAATGAATTTTGAAGCCACTTTTAGAATGGTAAAA
The DNA here is from genome assembly GCF_040938575.1 of Ambystoma mexicanum. Classification (NCBI taxonomy): domain Eukaryota; kingdom Metazoa; phylum Chordata; class Amphibia; order Caudata; family Ambystomatidae; genus Ambystoma; species Ambystoma mexicanum. The sequence goes on from NC_090929.1 coordinate 1,685,999,652, forward strand.
ATCATGTATTTTAATTCTTCAAGAAGCTGACATTTCTATAGACCAATTGTTGGAATTCCCAGATAAGGCCAAATTAAAATTATGGAGAAGCGATTGGATAAATGCTATTGACCAAATCAAGGTGTATCAAGCTGTAAAAAAAAGGTGCTTTTCAATTGCGCGCTGTAAATGTCTTACCACAGTATCTTATTAAGTTCCCAGATAGAAAGTATGCAGATGCCTTTCTACGTTTTCGATTCAACTTACTCCCCACTAAAGACAAACTTGCTTCATACAATAACTCCTTACATTAATCCAGATCATGCACCTATTGTAAGGCTCCAGAATCCATAGAGACCACAAGACACCTTCTAGTAGATTGTTGATCATTGACAGATACAAGGACTCGTTATCTTCATTAAACATTTTAGACATCGACCTCTGTTAACCAAAGATGAATTGTGGGAGGCGATATTCAATACTTCTAGCATTTCCCTCATTATAGACTTCATACAGTTTCTGAAACAACTCAGATTGATATTGCCTACATAAACACTATTCACCAAGTGACAATATCTTTGATGTTACTCATATGTAATTTATTTAGAAATATTTGTCTAATACTTAAGCTTATTTTACCTTTGCAATATGGAACCATGCATTGTATGACTGTTACGTTAGTCATAGCACCGTTTCGGATTAAGAATAGTTAATCCAAGAAATAGACTATGGGAATCTTAGTACTTATTAATGTTAATTAGAATGTTGTTTATTTTTGTCTTGTTAATTTCTTTTGTCTTTCCATTGCTCCTTATTATAATCCTTTATCACTATCTGTGTGATATCTAACTAAATCTTTCTATAAGATGAAATATTGAAATATCGAAATGAAAATGAAGATGCAAGTAATTGAAAAAGTTGTTAATTCAACTGAACCAATTTTATCAAAATAAAAAAAAGTAATTTAATACAACATCATCTTGAATATTGCAAGACAAAATTTGCATGAACGCGTGCGAATGCCCTCATTTACTGTAAAGCACACAGAACACTCAACACCTGGCCCAACAGTTGTCTCGGGGTCCTGATGAAGGTCTATGATAATGTGTTATATGGAAGACAGAACATCCATGCTTCGCAGGGACCTCTATAGCCTCGACGAATTGACCATATTATATGCCAGGGGATAGGTCCTTGAAGGACTTGTGAACAGGTTACCACCTGGAAAGATAGTATTTCCCAGCAATAACATCTACATTAATAACCTTTCCATATGTGCCAATTCCCTCTCTAAACCACCTTGTGATATAGGTGGAATGGTATTATTTTCTACCCCCTCTGTCAATGTAAGAAACAGTGCCCGGCAAACAATTCTGAGGGCGCATCAAGAAGACATGAGTCTGGCAAGAATCAATCCATGCCAACTCGCGGGGATTGAGCCTCACAGACAGATTGAATTTAACAAGTGAGTGAAGAGTGGGGCCCAAAGCACTATTGTAAAATGTGAAAAGTCAGCCGTGATGAAATCTGTAAACAGATATAAAAGGTTTTACCCATCGTTGTTCACTAAAGAGTCAGAGTTTCTGCCATCCATGGTAGAAGCCGCCCACTCAAGCTCATGGCAGGCTGCGTTAGTCCAGTCTAGGTTTGCCAACTCCCAGATGCTTCTATAGGAACCCCTCTTTTTGACAATTATAGGTCAATTTGTAACAGGTCTCGGAAGCACCCCTCATAGCTCAAGTTTGGAATTTCACAACAAGAATTAATTATGAACTACTCTTTAATAACCTTTTATAAAGGTCTTCATAATTAGTCCTAATCAATGTTCTTGTTAATCGTGATCATCCATTTTATTATTTAGTGGGTAAAAGTAATTTCCCTGAAATTAGGAGTTCATTATCTCACGAGAATGCTGTTATAATTAGAAACTACATCAACACATTGTCAGGATTCTCGGAGGCCTTCATGGCATTATTTGCGTAAGACTGGGGACGTGTGTTTGCACATGCCCAAACCTCATTAGTCTCACATCAGCATTGGTGTGATGTTGTGTTATGTTGTTGGGATTTTACATAGCACAACTGCTGCCCTTATCATGGTTTCTTGGCGCTTTCCATCCAGAAGGAGAACAGGTTGGATGTGGTTACTAGAAGCAGGAGTAGTGCAAGCTTGCTTGGTTGAATTTGAGGTATGCAGATATTAAGGAAGGGACCCCTCTGTGTGGGGGTAGGCTTCTGGCACGCTGCCTGTTGGGGTATAGCCTGGGTGTACCCAGAAGTGGCTGCACGTGTTGTGTATTTCGCTGATGTCTGTTATGGTACGTTTGACCGTCTTGAATTTGTGGGGCAGTCTTTGGGCGTATGCCTTTTGTTTAAGTGGCTGTCGGGTATGTGTTTTGTGGTGGGTCTGGTTGTTGCTTTTGCTGAAGAGTGTTTAGTGGGCTGATGAACTGCAGCGTCCGGTATGGCGGGAGAGTGAAAATGCTGGTAGGGTGCAGTTTAGGTAACATTCTTTGATTTTTAATACAATTTAGTTGGATATAATCATGGTAAAACATCCACCAATGAAAGAGGTACTTAGCGTATTCAAGGTCCGCTGGCCATTTTGAAGATCTCAGAAGCGCGACATGGTGGACTGTTGCACTTTCCTTTTGGACTCGGAAAGGGAAAAGGCCCTCATATCACAGGGCAGGCCTACCCCAGATGGGACCACAACATGACGATTGCCTCCATAATATAAGGACAGGCCCCTAACATGCGCACTTGCCCTAACGCGTGATGGCAGGCCTCACAACATGACGGCAGGCCCCCTAGATTAAAGTTATCCCCTACCGGGAGGATAGCTCAGCGGCGAAGTGCTCACCTTGGAAGCAAGACTACACAGAGCAAGACACGTTGAATCCCCAGGTCCGCGCTTTGAAAACTCTGGGTATTAAGTGTGTTAAATAACCAATCATAACATATCACATCATATTAAAGCAAGCCAGAACAGGCTGTACCCCAGTGCTCAAGACTTAGGCTCACCGAAGCACTCCAATCAGCTTGGAATGATACCAATTTCTTACTTCCTTTTTGCAACCCTTTTTCCCGTCTCCTGTTTTTTTCTCCAGTTTACTAGTCTCCATTGTTTTATCGCTCTGGAGAATTGGGTCAAGACTACTTTAGGTTTAGGGTTTTCCGGTCTTGTACTGCGCCTCTAATGTGTTGGAATCATTTGTTCAGGAAACAGAACTTGGCTCAAGTTTTGCTTTGAAGAGGACCTGTTGAAACTTGAGAAAAGAAATTCATTGCCCTGCTCTTCCCCTGATATTGGGACCCCATAATAACCGGAGCTGCTGAAGGCGGCGTTGCATTTTGCAAAGGTCTGGGATACTCCGGTTCCCCTCCTTGAGCATTACCACCCCTGGAGGCTTCTCTTGCTACGTCATTATTATTATATTTATTGAGCAAGCAACGGACCCCTTTACAAGTCATAGGGGGGAGTACACGGCGAGGGGAGCAGATCCTAAGGCGTTTATCGAAGGGGTCGGGGAGCTAACCACGCGGGAGGTTGGAGGGTGGACGATGTGGCAGCGAGGGATGTACAAACATCGGCGGGAGGAAAGAGGGCGCGAGCAGACCGCCCAGTCTCAGGTTAGGTGTGGATGCATGTGTTCAGGAGGAGCCATTTCCTGAAGAGGAAGGTGTTCAGCTCCTTCCTGAAATATCGAAGCAAAGGAGGCGAGTCTGCCATTGACGAGGTGGAGAGAAGGTACTCACAAACATTTCCTGAGGTGGGGGATCAAAAATGTACAGTTTGATCTTTGAGCAGGGGCCAAATTGACCACTGCCCAAAACTCCAAGCCCCTGAAAACGTGAATACCTCCATTTTAATGACAAAGGAAGCTTTTGGTCACACAAAATAACTTGGAATTCTGAAAAGCCCATTGAGCAAGTGATATTGTAAATGTATTAATAGCATGAGGAGAGTGTGGTTCTATCCAAGGGATTCTGCTGGCAAATTGTGACCAATGGTGCCTTTTAAAGCACCTGGGCAAGTAACATTGGCACTACATGACAGGCTGCACATGTCAATGTGTAGGGAGGTTTAGGAGTTCTCCTACAAGGATTCATTGGGAAAAAGGAACAGTGCTCAAGTATAAACTATTTTTAGACAGTCGAAACATTTCTTTAGGTGTTGGACAACCTCACAAAGACACTTAATAAAAAAAAGCATTTCAATATGTAAGAGGATTCAATTCAACACTACAGCTAAGTCAACGCCTAGTCTATAATACTGAATGAAAACCCTTATTAATATATCTTTATGTCCAGTTCATGCGTTCTGGATGACTACCCCTATATAACACCCCTCTCTTGGAATCCCCCTGACCCCACTGAGCCAAGAAGTAGTTCTGTTTTGCAAGTTAAAAGGTTTATTTGATAACTTAAACAATATATATTATATCACGCTTTATAATAAATTAATAATTGGATATCACACTTAATCTGATATGTAATCAATAATGGATAGTCTGGCACTAGCACACTTCTTGATAATCACTAAGGAGTTGACATGAAATGGATAGATAGCAACAATACTTTTATGGTTTCAAATGGATGCAATGTGGAATGAAATGCAGTAAAGAAAATAACTTGATAGGATTTCAGCAAAAACAATGTAATCACTTTCTTGGACAATTCACCCCCCCTTTTATGCAACGCAAGGAAATGGAAGGAAGGCACACAGTTCTCAGAAATGCAATTAAATGTGATTCAGTTAACCCCAGCAAGCTTAGACTACAGAAGTTGGAAACACAGGCAAAATGCTTTGATATGTGCTGGCAATGGAGTGAAAATATGTTAAAATGCTTTTAATTCCCTCTAGAGGTTCAGGGTGAGTGAAATCAAGTTAATATTAGTCCAGGCTCACTTTAGCAAGGATCTAGGAGTAATTGGTAGGTTAAACGAATTTTTGGCAAATGAAAGCAAGAAGCTTCTGTTTTCACACGTGGAGAAATTTGCAAATCGCGGTAAAATGTCAAATCGCGGCTAAATTTGCGAATGCGCCGGGCGCGATTACAGAGGAACTACAAGGACTATCACTATCGTGTTGGGGTCGTAGGAAAGCCTAGGATCTCAGCTTCCAGATGAAAGTTACTGCAAGTCTCTAGCACAAACGGTCGCGGAGATATGAGCGATTTTGTGAAGGTCGTTTTTCAGATTTGAAATTTTAAAGTTCACAAAGACAAGTGCAGCTTGCAACTAGAAAATGACAGGTGACAGCTTTACAAATGACAGGTGACAGTTAGGAGACAGTTCTACTTAGATTAAGCTAGATTGAATTATATTATTTTAACTAGGAGATTGGTTCTGCACAGTTTTCTAGGTACTCACACTATATTCTTGAGTGAAATGGGCCTCGCCATGGATCTGGTCAGGTTTTAGACGGGACTCTGGTCTCTGCACTTCACAGTGATCTGGGTCTGCTCTCTCTCTGGATTCTGAAGATTGAGGGATTTAAAGTCTGGATCTTTCTGCACAGCTTTCTCTGGAGATTGATGGAGGTAAAGTATGGATTTTCCCGGCAGAGCTTCCAGCTGCAAATGGATTTGAAAGTCCCTATCTGTCCTGTCTCTCTGCTTTTATGTGTTTTGAAAATGGGTGTGTGTGAGCAGCATCACTAGCCAGCCCCTCTCCACTTGTCATTGGCCACTTCATCCGCTTCCACTTGATTGGGGGAATGAAATGAAGTGTCATCATGATGAGGTCTGTTTATGATACAGAGATCCCACCCCTGTCAACTTTACACACAATCTATATTTGCTCAAAAAAACATATTTGCACAGGTACACATTTGTTTAAAATTACATGCACCCTTCACATATCACAGGAGGTATACCCTGTCCAAATCTGCTCTTCCTGGGGGCTTGCATTCAAAAATGGTACATATTTCACTTTTTAACTGGTTTCGCAATTTCGGACATTAACCCAAATTTACACACATGTGCGCAAGGAGTATGGACATTAGTTGATGAAGTGTCAGATTTTTCACATGCACACATTTTGAGTAATATCCTCTTTTCCGCTAAAACCCCCCTGAACATGCCACCGGTTCTAAAAACCTCTTAAAATGTGGGCAGAAAAATCACAAGAATTATGGTGTCATTTATACAATTTTCACATGTCCGCTCTATGAGTTATTCATCTTTTTAGAGTTATGTTCTGGCCCCAAAGGGGTGTGGTTTTCCTCCAGCACAAGGTTGAATTTCTGGTTTTTCCAGTTCTGCCAAGCCAGCTTGCTCTCACAGGCAGTGCCCCTCCCCTGTGCTTCCAGGAGAAATCTCCATTTACGACTCCCGCCATAAAACATTTGCCTAAGTCAAGACAGGGCTTTGTTCAATTTCCTGCAGAGCCCAGGTAATTCAATCAGGGAAGTGTCATATCCCTTTTGGTGTGAGCAGCAAAAGGGCAGCTAAGCCTGGGAACACAGCTGTGACTCAAGTTTCACTCCTGATGGGGGTAGTTGCCAGGCAAATTGGAATCTCTTTAAGCCAGTTTTTAGCTACATGTCATTTCTGTTCCCCAGTTTCTGCATTCAAATAAAACTAAACATTTTCACATATGCAGCTAGAAGGCTGATTCTAAGTTTAAAACTATGACATTTAAAACAATTGCAACCTATGTGACACTCAAAAGTAGGTCACTCAGTCAATTTAAACATTTAGATTTTTTTAGTGTCTTTCAGTCCAAATTTACTTAAACTGCTGAAATCCACAGCTCAGCCAGTCTTGTTATAAACCTTCAAGTCACTTCAGAATATAACTTTAAATTGTATCCACCTCTCAGTAAGTCTTTCTTTGGCCTGTTTTGGGTTCATTTATTCAGTTTTCTACAAAAAAGTAAAATCTGGTGGTTTTAAAACGCCGGCTTTCTGATAGTGGTGAGTACTGGTACTGCACCCCTTTTTGGGATTTAAGAAAATGAATTCCCAACAGTTATGGGTTTGCTTTTGGCAATCAGCATTGCCACTCCCAATGGTTTCAGACTACTGTGTGGGTAGTCCAATGGTGGTTTTAGGCAGTTTCCTTCTGTGCCCATAACATCGGCAAAAATGAGTGGCAGCCTATTCTTCATGCATTTCCCTGTGCATTTTCTGGGAAGCTCTGGCCATCATGATGTTTTCATGTCAGTACTGCACAGTTTTGAGGTAGGGCTCGGATGCATGGGTAAATACATCCCACAAGCCCCCCTTCTTGCGGTGGCCATTCTATTTCACGAATGGGACTCGCAAGACCTGGGATGTTTCCTCATCTTCTTCCAATAGATGGCCAGTTCAGCATCTCTTCCTCCATCCGGTCGGATCGATCGGTTCTCCTCGCCGGTCCTGATGGGAAGATTGGGCGGTACCCCGGGCCCGTTGCGTCTCTGCTCCCGGTCTCCGGATCGTCCTCCTTGGCCCGTCTCAAGGTTTTCTTTCTCCTAGGACGACAAAGGAAGAGCGGCAATACCTATTCATAGACGTTTTTCCACCACTGTTAAGATAGTGGGGCAGCATATGCATTTCATCATAACGAAACATTACATTCTTATTTTGAAAAAAAACAGTATAACTAAGAGACAGTGTCATGCAAATCACAATATTTTAGAGACTAGATGTGGTATGTTTTATGGTTGGACTGAATTAGTCTGAGACAGTACCCGCTAGGATTCCAGAGGATTCCTCCAGTTGTTGCAGAGTGTGCCTGGGATGGCAACATTTCAACTGGTTTATGTGGACCCACTTGTCTTCCCCCTCTGCCAAAGGACCTTTGGGGATGTGGATTTTGTAGGCCACAGGGGAGATCTTGTCGATGATCTCAAAGGGTCCCTTCCATGTAGGCAAGAATTTCCGCTGTTTTGCCTGGTTTCTTTGGAAGTTGTATAGATAGACCCGGTCCCCCACCTGATATTCCTTCCTGGAAGTCTTCAGGTCATAGTGGGTCTTCATGCTATCAGCCGATCTTTCTAGATTCCGCTGAGCGTAAGCAAAAGCATGTTGGAGGTGTTTCCTTAAATTCTCCACATACTCATGAGTAGTGGAGGCATTTATCAGTGTCTGCTCTTGGGTCCTGTAGAGCAAATGCTGCGGAAGCACCATCTTGCGCCCAGTCATCAACTCAAATGGTGACATTTTGGTGGCAGATGAAGGGGTAGATCTGATGGCCATTAGGACCAGAGGTAATCGGATATCCCAACTTGGCCCAGAATCTGCCACAAACTTCTTTAACATGCTCAGAATGGTTCGGTTATATCTCTCTACTGCCCCAGAAGAAGCTGGCCTGTAAGCAATATGCAACTTCCTTTTGACCCCCAGTATCTCCCACATCTTTGTCATTACTTCACTGGTGAAGTGGCTACCCCTGTCTGACTCAATCCTTTGAGGTAGACCAAAACGAGAAAAGATGTGGTTAATCATCAAGGCAGCTGCCGTTTCTGCCTTGCAATTTGGGGCTGGGAGACATTCCACCCACTTGGTAAACAAGCATGTCACAGTCAACATGTACTTATTCCCCCTAGCAGAGCGAATCACAGGGCCTACAAAGTCGATTTGTAAATCTGACCATGGCAGTGTCATCCCCCTCTTTTGGAGAGGCGCACGGTGCGTGAGGGATGATGGCTGAAATTGTGCACACACAAGACACTCCTTCAAGTATTGGTCGAGGTCCTGCCCCATGTGTGGCCAGTATGCAACCTCTCTTAAGATTTCCAATGTTGTGTGAAACCCCCTATGACCGGCGGTGGCTGCATCATGGGCGTGACTTAACATCAGGCTTCGGAAGGAGGTAGGAACCACCCACTGATCGTGGCCAGCTTTGGATTTCCTTACCAACAAACCGTCTTGGATCCGGAACATTTTTGGACATTTCATCAACACTCTTAGGTCCTCTTTCCCAATGTAATCGGTATCCGTCAGGGGAAAGTTCTCAGGGTCCTCAAGGTGTTGGTAAAACTTACCAATAATTGGATCCCCCTTCTGAGCTGTAATCAAATCAGCATCAGGGGTCTCCTTACTCCATTGTGCAATTGAAAGGTCGTTGTGAGCATTTGTCTGGGACCTAGTGATAGCAGTGACCTGGATTTCCCCCAACAGGGACTCAATCTCAATTAGATCCCCTTGGATGGCTCCGGTTTTGGCCAGCTGATCAGCTGAGTCATTTCCAGTTTTGTCTGGTCCCTCTATTTTGGAATGACCCTTGATCTTTTTCCAATCGATGGTCATCTCATTCGAGGTGACCAGATCATCAATGTTTTGGATCAACTTCCCATGTTTCAAGGGTTTGTTGTTAGCACATAACATGCCTCTGGTTTTCCAATTAACCAGGTGCTCCACGAACCCGTTCCGTACATAATCCGAATCTGTGATTATGACCAGTTCGTGGAGTTGATTCTGGACAGCAGTGAGGATGGCCTGATGCACAGCCATCAATTCTGCCACCTGACTACTTCGGGGACCAATTTTGTATCCAGCGGAGGGTTCTGGGGACTCATTCACCCATGCATTCCCTACGCCAGCCACCAGTTCTTTCTCCCAGTCGTTGTCAACATGGTAAGAGCATCCATCCACATAGACAGTGGGCATTCCCTCACACTTGTCTTCTTCAAAGACTTTGTGGGGGGAATTAAGGTATGCCTCCGTGTTGTCCTTGATTTTTAGACTTTCGTCCTCGAGACAGTTTTCTCTGGCACAATCATGCAGGTCGGCCAGACCTTGCGCGAGGGGACTCTTCTTGTTTTGGCCGTATCTGACCTCCACAGGAAAGCCTTGCATTGACAGAATCCAGGAAGTAATTCGGGAATTACTCACATTTCCGGCCCGGATTCTGTCACTTTGGAGATATTGCAGAGGCTGGTGTGGAGTCTCCACTATGATGTGTTCCCCCTGGATAAACGGGCGGTAATTCTTCAATGCCCACACCGTTGCCAGGAGTGCCTTCTCACAATCGTTGAATTTTTCCTCCACAGAGGATAAAGTTTTGCTCGCATAGGATATTACTTTATTGACCTTGTCATGCTTTTGGTATAATACTGCCGTCAAGCACGTATTAGAGAACCCCGTCTCCAGGAAGAACTCCTTGTTTCTGACAGGGTAAGCTAGGCAAGGCGCTTGTGAGAGGCTTCTTTTGAGTTGTCTTACTGCCTCGGCTTGTTCTGGACCCCATTCCCACTTGACCCCCCCCTTCAGCAGATGAATCAGGGGTCTGGTGATCTCTGCGTAGCCCTCAATGAACTTTCTGCTGTAATTGGTCAGTCCAAGGAGGCTCCTTAGTTCCCGCAGAGTTGTGGGGTCTTTCAGTTTCTGAAGTGCTTCCACTTTCTTTTCCTGGGGACAGAGGCCCTGAGGAGTAATCTCATGCCCCAAGAAATTAATACGGGTTCTACACCACTGTGCTTTCTGAAAGGAAAGTTTTGCTCCGGCGGCCCTCAACTGCGTCAGAACATAACGGATCTCCGCTATGTGTTCCTCCACAGATGAACTTTTGATGAGGACATCATCTACATAAGCCAGGTTACCCCTCGCACCCAGGTCGGGCATGGCCTTATGTAGGAAAATGTTGAATTCATTGCCGGAGTTGAGGTATACGAAAGGAGTCCGGGTCCATGTGTACTGCTGGCCCCCAAAGGTAAAAGCCAGTTTGTATTGGTCCCCCCTACTGACAGGCACTGTCCAGTATCCATTGGTCAGGTCTATTGCAGTGAATACCTGTGACCCCTGGATCTGGGCCAGCCCTTGGTCAATGTAGGGCAGAGGCCATCGGGAAGTATGGACCCGTTTGTTGAGCTCCCTGAGGTCGGCGCAGAGTCTCCACTGGCCGTTTGGCTTCAATATTCCCAGCACCGGATTATTGAAGGTGCTGTGGACTGGACGGATTATTCCCCGGGACTCAAGGTTCTTAATTATTTCAGTAAGGGACTCCATTGATGGGAGAGGCAAGCGATATTGCTTCACAAACACAGGAGTCATGCCAGGGTCCATGGGGATTGTTGTTGTGTGGATGTCAGTGCGACCACAGTCATATGAGTCTACCGCAAAGAGATCTTGGAAATCCAAGAAAACTTGTTTCAACTTTTGCTTTTGTTCCAGAGTCACACAGGCATCAGCTAGGTTGACTCTCTCTTCCACCATCTGCCTGAAGCCTGGAAAGACTTCTGGTTTGGCTATCTCTGCGGCCTCCTCCAGCTGGGTGGAGAAGTCCCTGGTCAGAGTGCTGATTTGGACCGGAGGCTTCAGGTGGGAAAGGCAGCCCTCATGGACCTGGAAAATCACCTCATCCCTCCTGATGTCACAAGTCACATCTTCCTTACCATAGGGGCAGGAAGTGTACACCAGGAAGTTCCCCCCATGCCGGGTAAAAATCCTGTCTGGTGTTGTATTGTCATCACTGTCACTGTCAAAGCAGTCCTTGGGGATTGGCCCTAACAGTTCATTTACTAAGTCGATGGAAAAATGTCGGTCATCAACCGCCATTCCAATAATGGTGCCTGCGGCTAGAGTAATACTCTTTAAGTCGCTGTTATCCACCTCTATTAGAATGGTGTCATGTTCTATGTTGACTAATGGTGTTGGGTTTACCCCTAACCCTTGCTGTTGGAGAGAAGCATTTAGATGTATGTAAGCATCAGGGTTTTGCAAATATTGTCCTCTTTTAACTTTCACTTCCAGGGAGAATTGTCGGGTCCTTTCTGGGATGGTGACTTCCTCTTTGATCTGAATTTCAACTGCATAAGGTAGCAATTGAGCTGACCTAAATGCTTTTTCTGGATCATCAAAGCCCATGGGATTATCCGCTAATCGGGACCAAGCTTTGAAGTTTATTAGGTCCAAACTAATGGCAAAGCGATTGAGAATGTCACTGCCTAAGTAAAAGGCGGCAGGGACGTCTCGCACGACCCAACAATTGTGGACTATGCTCTTGTTGCCAATGGAGATTTTGAGCATACACCTGCTTGGCAGGAGATGTTTGGAATTAGGTGCTTCCAGGTCCATTTCCCATTTGTCTATCAGTTTGAATGTGGGAATGGCTGGATCTTTTGGGAGTTGGCAGAACATGGCTTCGCTGATGAAGCTCTTACCGTTGTTCACACACACTCGAGCGAGAACAGAGTCCTTCCCATCATTTAACTGAACAGGGATGAACAACTGCTCTCCAATTTGCTGAATATCAGCCAGGCTCTGAGCTGATTTCACATCTTTCTGGACTATCAGAGTGGGAGTTTCTGATTGTGGATTAGTATAGAATCTCAGAGTGTTTCCCTCCAGCGTGGAGTACGACTTTAGACTGGAAGGAAGGTTGATTTTCAGAAATAGAGAGGACCCTCCATCACCAGTCTGTTGTCCTACTGCTATTACTGTCACGTCTGGTATTTGGCTATTCTGGAAGTGAAATTCTACTTGGTCAGATTTTTGTTCAACCATGTGGCAGGTGCCGTTTAAACTAACATGGTTGACACTCTGTTTTAATTTTATTGGTCGGCTAGTCTGGGTCCAGAGGACCTTGTTTACGCAATCTATTAGGGGTGACAACCTTCTCAGGAGGTCATTCCCTAGTAAACAAGGGGTGCCCTCTGGGGTCACAACTATGACCGGGTGTTTCAACTTATGTCGCCCAATTTTTATGTCCAAATCTGCCGTCCCCTCGACGGGAATTTCCTTCCCGTCAAAGTTCTGCAGTTGTCCAGGAAGAGAGGTGAGAGGAATTTGGTAATTCCCTCCCCTTCCTGCATTCAGTTCATCAAAGGCCCTTCTGGACAGAAGGGTAGCTTGAGATCCAGTGTCCACCAGTGCCAAGATTGTACCCTGCCCCTGTACTTGTACCGGGGCATAGTATCTTCCCTCCTTCTCCTCAAGGGGGCACAGATAATGCACATTTTTGGACAACTGGTGGGCTTACTTTCTGGTTTTGGACATCGCTAGCGAAGAGATTTGGGCAGAATTCTGTGGAGAGCCTTGGGAATCTGAAAGAAAAAGTTGGCAACTGGAGATCAGAGCCATTGTGGGTTCCCCTGGCTCCGGTTCCGGGCCGCCCCCCCCTTTTTGGAGGCAGTCACCAGGATGGGTTTGAACCAGGGGATTTTCTTGCTGTTGGTTCTGGGATGAGATGGTGGGCGGCGGTAGCTCAGTCTCCACATCTCCCCAGTCTGGATTTGCATCCCTAGGGACCCATTTTTCTTTGGGAGGAGTTCCCCCCTCTCTGAAGGAGAAGATCCTTTTCCCAGGATCCTCTGAGGATCCCTCTCCCTCAAATTGGAAGATCTGTACCTCCTCCTCAAACTGAGTCTGTTTGGGTCTTTTGTTTCTCCTACCACCCCTCTGCTCCTTAGGAGGCAGACTTTCAGGGGCAAGAGATTTTGTTTCCGGTTCCTGGGTTTCCAGGGGCTGTTTACAAGTGAGGAAGGAAGCTTCCTCCAAGGCTTTACACCCCCCTTCCCTTTGTGCCTCCTCCCTGGGAACCGGTGAGTTATCGGGGTGCTGCCCCTGTCATTGTTCTGGAGCACCAGGTCCAGAGTTGGGTGCGTTCTGCGCCGGCACGCCCATCTGAGGGTTCTGCTGAACCCTCAGTATGTGACCCAGATCCCGCGCCATGTTTTGAACCTGGCGCTCTAACTGGGAAACCCGCTCAGGCTGATACGGGGCCCTGTTTTCTCCCCTGGGCTGATCCCGGGAAGGGTAGCTGTCCCTCCTCTGGTAATACCCCGGATTGGGAAGATTTGGGTACCCCTCCACCCTTGGCCTCCCCTCTCCCGGATTAGGTTGTCTGGGCTCAGGGAATTGGGGAAAGAAGGGTGGAGGATTTTGGGGCTGGAAATTGGGTGGATACCTGGGGAAAAAGTTCTGCCCAGGGTTTGGAGAATTTCTGCCCTCCTGTGGGAAGTTAGGAGGGAAGTTCCCTGGGTTAGGTGCTTGGCTGGATCCCCCCCCTTGGGCTGGAGGAGTCCACACATAACCCAGGATGGGTCGATTTCCCTTGTAACGGGGACTTACATAATCAGGAGAGCGAGGGACCCCATTTGTGGGGCTGCCTCCCTGGCTCCCTGTCTGTGACTGGCCCGAGGACCTTCTGGGCCTAGCATTATTAGGTGCAGGTAGGTTTTTAGGCCCCCCCATCTCCAAATCCAAAACGGGGGTGACCTTTACCTCTGCCACCTTGGCAGCAGCAGGGGTGCTGTTGGTTTTGGGATTTTTCTGGGTATTGCTTTTATTTTCTATGGGCTTCTGCACCTCATAGATCCGGGTCGCCTGTTCAATGACCCAGTCTAAAGATCTTTTCTCGTGAAAATCCCTCACGAGCTGGGTCATTATGTATTTGGGCAAGGCATGAAAAAATGTATTAATGAATTCTCTATTGTCTGTGCGCACCCTTCTGGTGGTCTGCGCAAAAGCACGCTTTAACTCCTGCACAAATTCTTGTGGGGCCTGATCCTCCCCACATTGTAAATTGTAGGCTGCCTTGCGAGCCTCTTGAGGATTTCTATGAATGGAAAAATGTTTCAAGATGGCCGCCTTATAGGTGGACCATCTTAAATGATTTTGGTCCTCCAGCCCCGCAAAGAAACTGGAGTATTCCGGGGAGAAGGTCCACTTTACATATTGAATACAGCTTTGGCTGTCCTTCAAATGGAAAGTCTTCATCATTTGCTCAAACAACTCTAAGTGCTCCCAAACAGAATACTTAGCGTTCTTATGGTAAGGCGTGATGACGCTCCTGATCGCCTTAATCTGCTTTAAGGGGTCCTTAAGCAAGGCCCTTTTTGCCTTATTGGCCTTTTTGGTTCCGGTCACCCTTGTCCATTCATCCTCTGACTCAGAGGCTCTGCTCCCAGAGGTTCCTGTCTGCTCCTCCAGGTTTTCCCGGATTCTGCGAGCCTGGGAATGGCTGGCAGAATGTGGGGACCTGGTCTCCTGTGTCCTGCGCAGTTCAGAGGAGTCTTCAGATTCCTCCTTGCTGCCAGGATTTGCTGGGTACCCCCCCCACTGACCTAACTGGGCAGAGGTTTTCAGGATGCCCTTAAGGGGCCTACTCTCCTGGGGTTCCCCACTGAACTGTACTGTACTTGGGTGCCCATACCCGGATGCCCACCCCTCCATTCCTGAGTGGTACTGGCCTATGAGCCCCATACTTCTGGCTGGATAGTAATCTGCCATCCCTGTGGCCCTGTGCTCATGTGCGCCAGGGGACATGGGGGTGGCAGAGTCCAGGGACCGAGAGAGATAAAGACCTCTGGTACTAGGGCTCCTGGGGTTATGCTCAGGAGTTTCTCTTTCCCAGCGAACCTCATCTCTATCCGCCCCTGCTCCCTGTTGCAATGCAAGAGCCTGCGCCTTCAGTTCCTCAGTTAAGGCCTTACTAGACTCTTTCAGTCTCTCCTGAATCGCTACCTGTTGTTGGAGTCTATCATTGCGCTGGCAGAGAGCCTCATTCTCTCTCTGTGTTTCCTGATTGGTCCTGGAGCACTGGGCCAGTCTTTGCTGCAGGAGGGTTACCTCCTGAGCTGTGTCCCTATTGGCCTGCTCCTTTCTTGCTAGAGTATCCTCCACCCTCCTGGTGTGCTCTAACAAGTTCTGGTGTTCTTTTTGGAGGTCACCCAGTCCCTGGTGGGCCAGGTGATTTTCTTCCATTTTTCTTTTTAAATGGCAGACTTCCTGGCCTAAGGCGTCTCTTTCCTGACTAAGAGCCTGCATTTGTGCCGCCAGGTCGTCCCTCTGCCTTTGAAAGGCACCAGCTTTCTGGCATTCTTCATCAAACTCTGCCTGGGCATCCAGGTCTTTCAAAATCAGCTTGTTGCTCTCTGCCTTCACTCTATCTAGATGACTTTGCAGGGTGGCTACCTGCTCCGTGCATGCCCTGTTAAAGTCTAATTGTTGCTCCAGCTTTTTCTGGCTCTGCAGTAAGAAGTCCAAACTGTCTTGGTGCTCCTTTTGCAGGGCCAGAAATCTAGTATCCTGGTCAGCCTTTTCCTGTTGCAGTATATCCATGTCCTCTTTTATTTTAATGATATACTGCCTACTATCATTTTCTGACTCCTGGCTCCTCTACAGCCTCTGCTCAGAAGAGTCCAGATCAGATTGGGCCTTCTGTAATGCCAGCAGTTGCCTACTCACCAAATCTTGGCCTTCAGCACATTTGTCCTGCATGGCTCCCATATGTAAATATAAATATGCCGCTACCCTGGCAATCTTGTTGTGCTCATCTTTGGCCTTAGAGGACATATATAGTTCACTCAGGGTCACATGTAAGGGACCCTGGTCTCTCCATGTATCTGACCCTGTTTCCGTGATTTGGGGTGTGATGGCCTGCAACCAGCCTGTTTGGTCCTGGTGAGTCCACTCACCTCTCACAAATAACTTATGTAAGAAGTGCTCTCTGGCTATTTTCATGTCTACTAAGGTCGTCATTCTAGAGATTGGTCTCTGTCCTGACTTACAGAAGTTTGTATTTTATTTTTGCAAAACAGACCTTTTTCTTAGAGCGTTCCTTTGAGAAGTGCTTTACAGCGTAACACAGCGTGTGCTCCGACCGGATATGTGTATCTGGTCAGCTGGCACGCTGTATTAATCTGCACAAGTGATAGATCTAATCCAAACGTCCGGCACGAGCCCCCAATTTGTAAGAGGATTCAATTCAACACTACAGCTAAGTCAACGCCTAGTCTATAATACTGAATGAAAACCCTTATTAATATATCTTTATGTCCAGTTCATGCGTTCTGGATGACTACCCCTATATAACACCCCTCTCTTGGAATCCCCCTGACCCCACTGAGCCAAGAAGTAGTTCTGTTTTGCAAGTTAAAAGGTTTATTTGATAACTTAAACAATATATATTATATCACGCTTTATAATAAATTAATAATTGGATATCACACTTAATCTGATATGTAATCAATAATGGATAGTCTGGCACTAGCACACTTCTTGATAATCACTAAGTAGTTGACATGAAATGGATAGATAGCAACAATACTTTTATGGTTTCAAATGGATGCAATGTGGAATGAAATGCAGTAAAGAAAATAACTTGATAGGATTTCAGCAAAAACAATGTAATCACTTTCTTGGACAATTCACCCCCCCTTTTATGCAATGCAAGGAAATGGAAGAAAGGCACACAGTTCTCAGAAATGCAATTAAATGTGATTCAGTTAACCCCAGCAAGCTTAGACTACAGAAGTTGGAAACACAGGCAAAATGCTTTGATATGTGCTGGCAATGGAGTGAAAATATGTTAAAATGCTTTTAATTCCCTCTAGAGGTTCAGGGTGAGTGAAATCAAGTTAATATTAGTCCAGGCTCACTTTAGCAAAGATCTAGGAGTAATTGGTAGGTTAAACGAATTTTTGGCAAATGAAAGCAAGAAGCTTCTGTTTTCACACGTGGAGAAATTTGCAAATCGCGGTAAAATGTCAAATCGCGGCTAAATTTTCGAATGCGCCGAGCGCGATTACAGAGGAATTACAAAGATTATCACTATCATTTTGGGGTCCTAGGAAAGCCTAGGATCTCAGCTTCCAGATGAAAGTTACTGCAAGTCTCTAGCACAAACGGTCGCGGAGATATGAGCGATTTTGTGAAGGTCGTTTTTCAGATTTGAAATTTTAAAGTTCACAAAGACAAGTGCAGCTTGCAACTAGAAAATGACAGGTGACAGCTTTACAAATGACAGGTGACAGTTAGGAGACAGTTCTACTTAGATTAAGCTAGATTGAATTATATTATTTTAACTAGGGGATTGGTTCTGCACAGTTTTCTAGGTACTCACACTATATTCTTGAGTGAAATGGGCCTCGCCATGGATCTGGTCAGGTTTTAGACGGGACTCTGGTCTCTGCACTTCACAGTGATCTGGGTCTGCTCTCTCTCTGGATTCTGAAGATTGAGGGATTTAAAGTCTGGATCTTTCTGCACAGCTTTCTCTGGAGATTGATGGAGGTAAAGTATGGATTTTCCCGGCAAAGCTTCCAGCTGCAAATGGATTTGAAAGTCCCTATCTGTCCTGTCTCTCTGCTTTTATGTGTTTTGAAAATGGGTGTGTGTGAGCAGCATCACTAGCCAGCCCCTCTCCACTTGTCATTGGCCACTTCATCCGCTTCCACTTGTTTGGGGGAATGAAATGAAGTGTCATCATGATGAGGTCTGTTTATGATACAGAGAACCCACCCCTGTCAACTTTACACACAATCTATATTTGCTCAAAAAAACATATTTGCACAGGTACACATTTGTTTAAAATTACATGCACCCTTCACATATCACAGGAGGTATACCCTGTCCAAATCTGCTCTTCCTGGGGGCTTGCATTCAAAAATGGCACATATTTCACTTTTTAACTGGTTTCGCAATTTCGGACATTAACCCAAATTTACACACATGTGCGCAAGGAGTATGGACATTAGTTGATGAAGTGTCAGATTTTTCACATGCACACATTTTGAGTAATATCCTCTTTTCCGCTAAAACCCCCCTGAACATGCCACCGGTTCTAAAAACCTCTTAAAATGTGGGCAGAAAAATCACAAGAATTATGGTGTCATTTATACAATTTTCACATGTCCGCTCTATGAGTTATTCATCTTTTTAGAGTTATGTTCTGGCCCCAAAGGGGTGTGGTTTTCCTCCAGCACAAGGTTGAATTTCTGGTTTTTCCAGTTCTGCCAAGCCAGCTTGCTCTCACAGGCAGTGCCCCTCCCCTGTGCTTCCAGGAGAAATCTCCATTTACGACTCCCGCCATAAAACATTTGCCTGAGTCAAGACAGGGCTTTGTTCAATTTCCTGCAGAGCCCAGGTAATTCAATCAGGGAAGTGTCATATCCCTTTTGGTGTGAGCAGCAAAAGGGCAGCTAGGCCTGGGAACACAGCTGTGACTCAAGTTTCACTCCTGATGGGGGTAGTTGCCAGGCAAATTGGAATCTCTTTAAGCCAGTTTTTAGCTACATGTCATTTCTGTTCCCCAGTTTCTGCATTCAAATAAAACTAAACATTTTCACATATGCAGCTAGAAGGCTGATTCTAAGTTTAAAACTATGACATTTAAACAATTGCAACCTATGTGACACTCAAAAGTAGGTCACTCAGTCAATTTAAACATTTAGATTTTTTTAGTGTCTTTCAGTCCAAATTTACTTAAACTGCTGAAATCCACAGCTCAGCCAGTCTTGTTATAAACCTTCAAGTCACTTCAGAATATAACTTTACATTGCATCCACCTCTCAGTAAGTCTTTCTTTGGCCTGTTTTGGGTTCATTTATTCAGTTTTCTACAAAAAAGTAAAATCTGGTGGTTTTAAAACGCCGGCTTTCTGATAGTGGTGAGTACTGGTACTGCACCCCTTTTTGGGATTTAAGAAAATGAATTCCCAACAGTTATGGGTTTGCTTTTGGCAATCAGCATTGCCACTCCCAATGGTTTCAGACTACTGTGTGGGTAGTCCAATGGTGGTTTTAGGCAGTTTCCTTCTGTGCCCATAACATCGGCAAAAATGAGTGGCAGCCTATTCTTCATGCATTTCCCTGTGCATTTTCTGGGAAGCTCTGGCCATCATGATGTTTTCATGTCAGTACTGCACAGTTTTGAGGTAGGGCTCGGATGCATGGGTAAATACATCCCACAAATACTAATGCTAAGACAAACTGGCCTGTGCCATGAACATGAGGAATGAATGACCACCCAGTGGCATTCCTCTGGCATATGCGGCTCTGCAGGGCATGTGATGTGTGAAGAAAAGAGCGAGCCCTCTACTCCTAGTCCTCTCTTCCTTTCCATCTTGGCCAGCGGCGATGGGAGGAGATGCAATGGTAGGAGTTTGGCGGCCATGTGCAGCAGGCAGAAGGTGTGTGTATGAGGGCATGGGGTGTGGAGCTTGCTGAGAAGACATTTTGTGGGGGGCTGGAGCAAGGGCAAGGGCAGGCGGGTTGCAATATGAAATGTAAAAATAATCAATAATACGGACATTTGTTTGATGTTTGGTTTCTTTCGCTTCACAGTCTAGAAACGTCTGTCAACTGTGTTTACGATTACGTCGATGTGTACAACGGGCCTCTCAATGCACCCTCACTCGGGAAGGTGTGCACCGATTCATCATACACCTTTGAGTCCACTTCCAACAGCATGACTGTCCTGTTCAGAAGCGACGGCAGTGTCACAAGCTCTGGGTTCCTGGCCAACTACTACATGTACAGGTGTGGCACGAATGACACAGGTATGTCCAGCCTGAGGTAGCGTACTATTGTACCTGAAAAGTGCCAGACTGCAGTATGTGCAAAGTGCCAGACTGAAGGAAGTGCAAAGTGCCGGGCTGCAGTATTGCAAAGTGCCAGGCTGCTGTATGTGCAAAGTGCCAGGCTGAAGGAAGTGCAAAGGGCCAGACTGTAGTAAGTGCAAAGTACCGGGCTGCAGTATGTGCAAAGTGCCAGGCTGCAGTATGTGCAAAGTGCCGGACTGCAGTAAGTGCAAAGTGCCATGCTGCAGTAAGTGCAAAGTGACAGACTGCAGTAAGTGCAAAGTGACAGACAGCAGTATGTGTTAAGTAGGCAGTCTCTACTAAGCGTGACGTGGCAGAATGCATGAAGTGTAAAGTGGCAGACTAAACTAAATGTTAAGTTGAGGACAGTACTAAGTGAAATGTGGTAGACTATACTAATGTGGCAGGATGTAGTAAATGAAAAAGAAAGTGACAGGCCTTAGTAACTGTAAAGTTGCAGACTGAACGAAGTTAAAAGCGACAGGCTGAATTAAGTGTAAAGTGACAAACTACCAATTGTAAAGTGGCAGAATGCATTAAGTGTAAAGTGGGAGACTAAACTAAATGTTAAATTGAGGACAGTACTAGGTGAAAAGTGGCATACTATACTAATGTGGCAGGATGTAGTAAATGAAAAGTGGCAGGACTTAGAAGTGTAAAGTTGCAGACTGAACTAAGTAAAAAGCAACAGGCTGAATTAAGTGTAACGTGGCAGAATGCATGAAGTGTAAAGTGGCAGACTAAACTAAATGTTAAGTTGAAGACAGTACTAAGTGAAAAGTGGCAGGCCATACTATTTTTTATTTTTTTAATTTAAACAAACAAACAAAGACAGGTTTCACTATGTCATTACAGTGACGTATAAACATCCCATGGGGGGCCACCGTTCCTTTCCCATTCACATCTCCATGCCAAGCTCACCATCTTTTATAGCATTATCCCTTCAGTCTGCCTAGGCGCCTTCTGCATTTAGCCCCCTACCCCAGATGCCAGTCTTGCCAACCCCCCCTCCATTTATTTACATTCAGCTAAGCTAGTAAACATGATCTGTGTCAATGCGTTCCAGGCTTCAAGTCCAGGCTTCAATTCCCTCGCTCATCTATGCATTCCTCTCCGCAGGGCTCTATGCCACACTACCGTCTCCGCTAACGACCATCGCTTCGAATCCGCCCACCAGGCCTCCAGCCCGTGCCATTGCAAATCTGCGATTCGCCAATATGCGAATCAGATCTTTCCCAGCAGGCAGAGCTCCGGGGGCCATGTCTGCATCCGAATACCTCCCTGTGCCACTCTCTCAGCTACTCCCTGCCAGCATTCCAGATCACGGGGCAAGCCCAAAATATATGTATCATGTCCGCCCCCTCCCGAGTACACCTCGGGCAGGCCTGGTCATCTTGCCCCATTATATGAAACAGCCTGTGCGCGGTCATGCATGCTCTATGCGTGACATACAATTGAGTTTGCTTGAAGCTGACATTTCTTGATACTTGTTCAGTGTACAGGAGCACCCACCTAAACTGCACATCTGTGAACACTCTCCCCATGTCTGTCTCCCAGTTCCTATGCACCTTTAGTTCTGTTGCGCCAAGGCTGCCTAAAAACAAATCATACAATCTGGAGACCATGTGTCCCCCTTCTGACACCTCAGGCATGGTGTCTAATATCAGATTGGTCTCCACTTCCTCTCGTGGGCCCAGCCACTTCCTCCCGATTCTTCTAACCAATAGAAACGGGCCCTCGTAGATACCATATTCGCTGACTAGGGTCTGGAAATACATCAATTAGTCATCTCGCCGTGGCTACCCCCTTGCTTTCCCATTGCTTCCTATACTGCCTCACAGGTCCCTGCATGTTCTCCAATAACTCCTACCAAGATGACCTGTACGGATGCAAGGATCAGTTGTACCCAAGAGCTTCCAAGCCCTGCGTCATATATCTTTGCCAAGTTTCAATAGTCTAGAGGGTCTTGTTAAGGCGAGCTCTTGAACCACACTACTTCTTTCAGAAAGTATTGCCTTAGCATCTGTTGCAGCAGCAAGGTGTCCTGCGAGGCTTTGTCCCCCAGCCAGAGCAGCGCAAATTGTAGTTACCCTGCTAGGTAGTAACATTTAAAATTGGGCCCTTATATCCCGCCCTCAGCAGATTGACCACCACGCAGTCTTCCATCACTTGGTTAGTACTGTCCATAACGTGGTGTAGCCTTCGCAAGTTCCATGTGGTGTGAAGCCCCATACCATACCCAGTTTGATTAGTGTGGGCCAAACCCCCTATTACTCTCTTGAGCCTATTCGCCAGCACCCGAGCTAGGATTTTGCAATCCTGATTCACCATTGTGAGGGGCCTGTATGATCCACAACACTGTGGAGGCTTTCCTGGTTTAAGGATAGGTATCATAGTAGCTTCCCTCGGGCTATTGGGCAACACTCCCAATTTGTAACCCTCTGTAAAGAGACTGGGCGCTAGTATTTCCATGTATGTTTTGTAGAACTCCCCCGGAAGACCGTCTGTTCCTGGGACCTTGGTGGTTGGAAGCTCTCTTATCACTTCGCTTATTTCATCCACCTGGTCGTCTCCTAGTCTCAGGTGGTCAATTTGGTTTAAAGTGTCATCAACGTCTCTGTCTGTCTCGGCTCCCTCTGCAGTGCATAGAGATTTATAGAATCCCGAAAATACCTCATTAATCCCACCTTGGGTCCTAACTATATCTCTGTTTGCATCAGCAATGGCACTGATCATATCTTTTGGTTCTTGGTGCCTAGACAGCTCCCTGGTTGGTCTCCCTCTGCATGCAGTTTTTGGGTGTATTTTGCTAAATCAAATCTTCCCAGCCTATCCCAATCTCCCATGCATTATTGCCTCAGCTCCACCAAACTCCCTGATTCCCCAAATGTTCCCTCTGCAGTGCCTTCCACCCCTGCAATCTCGTTTCCGATGTCTTCCAGAGCTCTGTCCTAGGACCTCCCATTTTCCCAATTGCTGCCCCTGCATGACCACTTTAAATGCGTCCCATAGCATGCTCGTCTTTGCTACGCTATCTGTGTTAATGCTGAAGTACTCCTCTATCTGATTTCTCAGGTAGTCATTAAACACCTCATCCTGCAGGGCTTCCGACCTTAGGCACCATGTGGGTATACAGGGTCTCAGGGCAGTGCCCTGCTATATTGTTATTAACGGAGCATGATCAGAAAGTGTCCTAGCTTTATATTCTATATGTACGAATTCACACAGAGTTTCCCTTCCTGTGTCGATCTAGTTGATCCGTGTATATACAGTGTTGGGGGCCGAGAAATGTGTATAGCCTCGTGTTTCACTGCGTGTCTCCCTCCAGATGTCCACCAAGCTACAGTCCCACAACAGGAAGGCCAGGGCTCTGGCCAAAGGCGCGTGTTCCGGTTTTCTATGTTTATTATCCAGGATTAAGAGTGCAATTAAAATCCCTGCCCCAAACCCATACCGCCTCCCAGTATGCAGACAACCTTGAGGACAGCGACTTGAAGAAGATTGTGGCGTCGTGATTCGTAGCATATGTATTTATAAAGCAGACTTCTCTATTTTCACACAGTCCATGTACCACAACCATTCTACCCTCGTCATCTCTTTCAAACTCCCAACAGCTGAAAGGGGGCAGCTGGTGCGATCCAGACAAGGACACCACTGACATATGCAGAAAAGGGTGTGCTATACAGCTTACCTCCCAATTCCCAAGCCAATGTGGCTTGCCTGTCTGCCGTGAGGTGCGTTTCCTGTAACATTGCCACCTGAGTGCCTCTCCTGGTCAAATAATCGTGTATTCGCAGTCTCTTCACATACTTCTTGAGTCCCCTCACATTCCAGGTGATTATGCCTACGCACCTAACCTTTGACATAACAGATTTCATTTGGGCCTACTGATTCCCACCTCCCCAATAACCCACCTAAGGGCTCTCCATACTTTGAATGCCCCTCCATGAACTGTGGCCATATCGCCCACCAATAACTATCTTTACATGGCAACTCATCTTTGCTTGGCACCCCATCACGGTGTCTGGCAGCTCGGCCACATCTCACTTTTGTGCCTTGCCCACCTATTCCCCAATGATCATATGTAAGTGATTTCAACCCGGCACTTCACCTAAGTCAATGCCTAACGTGGGATGCCCAATTGAAACCCTTATTATTTATTTATTTATTTATGTCTATAAATTCTTTTATTTCTGAAAGATGTACCACTTATATCACACCCCTCTCTTTGAATCCCCCCAGTCACACTGAACCAGGAAGCAGGCTGGTTTGCAAAGTTAAAAATATTTATTTTTTGGATTTCACAATATATATATATCACACTACTCTCTGGGAACCACACATTAACAGCGCCAACAAATTGTTTGTCTCAAGGAATAAGTCTCCTTAATCCATATAGTGAATTTCAAAGTGTAATTTATTTAATGGATTTTGCCCATTGGTGGTTGACATGTGTTTCAGCCTCTCAAGGGCCTTTCTCAAAACTGAAAATCTGGGCATAGCATGTTCTAAAGTAAATTACGTACACATCAATCAAAATTAGCAAACAAATAAAGATATAATTCATAATCAAAAAACAAACGGTGGAGAGGGAGAACAGTAAGGTTTTGTAGGCATCATTAAGTGGTATTACATGAATCACACACATGACAAAACAAAAAACATAATAACACACCAAAAAGATGAAAAACAAAAAAAAGAAAACACATAAAGTGCATGAATGAATAAATATGTACATTATTTTGCTACAGTAATGCATTACAGTTTCATTCATTGTAGCATCTTTCCTCTTGGTCTATTGTGCTATTGTGATAAACTGACATTATCTTTTTGTATAATACGTGGTGTCTCAATTATTGACCCATGTTAGATGAAATTACGATTTAACTAGTACATGTGACCCCGTGGACCGCTGCAATTAGTACATTTTGTATTTAGGTATGTACTTTCCTCTCTTTTATATCTCAGTGATTTAGTTAATAAAACCTGCTTACTATTTTGTTTTTATGATCCGTCACGGGATAATCCCTGTAAAGGTAAACAAATATTTCTGAAAAATCCTATCCTCTACAATAAATTTTAATTTTTGGATTTAACTTGAGGTACTTAATAGTTGTTATGTTTATTAATCTCGGCTATTGTCTATAGTATATTTCTTCAATCGAGGAATCTTAATTGAAATCTAAGACTGCTCAAGATAACAAGCGATCGCGCATTTCTCCATTCCATTGTCGAGACGCGGTATCTAAACATATAATTGTACGAAGTGTCAAAACACTCATGGACCATTTCCCGCTTGACGTAATCGAGTCCGTCCAGATGTTGTATCTGTCACGGAAGCGTCGATCGCACATCACTGACATTGTTTCTAGTACGTGCTGAAAAGACCGGGTTGTGGACATAAATAAACGTCCTCTAATCCCCTCTTACCTTTCTCGTGTGCGATCTCGTCTCCTACGCGTCGGCACTGCTGCTGAAAGCGGTGTCTGACGTGTCTCGCCATGTATAGTCGTTGCCTAGCAACGAAAGTAGTCCCTCTTTGGTGTCTAGTTTTAGGTTATTTGGTCACCATGTTTAAAGGTGGTGTATTAAAGTCTAGGAAATGTTAAAATTGCAGTCTAGACCCCCAAAGAAGGTTTACATATAAGAGTGACTTGAATCTAATGAATCTTAAGTACGTTCCTAAAATAGGCCATGTCACTGCTCAAACACGTTTCCCAATTACTCAAGTGTTCACAATTTAAACGATCACTCTTCACTATTAGTTAGTTCCTGCTGTTTTGTTAACATTCCGCGCACCTCTTAATAAACTGAAATCAATGCTACTAAATATACCATTGTATACACGCATCTTGTCATATGACGGATTTACATATAGACCAATGTTCCATAAGGCTGTTCTAGAAGTTAACATGTTTGCGATGCGAGGACACCTTGCATGAGCGGAGTTAGTATTCTGGCCATATGGGCCCCTATTACCTTCCCTTCACCCTTAGGGAGAGTGCAGTCTATATATTAAAACGCACATTACCAGATAGTGGTGTAATCCTGCAGGATTTTCCGTCGTCTTCCTTGCTGATTTAACCTGTACGTACACACATAACCACACATATATCATACAACATGAGGGTAATAGACATACAAAAGTACGGCTGAACAACATTCATTACAAAGTGTACAATCTGTATACTTGATACTATTAAGTTTCATTATATTAGACCCAATTCAGTAACTTATTAAATATTCTGCCAGTTTATATATCACAGGAAATCTATCATCTCGTTGTCATGGTTCAGACCAAAATCTATTGATCTGAATTTACATATGGTTCTTGCTTCAGTCTGTCTCAATCTTTGCTCAAGGTTTCCTCCTCTTCTGCCAAATTTGACTTTCTGTAGGCCAATGAATTTCAAATTCGTTTTGTCCTCCATCTGATGTTTGTGTTGCCAGTGTTGAGCCAGGGGCAAAGTTGGATCCTGGCTCCCCACTGATGCAAAATGTTCCCGAATGCGTATCCATTTCCCTTATTGTACTCCCTATATATATTTGCTTATATACACATATTATAGCATAAACTATGTATTTGGAACAACAGTTTATGTTTTCTTTAATCTCCATCCGAGTTCCTCTTGCATCTGTAAAGTTCTTTGTTGGTTCATGGGCATAGAGGCACATAGTACACGTTCCACATTTTCGAAAACCAGAAGCCCTCACTCCTAGCCAAGTGCCAGTGGGTTCCATGTTCAATTCAGGAAGTAGTGAGGGACTCAAAACGTTCTTAATTGTTTTTGCTTTACAAAATGTTATTCTGGGTTTTTCCCCAATGTAATTTACAAGGTGGGGGTCCAATCTTTTTTTGTTGAGTATTTTCCTCAATTCAGCATTTTCTTGATTATAGGTTGTTATGAAATTAATCTCATTCTGTTCTTTATAATCTGTACGTAATCTGGGTGTCAGAGTTTGCTCCCAGGACATTTTTGTTGCCTTTTGTCTGGCCGCTTTAACACAAGCTTTGGAGTAACCTCTTAGTCGAAAACGTTCTTGTAGTAGGTTGCATTCTGCTTGGAAGGAAACGGAGGTCCATTCTACATTGCATGCATCAAGCTACCATCATAGGCCCTAAAGCCCCAAATGGGAAAGCAGATTTAGGCAGAAACACAACGCTGTTGTGTTTGAAAATGCTGCAGTTTTTCTTTGTAAGTTTCTCAGGCTCGGATGAGCCTGAGAAACTTAGAAAGAAAAACCGCAGCGTTTTCAAACACAACCGCATTGTGTTTCTGCTTGCCGTGGCTATCACTTTGGGTCTCCGGTGCTCCCCCAGGAGAGCATCGGAGACCCAAAGTGAAAGAAAAGTCAGGCAGAAACACAACACGGTTGTGTTTACATGCCGCTGTGTTTCTGCCTAAATCTGCTTTCCCATTTGGGGCTCTAGGGCTCCCCAGGGGAGCCCTAGAGCCCAAAATGGATGCGCCCATGTGCTTGCTTTTTCAATTTTTGAGCTTGAATTGCTAAAAATTTTACATAGGGACGCCAATCGTTTTTTTTTTTTTTGCCTATCTATTTCTTAAATTAAATTTTTTGGGTGAATCATTCCTTTAAAGCGGCCAGACAAAACGCAACAAAAATGTCCTGGGAGCAAACTCTGACACCCAGATTACGTACAAATGATAAAGAACAGAATGAGATTAATTTCATAACAACCTATAATCAAGAACATGCTGAATTGAGGAAAATACTCAACAAAAACTGGCACCTTTTAAGATTGGACCCCCACCTTGCAAATAACATTGGGGAAAAACCCAGAATAACATTTCGTAAAGCAAAAACAATTAAGAACGTTTTGAGTCCCTCACTATTTCCTGAATTGAACATGGAACCCACTGGCACTTGACTAGGAGTGAGGGCTTCTGGTTTTCGAAAATGTGGAACGTGTACTATGTTCCTCTATGCCCATGAACCAACAAAGAACTTTACAGATGCAAGAGGAACGCGGATGTAGATTAAAGAAAACATAAACTGTCATTCCAAATATATAGTTTTTGCTATAATATGTGTATATAAGCAAATATATATAGGGAGTACAATAAGGGAAATGAGAATACGCATTTCATTTTAACTGCAAAAGTTTAAGTTTGTAATGCAATTCCTGACAGCTGTCATACAGGCGGACGGTGGTACTGCGCCCATATTGTGACAGATTTTCCAGGCAAGCTCACTTTTTAATGTGGATGTTCTGTTGATAGATTCTGCTTTTCTGGGCATTGTGTGCTCCTGTTGATTCCTTAAATAAAGTGATGGGTAATACCCAGCAAGGATGTTGGATGTTTTCTGATGTTTGGAACCATTATTTTGTATTTCAGCAACCAAGAAAAAAAGGATTTCAGGGCAATTTCTGGGTTTCCTTGTAATAAGCACTGCCTTTCATGCAGTTTCCATTTTCACTCGGTGGGCAGCCCAGTGACCGGGTTCAGCAGCGTGGTCGCCTTCCACTACTGACACAGGCAAAGTAGATTGGCGGCCATCTTTTCCGGTTTCGAAGCACAATTTTCATAGGTTTAGCACACATAGGGCTTTTGTGGCCATTTTGCTGATTCTGGTGCGACCAGCACACAGGGATGTCGCAGGGCAGAGCCTAGTGGCTCACAACATCCCACAAGCCCCACTCGCAATTTGACTTTGGACCGCCCATCAAGGGAAGTCGCGAGATTGAGATGTTCAGTTTCTTTTCTTTCTGGTCCAAATGTCAAATTTAATCTGCTTCTCCGATCAGTGGTGGATCGACAGGTTCTCCTCGCTGGTTCCTGATGAGAGTCAGGAGCGACACCCCGGGGTCCTTGGATATTTCCTTCCGGTCCCTGAGTGGTCCTCCTTGATACTTAGGATCCATGGTTTCCAATTCTGGGATGACAAAGCAGAACATATTTGTAGACATTTCCCCACCACTATTCATGTAGTGGGTCAGATACATACATAATAATCTTTTCTATTTCAATTTATTGATTATACAGAGGGAATAGTTTTATAGTTGGAATTCTAGGGAGCTGGACTGTCCCCCTCTGGGGTTCCAGGCAAATCCTCTAGTTGCTGCAGAGTGTGCCTTGGATGGCAACAATTCAGTTGGTTGATATGGACCCACTTATCTTCCCCCTCTGCCAAACTGCCTTTGGGAATATGGATTTTGTAGGCGACTGGTGAGATTTTGTCTACAATTTCAAAAGGACCCCTCCAGCTCGGCAAAGATTTGCGCTGTTTGGCCTCGTTCCTTTGGAAATTGTATAAGTAGACCCGGTCCCCTACATGGTATTCTTTTCTAGTAGTCTTTAGGTCATAGTGGGTCTTCATACTGTCTGCAGATGTTTCTAGATTTCGCTGAGCATAGGCAAAAGCATGTTGAAGGTGTTTTCACAGATTTTCAACATACTCATGAGTAGTGGAGGCATTGATCAATGTCTGCTCTTGGATTCTGTAGAGCAGATGCTGGGGAAGCAGCATCCTTCGTCCAGTCATCAGCTCAAACAGTGACATTTTTGTTGCCGAAGAAGGGGTAGATCTGATGGCCATCAGGACAAGAGGTAATCGAATATCCCAACTTGGCCCAGAATCTGCCACAAACTTTTTTAATATGGTCACAATTGTCTTGTATCTCTCCACTGCACCACTAGAGGCTCAACAGTAGGCAATGTGTAGTTTCCTTTTGACCCCAAGTATCTCCCACATCTTTGTCATCACTTCGCTAGTGAAGTGGCTACCTCGGTCTGACTCGATCCTTTGGGGTAGTCCAAAACGCTAGAAGATGTGGTTGATCATCAGGGCAGATGCTGTTTCTGCCTTGCAATTTGGGGCTGGGAGAAATTCCACCCATTTAGTGAACAAGCATGTCACGGTCAACATGTACTTGTTCCCCCTAGAGGAGCGAATCACGGGCCGGATAAAATCTACTTTTAAATCTGACCAAGGCAGTGTCATCCCCCTCTTTTGGAGAGGCGCACAGTGTGTGAGGGATGTTGGCTGAAATTGTGCACACACAATACACCCCTTCAAGTATCGGTCGAGGTCCTGCCCCATGTGTGGCCAGTATGCAACCTCTCTTAAGATTTCAAGGTTTGTGTGAAAACACCTATGACTGGCTGTGGGTGGGAACCACCCACTGATCATGGCCAACTGAAGGATCTCCTCACCAACAAACCATCTTGGATTTGGAACATTTTTGGACATTTCATCAACACTCTGAGGTCCTCTTTCCCTATGTAATCGGTATCCGTCAGGGGAAAGGTCTCAGGGTCCTTAATTTGCTGATAAAACTTACCAATTATAGGATCCCCTTTTTGAACGGTAATCAAATCAGCATCTGGGGTCTCCTTACTCCATTGTGCAGTTGAGAGTCCATTGTGAGCATTTGTCTGGGACCTAGTGATAGCAGTGATCTGGATTTCCCCCAACAGGGACTCGATCTCAAGTAGATTTGTTTGGATGGCTCTGGTTTTGGCCAGCTGATCCGCTAGGTCATTTCCAGTTTTGTCTGGTCCCTCTACCTTAGAATGACCCTTGATCATTTTCCAATAGATGGCCATCCCATTCGAGGTGACCAGATCATCAATGTTCTGAATTAATTTTCCATGTTTCAATGGTTTATTATTAGCACATAGCATGCCTCTGGTTTTCCAGTTAACCAGGTGCTCAATGAACCCATTCCGTACATAATCCGAATCTGTGATTATGACCAGTTCGTGGAGTTGGTGTTGGACAGCAATGAGGATGGCTTGATGCACAGCCATCAACTCTGCCACTTGACTACTTCGGGGACCGATTTTGTACCCAGCGGAGTGTTCTGGGGCATCATTCACCCATGCATTCCCTATGCCGGCCACAAGTTCTTTTTCCCCTTTGTTGTCAACATAGTAGGAGCATCCATCCACATAGACAGTGGGCATTCCCTCACACTTGTCTTCTTCAGAGACTTTGTGTGGGGAATTAAGGTATGCCTCCATGTTGTCCTTGATTTTAAGACTTCCGTCCTCGAGACAGTTTTCTCTGGCACAATCATGCAAGTCAGCCAGACCATGTGCAAGGGGACTCTTCTTGTTTTGGCCGTATCTGACCTCCACAGGAAAGCCTTGCATTGACAGAATCCAGGAAGTAATTCGGGAATTACTCACATTTCCGGGCCGGATTCTGTCACTTTGGAGATATTGCAGAGGCTGGTGTGGAGTCTCTACTATGATGTGTTCCCCCTGGATAAACAGGCGGTAATTCTTCAATGCCCACACCGTTGCCAGGAGTGCCTTCTCACAATCGTTGAATTTTTCCACCACAGAGGATAAAGTTTTACTCGCATAGGAGATTACTTTATTGACCCTGTCATGCTTTTGATATAATACTGCAGTCAAGCATGTATTTGAGAACAGTGACTCCAAGAAGAACTCCTTGTTTTTGACAGGATAAGATAGGCAAGGCGCATGTGAGAGGCTTCTTTTGAGTTGTCTTACTGCCTCGGCTTGTTCTGGACCCCACTCCCACTTAACCCCTCACCCTTAAAAAGATAGATCAGGGGTCTTGGGATCTCTGCGTAATCCTCAATGAACTTTCTGCTGTAATTAGTTAGTCCAAGGAGGCTCCTTAGTTCCCGCAGAGTTGTGGGGTCTTTTAATTTCTGGAGT
This sequence comes from Ambystoma mexicanum, assembly GCF_040938575.1. NCBI lineage: Eukaryota > Metazoa > Chordata > Amphibia > Caudata > Ambystomatidae > Ambystoma > Ambystoma mexicanum. The sequence goes on from NC_090929.1 coordinate 1,686,031,542, forward strand.
GCTTCCACTTTATTTTCCTGGGGACAGAGACCCTGGGGAGTAATCTCACGCCCCAAGAAATTGACACGGGTTTTACACCACTGTGTTTTCTGAAAGGAAAGTTTTGCTCCGGCAGCCCTCAACTGTGTCAGGACATAACGGATCTCCGCTATGTGTTCCTCCACAGATGAACTTTTGATGAGGACATCATCTACATAAGCCAGGTTACCCCTTTCACCCAGGTCAGTTATGGCCTTGTGTAGAAAAATGTTAAATTCATTGCCGGAGTTTAAGTATCCGAAGGGAGTCCGGGTCCATGTGTACTGCTGCCCCCCGAAGGTGAAAGCCAGCTTGTATTGGTCCTCCCTACTGACAGGTACAGTCCAGTACCCATTGGTCAGGTCTATTGCAGTGAACACCTGTGACACCTTGATCTGGGCCAGCCCTTGGTCAGTGTAGGGAAGAGGCCACGGGAAGTATGGACCTGTTTGTTGAGCTCCCTAAGGTCGGCACTGGCCGTTTGGCATCAAAATCCCCAGCACCGGATTATTGAAGGTGCTGTGGACTGGACGGATTATCCCACGGGACTCAAGGTTCTTAATTATTTCAGTAAGGGACTCTGTTGATGCGAGAGGCAAGTGATATTGCTTCACAAACACTGGAGTCATGCCAGGGTCTGTGGGAATTTTTGTGTGGATGTCGGTGCGACCATAGTCATATGAGTCCACCACAAAGAGATCTTGAAAATCTAAGAAAACTTGTTTCAATTTTTTCTTCTGCCCCAGAGTCTTACGGGCATCAGCTAGGTTGGCTCTCTCTTCAACCATCTGCCTGAAGGCTGGAAAGACTTCCGGTTTTGCTATCTTTTGCTATCTCAGCGTCCTCCTCCAGCTGGGTGGAGAAGTCCCTTGTCAATGTGCTGATTTAGACTGATGGCTTCAGGTGGGGAAGGCAATCCTTGCGGACTTGGAATATCACCTCATCCCCCCTGAAGTCACAGGTCACATCTTCCTTACCATAAGGGTAGGAAGTGTACACCAGGAAATTCCCCCCACTTCGGGTGAAGATCTTGTCTGGTGTTGTGTTGTCGTCACTATCACTGTCAAAACAGTCCTTGGGGATTGGTCTAACAGTTCATTACCTAAATCTATGGAAAAAATGTCGGTCATCAACCGCCATTCCAATAATGGTGCCTGCGGTTAGAGTGATACTCTTTAAGTCGCTGTTATCCACCTCTATTGGAATGGTGTTGTGTTCGATATTGACTAGTGGTGTTGGGTTTACCCCCAATCCTTGCTGTTGGAAGTGAGCATTAAGATGAATATAGGCGTCAAGGTTTTTCAGTTTCTGTCCTCTTTTAATTTTCACTTCCAGTGAGAATTGTCGGGTCCTTTCTGGGATGGTGACTTCCTCTCCAATCTAAATTTCAACTGCATAAGGCAGCAGTTGAGCTGACCTAAATGCTTTCTCTGGGTCATCAAAGCCCATGGGATTACCCGCTAATCGGGACGAAGCTTTGAAGTTTATTAGGTCCAAACTAATGGCAAAGCAATTGAGAATATCACTGCCTAAGTAAAATGCGGCTAGGACGTCTCGCACGACCCAACAATTATGGACTATGCTCTTGTTGCCTATGGAAATATTGAGCATACACCTGCTAGGCAGGAGATGTTTGGAATTGGGTGTTTGCAGATCCATTTCCCATTTGTCTATCAGTTTAAATGTGGGAATGGCTGGATCTTTTGGGAGTTTGCGGAACATGGCTTCGCTGATGAAGCTCTTATCATTGTTCACACATACTCGGGCGAGAACAGAGTCCTTCCCTTTATTTAACTGAATAGGGATAAACAACTGCTCTCCAATTTCAGAGTGTTTCCTTCCACCGTGGAATGCCACCTTAGACTGGAAGGAAGGTTGATGTTCAGAAATAGAGAGGACCCCCCCCTCACCAGTTTGCTGTCCTACTGCTATTACTGTCACGTCTGGGATTTGGTTATTCTGGAAGTGAAATTCTACTTGGTCAGATGTTTGTTCAGCCATGTGGCATGTGCCATTTAAACTAACATGGTTGACACTCTGTTTCAATTTTATTGGTCGGCTAGTCTGGGTCCAGAGGACCTTGTTTACACAGTCTATGAGGGGTGACAATCTCCGCAGGATGCCATTCCCTACTAAACAAGGCGTCCTCTCTGGAGTCACAACTATGACCGAGTGATTCACCTTGTGTCACCCAATTTTAATGTCCAAATCCGCAGTCCCCTCGACAGGGATTTCCTTCCTGTCGAAGTTCTGAAGTTGTCCAGGAAGAGGGGTGAGACGAATTTGGTATATCTCCCCCCTTCCCGAATTCAGTTGATCAAAGGCCCTTTTTGAGAGAAGGGTAGCTTGGGATCCAGTGTCCACCAGTGCCAAAATTGTACACTGCCCCTGCATTTGGACCGGGGCACAACATCTTCCCTCCCTTTCCTCAAGGGGGAAAAGATAATGTAAATTTTTTGGACAACTGGTGGGTTAGTTTGTTGGTTTTGGACACTGATAGTGAGGTGATTTGGGCGGATTCTGTTTGGAGTCTTGGGAATCTGAAAGGAAAAGGTATGGGGGAAGCTTTGGGTTCCCCTGGTTCTGGTTCCGGGCTGCCCCCCGCGCCCCTTTTGGAGGCAGTCACCAGATTGGGTTTGAACCGGGGGGTTTCCATGCTGATGATTCTGGGGATTGATGAGGGGCGGTGCTAACTCAGTCCCCACATCTACCCAGTCTGTATTTGGATCCTATGGGACCCATTTTTGTTTGGGAGGAGTTCCCCCATCTCTGAAGGAGAAGATCCTTTTCCCAGAATCCTCTGAGGACCCCTCTCCTTCAAACTGGAATACTTGTACCTCCTCCTCAAAATGGGTCTTTTTGGGCTCTTTATTTCTCCTAACCCACCCCTCTGCTCCTTGGGTGACAGACTTTCAGGGGCAGGAGATTTTGGTTCCGGTTCCTGGGAAAGGAAGTTTCCTCCAAGGCTTTACACCCCCCTTCCCCTTGTGCCTTCTCCCTGGGAACCGGTGGGTTGTCAGGGATCTTCCCCCGTCATTGCTCTGGAGCACCAGGTCCTTGATTTGAGGAATTCTGCGCGGCCATGCTCATCTGAGGGTTCTGTTGATCAGCATGCGACCCAGATCCTGTGCCATATTTTGAACCTGGCGCTCTAGTTGTGACACCCGCTCAGGCTCATACGGGGTTCTCATGTCTCCCCTGGGCTGATCCCGGGAAGGGTAGCTATCCCTTCTCCCAAAATACCCCGGGTTAGGAAAATTTGGGTACCCCTCCACCCTCGGCCTCCCCTCTCCCGGATTATGTTGTCTGGGCTCAGGAAAGCGGGGAAAGAAGGATGGATTGTTTTGGGGGTTAAAGTTTTACGGGTACCTTGGGAAGACATTCTGTCCGGTAATTGGGGGATTACTGCCCTCCTTGGAGCAGTGAGGAGGGAAGTTCCCTGGGTTAGCTGCGGTCTGGTTGGATTCCCCCCCCCCGTTGGGCTGGAGGGGTCCACACATAACACAGAATGGGTCTATTCCCCTTGTAGAGGGGGCTGATGTAGTCAGGGGAGTTAGGGGTCCCATTTGTGGGGTTGCCTTCCTGGCTCCCTGTTTGTGATTGACCTGAGGGCCTTCTGGGCTTGAGGTTTCTTTTATTCTGTGCAGGCAGGTTTTTAGGCCCCCCATCTCTAAATCTGAAATGGGGGCAACCTTCACCTCCGCCACTTTAGCAGCAGCAGGGGTGTTGGTTGTTTTGGGGCTTTTGGGACTATTTTTGTTTTCCACAGGCTTTTGCACATCGTAAATGCAAGTGGCTTGTTCAATGACCCAGTCCAGTGATCTTTTCTCATGAAAGTCTCTCACTAGCTGGGTCATGATGTACTTGGGGAGAGCATGGAAGAAAGTATTCACAAACTCTTTGCTGTCAGTGCGCACCCTTCTGGTGGTCTGAGCGAAGGCACGCTTTAATTCTTGAACAAATTCTTGTGGGGCCTTATCTTCCCCACATTGCAAGTTATAGGCTGCCTTGCGAGCCTCCTGAGGATTCCTGTGCACAGAAAATTGTTTCAAGATGGCCGCCCTATAGGTAGACCATCTAGAATGATTCTGGTCCTCCAGCCCCGCAAAGAAGCTGGAGTACTCGGGAGAGAAGGTCCATTTCACATATTGGATACAGCTTTGGCTGTCCTTCAAATGGAAAGTTTCCATCATTTGTTCAAAGAGCTCAAGGTGCTCCCAAACCGAATATTTCGCATTTTTATGGTAAAACGTGATGACGCTCCTAATGGCCTTTATTTGTTTTAGGGGATCCTTGAGCACAGCCCTCTTGACCTTGTTGGCTTTCTTGGTTCGGGTGACTCTGGTCCATTCATCCTCTGACTCAGAGGCACTGCTACCAGAGGTGCCTGTCTGGTCTTCCAGGCTCTCCCGGATTCTGCGAGCTTGGGCATGGCTGGCAGAATGTGGGGGCCTAGTTTCTTGAGTCCTGTGGTGCTCAGAGGAGTCTTCTGATTCCTCCTTGCTCCCAAGATTTGCTGAGTATCCCCCCCCACTATCCTAGTTGGGCAGTGGTTTTCAGAATGCCCTTAGTGGGCCTACTCTCATGGAGTTCCCCACTGAAATTTACAGCACTTTGGAACCCATACCCAGATGCCCAACCATCCATTCCTGGGAGGTGCTGATCTATGAGCCCCATCTGCCTCATTGGATTGAAGTCTGCCATCCCTGTGGCCCTTGGCTCATGTGCGCCAGTGGACATGGAGGTGGCAGAGTCCCGGGAGTGGAAGAGATAAAGGCCTCTGGTACTAGGGTTCCTGAGGTTATGCTCAGGTATTTCCCTTTCCCAGCGACCTCATCTCTCTCAGCCCCTGCTCCCTGTTGCCATGCAAGAACCTGACCTTTCTGCTCTTCTATCAAGGCCTTACTAGTCTCTATCACTTGTTCTTGCATAGCTACCTGTCTGTGGAGCCTGTAATTTTTCTCACATAGAGCCTCATTGTCACTCTGTGCTTCCCGTGTCATTTTAGAGTACTGGGCCAGTTTTTGCTGCAGGAGGGTTACCTCCTGAGTCCTGTCCATACTGGCCTTGCCCTTCCTTGCTAGAGCATCTTCCACCCTCCTGGTGTGCTCTAACATTTTTTCATGGTCTTTTTGGAGGTCACCCAGTCCCTGAAGGGCCAGGTGATTCTCTTCCATTCTATCTTTTAAATAACTGACCTCCTGGCCTAAGGTGTCCCTTTCCTGAATAAGAGTATGCCTCTGTGCAGCCAGGTCATCTCTCTGTCTTTGGAGCGCACCAGCTTTCTGGCGCTCCTCATCAAATTCTGCCTGGTCTTTCAGGATTAATTTATTATTCTCTTCTTTTTCTTGGTCTAGGCGGTTTTGCACGGTGAAAACCTGATCTGCGCATGCTCTGTTAAAATGTATTTGCTGTTTCAGCTTCGTCTGGCTCTGTATTAGAGAGTCCAAGCTTTCTTGGCACTCTTTCTGCAGGGCCAGCACTTTGGTATCTTGCTCAACCTTCTTCTGCTGCAGGATATCCATATCTTCTTTGATTTTTATCAGGTACTGCCTGGTTTCATTTTCTGATTCATGGCTCCTTTGTAGCCTTTGCTCTGCAGAGTCCAGATCAGTTTGTGCTTTTTCTAGTGTTTGCAGTTGCTTATTTGCCAGATCTAGGTTCTCAGCATATTTTTCCTGTATTGCTCTAATGTGGAGGTAAAGATATGCCGCTATTTTGGCAATCTTACTTTGCTCTTCTTTTACTTTAGGGGCCAAATACAATTCACTCAGTGCCATATATAATGGACCCTGATCTTGCCATAGGTCTAATCCTGTTGCAGTGGCCTGTTCCTTAATTCCCTGCAACCACACATTCTGATCCTGCTCTGTCCATTCACCCCTGACAAATAGTTTGTGCAATAGGTGTTCTTTTGCCATATTGATTTCTACCGAGGTCGCCATTCCGGAAATATTAATTTCCTTTCTGACTTACAGGAGTTTATTTTATTTTTGCAAAACAGGCCAATTCCTTAGAGTGTTCCTATTGAGGGGTGCTTTTCACAGTGTAACACAGTATGGTAGCCCAACAGGGTTTATGTACCCCGTTAGTTAGCACGCTGTATTAAGCTGTCACAAGCTTAATACAGCGTGCTACAGTCACAAGCTGTGACTTATTCAGAAATCCCGGACACGAGCCCCCAATCTTGTAAGTGATTTCAACCCAGCACTTCACCTAAGTCAATGCCTAGCATGGGATGCACAATTGAAACCCTTAATTATTTATTTATGTCTATAAGTTCTTTTATTTCTGAACGATGTACCACTTATATCACGCTCCTCTCTTTGAACCCTCCCCAGTCACACTGAACCAGGAAGCAGGCTGGTTTGCAAAATTAAAAATATTTATTTTATGGATTTCACAATATATATATCACACTAGTTTAATGGTTATACAATGATCACCAATGGGGTGATGTCACACTAACAATCTCTTTAATCTCAAGGAGTAATGGTAGGATAAATAATGCAGCACAGAGATTATACTTTTGTGTGGGTTCAATCAAAATGCAATGTGATTACTCTTTCCCCTGCACACTACTCAATCCCCCCAATATGCAATATAAAGAGATGGAAAGAGAGAAAACAGGTTTCACAAATACAGAATTCAACCACTAGTATCATTCCCAATTTTCCCCCAGCAAACACAGAGAGAGAAACAGGAATGATTCCAAACTTGTCATAAATGGTTTAAAGTTGGCTTTGCATGAATGGTAAAAACACTCAAAATGGATTTAATTCACTGAAATTGTTTCTATACTAGTGGGAGCCACGTTGTATGGATTCAGACAAACACTAGCAATTATTATAGAGTAACTAGCAAGTAGAAAACTTAATTTTTAGGTCAGGTGCAATGAACAGCTATTTCACACGTTATAGATTTGAGCCAAACGAAAAATTTGCGGCAAACTTTTCCGCGCGTGGTAAGCACAAGTGTGGAAAAACTATAATGGGTTAATTGGAAAGGTTAGGATGTTAGCTTCAATTAGACACTTAAATTTCATTTCTAGCATAAACAGTGAAGAAGTTATGGAGGTTTTTGTGGAGGTAATTTTTTTCAGAAAGAGGCAAAATTGCAAAACAAGGCTGAGCTTTTAAAATTACAAACAAGGTTTCTTTACACTAGGGGTAGATTATGAAGATACATACTACAGGACAGCACAGCCACCAGCCAGGATATCTCTGGTTGGTTTCGCCTGCCGAGACACTCACCTTTCTTCAAAAATATAGATCAGCGCAAAGATGATTTTAACACTACTATTACAAAAGGATAATAGGGATGAGAGAAAGATTTCAGGCAAGACAAAAATAATTTCTACAATGCCGTTCTGGATATAAGAGAGGATGAATTTGGATAGGGATGGCTTATGGACAATACATAGGCTAGTGATAGTCCTATACTAAGGATACTCACTACCAATGTTTTGAATGGACCCGTCAGGGATCTGGTCAGGGATACAATCAGCAAGGCGCTCTGGACACCGCACGCTGGGACTCGACTGGATCTCACGGGCTCTGGTTCTGGTTCACAGCTATCTGGTCACAGCGTGGCTCTACTGGGTTGGATCTTTGGATTCTGGCAATAATTCTTAGCAGGACAGCAGCTACAGCACAGCCAGGCTGTTCTTTGATTCCCCTTAGCGGTCTGGGGTAAATTCTGGTTTCTGGATTTTTAATTAAAGGCCAAGCTGAGAGGGTTCAGCTTTGGAAATGGGCATTTCTGCTTTCAAAGTTGTGGAGTCTGGAATATGGATTTCTCTTGCAAAGTTCTCCGCCAGCAATCGGTTGGTGGGTAAATGGGTGTGTGTGTGTTTCTAGGTTCTAAACTGTCTCTATTTATGTGTTTCCTAAAGGGGTGGGTATGCTGAATTATCCTAGGCACACCCCTAGGTAGTCCATTGGTTAGGGTCTTTCCTCTCCCTTGACTGGAGAAGAAACCAGAGTGTCATCATGACAATGTGTTTTATGATCCAGGGAAAAATCTCCCCTTTGTTTTTGCACATGAAATCTACTTTTCATATAATACATATTTACAATTCTACAAACTTGATAGCAATAGCATATCTATATCACATATTTTGTGGAGCAAGTATTCATCCAAGCACCGTCGCTGTGAGAGCTTGGGTCTGGATTTGGCAACTTTTCTCACTTTTGTCCGGGACCCAATTGTCTGATTTGTCCACAATTTCATACATATGTGCGCATGGTATCTGGGCATAATCATATGAAGTTTCATGCTTCTGACATCGATACAAATGCTACAAAACCCACATTTTCACTATGCCATCTTAGAACATTGCACAGAGTTCTGCGTCCTTTTAAAACGTGCCCCCAAAAATTCACATTAACAATACTGTAATTTTACACTTTTTACAAATTTGCACCGTCCTTTGTCAGTCCTTTTTAAAAATATTCTTTTCTGTGCTTTGAGAATCAACAAAAGTGTCTGTTCCCTCCCCCAAAGTTTTTTGTAGCTCAAGAGCAATCCCCTCCTTCCTTCTTCCTCTGGCAGGAGCTACTGTTGACACCTTAATCTGCATACCCCTTAAGCCCAGGAAGGCCTAGGTTTCTCCCAGGAGCAGCAGCCCAAATCTCCTCCCCTCTTCATCAACACCTGAATGTGATTTCCTGGCCTTTTGGTGAGAAGCAGAAGGGAGGTGTATTTCCCAGTGGGGGAAGCTTGTTTGTAGTTTTACTGAATCTGGCTTACTTTAAAGTCATTTTTTACATTTTTCTTTGTGGAAATTAAACTTACAATTTTAAAACAGGCAAACAGAACTCTAATTCCAGTCTTTAAAACAGGCAGATTACATAGTTGCAACCTATATTACTTTTAATAGCAAGTCACTTAATTCCAACCATTTGATTTTAACTGTACAAGTTTAAGTTTCTAATGCAATTCCTGACAGCTGTCATACAGGCGGCCGGTGGTACTGTGCCCATATTTTGACAGATTTTCCAGGCAAGCACTCTTTTTAATGTGGATATTCTGATGATAGATTCTGCTTTTCTGGGCATTGTGTGCTCCTGTTGATTCCTTAAATAAAGTGGCGGGTAACACCCAGCAAGGATGTTGGATGTTTTCTGATGTTTGGAACCATTATTTTGTATTTCAGCAACCAAGAAAAAAAGGATATCAGAGCAATTCCTGGGTTTCCTTGTAATAAAGCACTGCCTTTCATGCGGCTTCCATTTTTACTCGGTGGGCAGCTCAGTGACAGGTTTCAGCAGCGTGGTCTCCATCCACTATTGACACAGGCAAAGTAGATTGGCGGCCATCTTTTCCGGTTTTGAAGCGCAATTTTCATAGGATTAGCGCGCATACGGCTTTTGTGGCCATTTTGCTGATTCTGGTGCCACCAGCACACAGGGATGTCGCAGGGCAGAGCCTAGTGGGTCAAAACATCCCACACATAATTACACCTGTCAGGTAACATAACAGTCTCCCCCAGCAAAACACATTACCTACCCTCCTCCCTCATCCCCCAAAACCCCACTATGTCCAGAACAACCCAAGAAGATTTCACAAAACCAAACAGTGGCCCGCAGTTTTACTCCTGCTCAGACCCAGCCACTTCTCCTGCTCCCTCCTCCCCTCCACCGGGTAACGCACAGCAGCTTGATGACATCTGAAGTTTCAACTGCGGTGTGCATCCACTGCCTATGGCAGCAGTCGTGTGGAGGCCTGGTCTTTGCTCTGATGTCCCAATTCCACGTGCCCCCGCATTTCCTCTTGTTATGTTCCATGCGCCTTTGCGTTGAGACACATTGAGGGGGTGGTAGTGCCTGGGGTCCATTTCCAGGCTGTGTTCAGTGCCATCTCGCTATGCTTCGTTATCATTCCTATACTGAAGCTGAAGTATCCCTTGGGTGTCCATCCAGGATTGTGCCTCCACTGTACTGTCAAAGAAATGCGACCTCCCATTGTGTAGAATCTTCAGTTTAGCAGGATGAATCAACATGTAATGTAGGTTTGCCCATCTCAGTCATTCTTTACTTGATCCAAACACTGCTCTTAGCCTCTGGACCAAGGTAGTGTAATCAGGGTATATTGCCAATTTCGAGGATCCTCTCGTGATTGTCCCTCTTGCTTTGGAAAAAGCCAGGATCCTTTCCTTGTCCTTATAGTTCATGATTTTTGCTATTATCGGTCGCAGGGGGTGGAGGGTACCCGGTCATGGTTTCTTCATCAGCGATCTGTGTGCCCTTTCAACAGTGAATCCCTGAGTTAACGTGCCTGGGCCCACTTCCTGTAATAGCATATTCTTGACATATTCCGTTGGGTCTTTTCCTTCTTCGCCCTCAGGGAGTCCAAGTATCCTAATGTTGTTCCGGCAGGCACTCCCTTCTTCGTCTTCCACACAGTGTTCCTGGACCTTCACCCTATCCATCAGGTCCACCCCTTGGGTCCTAGCTATGGCTATGTTTGCTGTGTTATCCTGCATTTGCTATACCGCTGTTCCGAGGGGATCCGCCAGTGCCCATACCTCCTGGCGGAGCAAACCCACGTCCACAATAACTGCATCAATCTTGATCTCCTGTGCTGTTTTCAACACTGCTGTAGCCGCTAGTATAGGACCTTCTTCTTGCATGGACACTTGCAATACTGTGGCCACTGCTGCCTGGCCACGCTGTTGTCTTGAATTGCCATCATCTTTCTGTGCATAGGCCTCCTTGACAGTTTCCCTAACTTTCCCCTTCTGGCCCTTATCCGGCATCGGGAAGCAGCATCCGTGCCTGGCTTGTGTTTCTATTGTGACAGCACAGTGTGTCTAATCTCGCTCCCTGGCATCTGTGGAGTGTGCTCCCTTTTCCTGCCTATGGCTCTCCCCTCATAGGTCTAAGCACAACACTCCACACCTGCCAGGCAGTATCCGGGCATATTCCTTCTGCTGCCAGTGTCCCTCCCTTGTCCACCTTAGTTGTGACTCAATTGTCCCAGTTGTACTGACCCTGCACCTCTTCCTGTTCGCTGCTGCAATGCGTCATAGGTCTCACTGTGTTCCACTGATTCGTTCCTTCGCAGCGCATCACCCAGTTGACACTTATGCAGTTTTGCATCTGCAATGCGCACTAAAGCAGGCATGTCCGAGCTTGAGCAAAGTATTTATGTGCTGCGTACCTGTAATTATGGTATTCAGCCGTGCATCTGATGGTGCATAGAAGGATCAGGCACAATGTTGGTGGTGGTCAATGCTCATCTACCAACCAGTGCAGCAATTTTGACGTTTTTTTGAAGCTGTTCCTCTAACACAATGGTGTCTCCCTTTAACCGTGTGTCTTCCCGGTCTCCAGAGCATTAGGTGCACAGAGTGTTCAGCCCTGCGGTCTCCGCCTGTCACCTCAGCAACCAAGCTATTTAATAGAGCCTGTGGTGCTCCAGTGCACATTCAAGCTTCCCCTGGCACGTGTGGTTGCACACTATTTCAAGGGTCTGCACAGTGACCCAGCCCCTCGGGTCTGGAATGCCCGTGCTGCCCCACCTCAATGCTAGGTTCGGGCTGCCACCACAGAATACAACCATGCAGAGGGCGTGCACCCCCTGAAGAGGAACTCCTCTCTGCTCCAGGCGTGTGCCACCTCCCTGTTTAGACCCTTGTCTCAGCCAGCAGTTTTTGCGTACCCTGGTTATCGGACGCGTCTATAGTGGAAAACGCTCATGGCCAGCCCTCAGTCGGGGTCTCCTGAACAGCCGCATCTCCCACTTCCCTCCATCGCTCCTCAGTTCCATGTGGTCAGTGGGCACCAAAACTGATTGTCCCAGAGTTCACAGGCTCCCCAGCAATCGTTGGGCTTCTTCTGCAGAGGTCTCTGTGCCCCAGCTCTCACACGGCACTGCTGAGCACTGCGACCGCCATTTTCGATATTGTCATCTCGCCTGTGTCCGCTGCAGTTTGGCACCGGCACTAAGTTCCCATGTTCAGGCTTCAGCAGCAGTAGTCTCAGCCATGTCTGACCCCCTTTGTAGATGTTTTCGAGCAAAATCAGGCGCAATAAGCAATCTTAATTAAACGATCATGCAGGAGCCGTATGGATGTGCAGTTTCAATGCATGGTTGTTAGCCCCACCCCCTCAAGCGGCAGACCATACTAATGTGGCATAAAGTAGTCAATTAAAAGAGGCAGCCCTAGTAAGTGCAAAGTTGCAGGCTGAACTAAGTAAAAAGCTACAAGCTTTATTAAGTGTAAAGTGGCAAACTACTAAGTGTGACATGGCAGAAAGCATTAAATGAAAATTGGCAGACTACTAATGTGGAAGACTGTAGTAAGTGAAAAGTGGCAGGCCTTAGCAAGCTGAAAGTTGCAGACTGAACTAAGTAAAACGCTACAGGCTGTATTAAGTGAAAAATGGCAAACTACTAAGTGTGACATGGCAGAATGTAGTAAGTGAAATGTGGCAAAGTGTAGGAAGTGTACAGTTCCAGACTACTAAGTGTAAAGTTACAGGCATCAGATTGAAAAGTTAATATTTTTTCAAGCAGCTCAAGTCAACGAACAGAGTGTATGAACTCATTTGCCCCATGGTGCATTGCAGCCTGCAGACAGCAGAGTAGTGGCCTTCTAAAGCAAAGTACACTAGTCCTTCAGGAATATTGACAATAAGGGTTTCTGGCAGCGAGGTGTGTACTGAAAGGTAGCAGGCCAGTGTGACTTCTAAAGATACATATGAGCACCGACTTTCGCTGATTCAAAACCTTTCTGGACATGCTCAGCCTTCGGTTGGTCACTGCTAAGGCTAAGATTGAGTTGGGAAATACAGTTGCATCAGGTACTAATTACAGCACTAGGAAACCTCATGGTTGACTAACGTGAGAGCACCTGGGTTAAGTGGCAAGTGAAGTGTACCATAGGTAACTTTATTTAGCAGTACGTTGCTTTCTGTTGATAATATAGCTCAGCAGGTTGAACGTTTGATGCTGTAATCAGTGTGTGATCTGCAGGTCACAGGTTTGAATCCCTGCAAGACCAACTCAGCTTTTCATCCTCGCGAGGTTGATAAATGAGTACCAACTTTGGTTGGGCGATATTGTAAGTAAATATGTTCTATGTGAACCAGGGTTCTCTACCCAGCCCTTTAAGACGAGGTAGCAATACTTTGAAATGGATGGGGATGCAGAAGATACTCAAACATCAATAATCAAACTCAGGAAGTTGGCAAATCAAAGCTGTTTTATTTGTAATTGTCTAAACAAAGGAGTTACAATGAACATAGACAATTCGTTCGATCTTCTCGCTTTCTCTCAACAAATCTTATAAAAAAAGTATCTTATATTGTAAAAACCTGTCATTGCTGACGTCATCCTACGTGGCAAACTACAACAACTTATTGGAGAAAGTGCTTGGGTCTAAGGGAACATCTAGCTATATGTTCCATACTGGTCTAAGAGAGCGATAGGTTTTCTAGTATCAGGTGGGGTAACTAAGCCATCCCCTCAAACAGGTCACTATGAACGTCATCAAATACACAACGTCCCATTGGTTACATAAATTATAGGGCTCTTTGCTAAATGGCGTTCTATAATTGGTTGGCACCCTTACATCCATCAGTACTTTTCCACATACGTCAGCAGCACGCAGGCTGGCCTCCAGGTGCTGGTGGGTTGGTCTTGATCATAGCTTCCCACCAATTAGTATATATCCATCATCAAACTGCTGTCCGCCAGTCAATTAGCCCTTTGAAGATTGGCATTGAGTTTGTTCTTCATGCCTGAGAATAAAAGGGAGTATAGCATACTCTATCTCCTTGCGTAGGCGTAACACGTCACGATTGTCCATTTTCAGCCTTCCACGTGACTGAAGACCAAGGTTTTGAGCTGTTGGTGCATTTAAAATACTATTATTTAATGAACCTCTGACGTCTTCATTGTTTTCGTGCCTGTCTTCTGAACAGGAGTTTGTTCTTTCATACATTTGTAACTACCATCTGATCATTCCAGCCCAGAGCGGCCTTGGCTTCTTGGGGCTGGTCCAGCTTCGCCCTTCTTTGATTGACTTCTGTAATTCAATTGCTTTTCAACTGCGACACACTGGACAAGCCTTCCTTTTCACTTGAAAGGACTCCGACACCTTCAAATTGGCAAGGCACTCTTCCTCTGAATATCTCTCTTGAAAAAGGGGCAGCCTCTTGCCTGTCTGCCACAATATCCTCCTGGGCTTGCCTTTATGACCCACTTCTCACAGTCTTTAGCAATATAGCTTGTGTCAACTTTAAAACTATCTTTAGAAGCAGCTAGTTTCCCCTTTCCAACTTTCCCTTCACCGCTCTGCCAACTGTTAGCCCAAGCAATCTCCCAGAAGTCTTGGTGCCACTTGCTTGGCTTCAGGTACTGCTTGCACTCTTGTATCTTAGGCCAGGTTAACCTGTTATTGGTTTCACAGTAAATGTTAGATTGCTCTTTGGCTCTGAGCAAGGTTGTTTACACTCTTGGCATGGGGAGACTCTTGGCTTGGACAATGCTTGCTCTTCTCTGCAGTTGTAAATACACTGTTTAACTGCTACATTTCTTTAATAGGCAGGGTGTCCCCACGGATAGATTTCAGTCTTTGTTTGGAAAGCACAATTAAGCACACACGACCACTTCTTCATAAGGTTAACAATCTTTAGGGTGTAACAATGATCTTTAGCAGCGTTTGCTCTTCACGCAAGTAAAAAGGAATTACCCAATACACGCAAGTGCTACCTTTCCATTGTTCCCTTATCATATCATTAACAAACAACTTCAGCTTGCTTCTGTCTATACACGAGTGAAAAGGAAACTGTATACTGTCACCATCAGTGCTTGCGCAAGGAATCAGAATGCAAGGTTTCACTCACCGGGTTCTGTAGTCCTTGTTTTGCAGGTTGCACAAACGTCCACGACTTCTGCCACAACTTCTACTGCTTCTGGCTTCACAGGGAACCACACCCTTCCTCGCTGAAGGTGTCTCCTGTCCGGCCTCTTGTTTAAGGAGCCCCTCACGCTCCTGAGACCCACGGCTTGAAAACAGCTCCTCGTCTTGGTCTCAGACACGTTCTCGGGATGGCAACCACGGCAATCAGACTCACATGGGGAAAGCCAGCCTTCCTGCATGCCTTCTGCAACTTCAGAGTTTGGGGGAACAGGACCCTCTCAGAACAAGCAGGTGACATCTGCTCTATCCATGTTCGGGCGTCCCTCTGGTTCTCCCACTTCTGCTTGGTTTGCCAGCTCTGTGTCTTCTTCTCTCTACTTGTTTTACTACAGCACGCACTCAAGTTATAGTTCCTGCTTCTTCTGATTGCCTGCATCTGAGGGGGCCTTTTATGCCTACCAGGTTCCTTTAGTTGTGGGCTGTTAGGCTTAATTGCCAGACTACTGCTACAACATACCTCTTCAGCCCTCTTCCTCATCCCAGTACTTATGGGATTATGGGACTCGTAGTCCCCAACAACAAAAATGTGTTCTTTTAAAAAACTTCTGATTTTTAAGGGTAGATTTAGTTACCTTTCAGTTATTCAAGCATAAATCATTAGAATTTGTAGTTACAGAGGAAGACCGTCTGACGTAAGGCAATCTTGCTAGATCCTTTAACCTTATACTTTTGGGAGTAAGGAGGGTGTTTATCCTGAGGCACCTGTCATTAAGGTTTGGTCAGGTTTCATGGTATTTATGCCCAGAACCACAGATTGTATGTTCAGATGCATTATAATGGCAATAAGCCATTACCTGTTCTGGCAATTTAGAAAGAGGTTCCCTTTCAAGGGACACATGCCGTGTCTCATCCCACTGAACCTTCTCACCACCCTGGCCCTGTCTCCTGCCAGGTGATCCTCCCGCAGTACACCACCCCCAAGGTCAGGATCAGTACGTGTCTGCCTTTCCCGGGCCACCTGGGAGGAGACATTAGGCAGGGTTTCAGTGAGGGATCCGTAGGATTCTTCACAACAGTCTCAGAGATATATTGGCCAGCTCACCTCAAGAGGTGTAGGGCCCCTGTCACTGCCAGGGGTGTAGGGCCCCTGTCACTGCCAGGGGTGTAGTGCCCAGCTCACGTCTTGACAGTCTCTGAGATATAGTGGCCAGCTCACTTCAAGAGGTGTAGGGCCTCTCTCACTGCCAGGGGTGTAGTGCCCCTCTCACTTCCAAGGGTGTAGTGTCAAAGTCACTTCTAGGGCTGTAGTTCCCAGCTCACATCTTGACAGTTTCAGGGATATAATGCCTTGCTCACTGACAGGGGTGTAGTGCCCACGTCTTGACAGCTGTGGGCACTACACCCCTTGACCCCTTGACAGTCTCAGGAATATAGTGCCCAGCTCACTTCCAGGGGTGTAGTGCCAAGCCCACTTCCAGGGGTGTAGTGCCCAGCTCACTTCCAGGGGTGTAGTGCCCAGCCCACTTCCAGGGGTGTAGTGCCCAGCTCACCACTTCACAGTCTCAGGCATATAGTGCCCAGCTCACTTCCAGGGGTGAGGTGCCCAGCTCACTGTGCTTTTGGAGTTGTAGCATTTGTATGTATCAGGCAGTATCCTAGATAATCTCACCATTGGATGGGGTTGACTTGAAAGTGGCCTCCTTTAGATTTGCTCATGGCATTAGAGGGTCAGCCTCAGAGACATTTCTTTATCTTCTATTAACTGATATTCGGTATACTATATATGAACTGATCTTTACCTGAAACTGATAGCAGAGGAGTCATTGGGTTTTGATGCCTGAGCTCTCTTATGAAAGGGGGGTTGCATTACTACCATGGATATTCTAATCTACCTGAACATTCAAAGGTGATTTGGAGTTTTTCCACATAGCCAATTAATTGCTACTTTCTAATCTCTCCCAATCATTTCAGGGGAAGTTCCACCAGAGACTCCATGCCAAAATTTGTTTGTAGGGGCTTATCATGGTCAGCATAGGGGTGACTCCCATTGTAATGTATTTGGCAGGGAGGGTCATAATCTTGAAATTCTATATTTTGTATTTGTCAGGTCGTCTCCCATGCTGGTAACAGCCAGCCCACATCATAATGTGGGCGGATCGCCGCTGCGGTCCTTCCCCTGAGAAAGGGAAATGACGTCGGGGTTAGGGAGGGGGGCGAGGGAGGTTCTGGCAGTTACTGCCATGTATTGAATAAAGGCAGGTTCATGTTACGTCCGGCTCCTGTGTGATAATTGGAAGGCGGTTTCGGGGCCCGTGCAAAACCCTACAACTGGCGACGAGGTGTACCCAGCACCCGCTCGTGTCGCACAGAGGACCGCAGTCGAGCGGTGTGGCATGTAGGTGCTCCTCACACACCGGAAGGAGGCCCAGAGCCTCGCAGCACCCGCGCGAAGGCGCGCTCAATGCCACAGGAGCAGCTCTACCCCACGCTGCAGCCCAGACGACGACGGACTCCATAAGCACCGGAGGGGCTTTAACCAGTGAGCACAAATCTCAAACAGGCCTGAAGAACCTGCACCACCCCACGCCACTCACAAAAAAGGCAGGCAGGGGAGGGCAAGGACTGCACCATTAACCTGTGCCACAGTACATGGAAGGCAAGCGAAGACACGTGCACACAGAGGCCACGTGTGACACACTTTAGAAAGGGGACACAGTGATGCCAGCAAGTGGCATTTGAAGACATTCAAACAAACAATATCAAGATCCTTCTCAAGCAACATGTCAAATCCCTCTAGCCCAGGGGCGTCCTCGGCAGCAACAAGTATGGCGCCGGATGACGCACAACAGACAACAGCAACAGGAAGCGCAGTCCAGAACATGCCCATGCCTGGTCCTTTTGACGTGAGAGACACATCCAACCTAGGACCCAGGTGGGTCATATGGCTTTGTGACTTTAAATTTTACGCAGGGGCCGTAGGCCTCACAGATGATGCTAGACTGATAAACACACTCTTCATGGCCGTTGGCCCAGCTGTTAGAGACATTGCCGGGGAACTACTCAATGTAGACACCGTTACATACGGGGAACTTCATGGCAAACTCTCCAAATACTTTGCCCCCCACTCCAACATAGACTACGAGCATCACATATTCCATACCACGAGGCAAGAAAAGGGTGAGTTGATGGACAATTTTGTGATGCGTCTCTGCATCAAGCTAAAATACTGTGAATTCCACAGATATTCAAACGAAGAGGCGCTGAGATCGCAGGTAATTGCAGGGTGCGTATCACAACCTTTCAGAAAACAATTGCTTCAGAAACAAAGGTCGCTGGAGGAGATACTCGCCTTAGCTAGAATGGAGGCAGTGGTAGAATCACAACTGGATAGCCTGGGAAAAGTCATCATACAGCAACCGACGCCAAGCACGGACATGATTAACAAACTATACAGCGCCTCCACACAAGGCGGAAAACGCGTGAATACCACCTGCTATCGATGTGGATATGAATATCCTCACACTGGTAATTGCCTCGCAGTAGGACAACAATGGGCTGCATGCGACTGAATGGACCACTATAGGGCGGTCTGCAGGAACGTGCCATGGTCCACAGCCAGCAGACAGAGATATCAAGAAAGACGGAGGAGTTCACGCCTCAGCCCACCTGCCAACAGGGGAGAGGGTGAACAGAAGGGACCAAGAAGGGAAGACAGAGCCCTGCGGAGCTCATATGCACGTGAGGACAAAAGGTCATCGGAAGGCTCCAGAAGGTCCCAAAGAAGGAGATTTGTAAGATACATTGAGATGCGATCTCCATCCAGCAGTGCATCCCAGTCATCGGAAGAGGAAGAAAGGATACGTGTGGGCCCTCAACAATGCAACGGCCACCCAACACAGCCCCACCCTCACACTGCAGGTAAACAACACACCACTAGAATTCCTCATTGACACGGGAGCAACAGTCAATATAATAGGTGAGCAAGCATACAACTCCCTCATCAGCCCACCCAAGATCCACAAGGCAACCATAGACATCTATCCCTATGGAGCGGCGACCCCGCTAATCTGTAAAGGAACAATATCAGCATGGTGTGTACACAAATCTCACGCAGCAAAGATTCTGCTACACATTCTGAAAACAGAAGCCAACAGTGGCTGCATACTAAGCTTTAAGACAGCGGTAGGGATGGGACTCGTCCACATACTGTACCAACTTATGGCCCACAAGTACTTTGCACAGCCCGACGCTATAGAGCAAGCATTTCCAAATCTTTTCAAAGGCCCAGGAAAGCTAAAAAAAAGGAAAGTACAACTCCACATCAATCCGGATATTCCGCCAGTTGCCCAGCACTACCGCGGCTTACCCATCAATAAACAACAACAAGTAGAAGAAGAGCTAGACAAGCTTATTAAGCTCAATGTCATCGAACCCATCTCTGGACCAACACCCTGGGTATCACCCATAGTCCTGGTTCCAAAGAAATCCCCAGATGTGCATGGACATGAGAAGAGCAAACATAGAAATTGAGAGGGAAAGGCATCAAGCGCCCAGGATCACAGACATGATCCACCTTCTCCATGGATCACAAGTCTTCTCCTAACGAAGGGGTACCATCAAATTGAGATAGCCCATGAATCACTGTACATAACAACTTTTTTAAACCATTTCGGACTCTTTCAGTATAAGAGACTCAGTTTCGGCATTTCATCTGCCGCTGAGATTTTTCAAGAGGAAATCCATCGAGTGATCAGACATGTGCCCAATTGCCTAAACTACTCGGAAGACGTGCTAGTCTTCGGTAAAACCAAGGAGGAACACGATACAGACCTACACAGGGTATACACGGCATCAGAAGCAGCTGGACTTACACTCAACAAAGCCAAATGCGAATTCGGAAAAGGCGCTCTACGTTTCTTTGAACACATTTTCTTCAACAAAGGCATGCGGCTGGACCCAGACAAGGTAGCTTCCCTCAACGCGGCCTCGACCCCACAACCAAAACGGAATTGCGATCATTCCTCGGTTTGGCCAGCTACTGCTCAAGATATCTAAAGGACTACGCCATGGTCAGCAACGCACTACGCCTACTAACACGAAAGGATCAACCTTATGTCTGGTCTGATGACTGCCAAAAAGCATTTGAAGCAATACGCAATGCCATCGCAAAAGCAGAAAACGTGGCGTACTTTGATGCCAAGAGGGACCCAGAAGTAATAGTGGATGCCAGCCCGGTCGGGCTAGGAGCCATCCTCACACAAAGAGACCCTGAGACACCCACAAACCTGTATATAGTGGCATACACCAGTAGAAGCCTCACCCCTACAGAACAAGCATAATCCCAAGCAGAAAAGGAATGCCTGGCGGTGGTGTGGGTGTGTGAGTACTTTCATTTATTTCTGTATGGAAAAGAATTCACGATCATGACAGACCATCAAGCCCTGCTCACAGTATACGGAGACCCCAAGGAGAGAATGCCCCTGCGGATTGCCAGGTGGGGTTTACGCTTACAAGACTACAAATTTGTTATCAAGCACCGCCCAGGCAAAGAAGACAATCCGGCAGATTACCTGTCCCGTCACCCGACAGGTCCGGCGAGTACCCAGCCATCCATAGCGGACACATACATCAATTATGTGGTACATCACCTACAACCACTGATAGTGGGGTGGGCAGACATCATCACACAGTCTGAACGAGACCCCCCAAATCGTCCGACACTGCATACTGACAGAAAGGAGGGCACACATGAAACAGCAGGCCAGACAAGCACTGGAGGCAGTCCAAGAGAACATTAAGTGGATAGACCACATCCGAGATGAACTCTCCATCGTATATGAGCACGTAGTATTAAAGGGTTGCAAGATGCTCATCCCGGAACCCCTTCGAGAAAAAACAATACACACAGCGCATGAAAGCCACCGAGGGGTAGTCGCCACAAAGCGGCTACTAAGAGAGAAGGTATGGTTCCCAAGGCTCGACGCCATGGTGGAAGAAATAGTGGGGAAATGCCCGACGTGTGAACACATAGCACCACCACCACACCCGAACCCGCTCCAGATGTCAACATTACCAGCACAGGTATGGGAGGAACTAGCGGCAGACTTCTTTGGGCCGCTACGTGATGGCACCTATGTGCTAGTGCTAATAGACGAACACTCGCGATTCCCGGAAGCGCAAATTGTGGAGAGCACAGCCGCCTCGAGCGTCATCCCGGTCATGGACCAAATGTTATCCACCTACGGAACCCCAAGACTGATTAAATCTGACTACGGTGCACCATTCCTGAGTCAGGACTTTCTCCAAATACATGGGTTTTCAACACTGTAAAATAACACCCAGATGGCCACAGGCCAATGGCATCGTTGAGAGATTCATGGCCAACGTTAAAAGGACACTACAAATAGCCGCCATCCTCAACAAGCCGTTCGAACAAGCCCTCTACCAACTGCTGAGGGATTACAGGCACACCCCCCATAGCATGACTGGAATATGCCCGGCTGACCTGATTTTTAGAAGACCAATAAGAATGCGGCTACCAGAAGATCCCAACCCAGGAGTCGCAACACCACTAGAACAGGAAGCCAAGGGAAACGACGACGATGCAAAGGCAAAAATGAAAGCCACGGCGGATCAGAAGAGGCCAGCTGGGGAATCACCAGTGGAAATAGGAGACCAGGTGTGGATGAGCCAACCGAAACAACGGAAAGAGGATGCCACGTTTGCAAGGGAACCACTGACCGTAACCCTATAGAAAGGAACAATGATCACGGTACAGAGAGAGGATCAATCCTCGGTAACTCGCAACATCTCACACTTCAAGCGCATGATGACTCGACCCGAAGACGCAAGGGACGGGGATGCCCGTGGCGTGGAGGAAAGACAACGAGACGAACCCTATTTAGGGGACAGCGAGGCCTCGGCCGGTGAAGACAGCCAGGCCAACCACCTCGAGACCTGGGCAACCCCTCGCAACACAAGGAGACCACAGAGGAGTCGTATAAAACCTCACAGACTTAATGAAGAGATGGAGTGAGGAGAGGTGAGGACTTTGTACTATAAAAAGGGGGGAGATGTCAGGTCGTCTACCATGCTGGTAACAGGCAGCCCACATCGTTATGTGGGCGGACCACCATTGCGGTCCTTCCCATGAGAAAGGGAAATGATGTTGGGGTTAGGGAGGGGGGTGAGGGAGGTTCCGGCAGTTATTGCCGTGCATTGAATAAAGGCAGGTTCATGTTACGCCTGGCTCCCGTATGATAATTGGAAGGCGATTTCGGGGCCCGTGCAAATCCCTACAGTATTCCTTTTATGTTATACTTTAAAGCGAGGACCTAGCACGAGAGAAGCAGAGCGCTGTACTCAGTGTGGGTAGCCGGCATTTGGGCTGGCATCTTTTAGCATACTATTGTAAGGTCTGTGCATCGGTATGTGCGTCCATTGGAATTAGTATTTGGACAGGTGTTGTTGAAAGAGACATGTTTTGAGAGATTTGCAAAACTGGAGAATTGTGGGCGCATTCTGAGCCGACACTAGGGTCAAATTCCAGAGGGTGGGTGCATGACAAGAAAAGGACTGTTTGCGGGTCCTCTCTTTGCGGATGAGTTGTGATTCAAGCTGGTTGGTCGATTTGCTGCGCGAGGAGCATCTGTTTACCCCTTCCTTATAAACACATCACTGGTATGGAAGTTTTTCAATATTTTTCATTGTTTCACAGTTTCAAAATACTGTATGTGTTGAAGGCATGTGTGCTCAATATTTGATAAAACTATTGTTTTAAAGTTTTTTAGTAAAAACAGAATAAATTGAATACATTGTGATACATGGAAAAAGTGCATGGTTGAATACAGTGCCGAAAATCTAAACATAGCGTTGAAAAATGTCAGTCCCAACCAGTGATGTGGTTATAAGGGAGGGGTGACCAGTGTCCATCTGTTGTCTCACATTTTATACGATCTTCCCACATTTAAACTGGTCCTCCGACAACAATGAAATTGGAAGCACCCATTTGTACACTGCTGCTTTGTAGATGATACATGCAGTCTTGAACAGTATCCTGGCTTGGAGTGGAAGCCAATGTAGTTTACGTAGGATGGGGGTCAATTGCTAAAATGTCTGTGCTCCCGTAATAAGATGTGCTGCAGCGTGTTGAACAGCTTTTAGGGGAGTCAAGTGAACAGCTGGGGGCTCTGCCAGGAGAGCATTGCCACCATGGATGTGCAAGACCACACAGACCTGCACTATCGTCTTTAAGTCTTGTGACGGCATGAAGGGTTTCATTTCTCATAGGGTAGAGATTCTGAGCCAAGCTGTTTGGGCCTTCTTGGCTATATGTTTCTAGAAGGACAGATTGTTGTCAACTGTGAATTCTAAGGATTTTGTTGAGTCTGAGAGTTGGGGATCAATTCCTTCTAGGTGCACATCATTGAGCCATTTTTGGACAAGTTGTATTTTAGCGGGTGGACCGATGAGGATGAATTCATTCTTGGATGGGTTTAGTTTGAGGTAGGCAGTCGACATCCAGGACTGAATGGTGGATATGTAGTTGCGGAGACAAATGATGTCCTGTGCGCTATTTACTCTCATGTACAACTGAGTATAGTCTGCGTTTGGCAGATGGCTATATTGGGATCTTTGAGGAGAGTGCCCAAAGGCTCAATGAAAAGTTTAAAAAGGATTGGTGAGAGAATGGAGCCTTGGAGGACTCTGCAGGAGACCTGGAGTCGGTTAGAATGCAACAAGTTCATCTGGACGGCCTGGTGTCTGCCTGAGAGGTGGGAGGTAAACCAATTCAGGACAGTGCCAGGGAATCCCATCCTGTAAGCAAGAAGGGAGAGAAGGATGCAGTGGTCGACGGTGTCGAATGGAGCCAAGAGGTTATGTAGGACGATAGGCTATGTATATGATGTGATTCAAGCTTTCACCTATAGACATCCCATTCCAGAGCACTAATATAGTTTCCCAAAGTTTAAATGCTATAGTGTAATAAATATGATAAATCTAAGGGGAATTCTATCTTTTTAACCTAATGATATTATTTAATTGATCAAAGAATTTTTCTGTACCTTTCAATATTTTATATCATCTTTTTATTATGGTCGAGGAACATCTATTTTCTTTCTTCTGTCTCACCATTACTTGTCATATTATTGTATATGTATGTTATTATGATCTGAATGCTATTGTCGGGTTGATTACCCTTTGCCCATTAAGTAAGTACGTAAGGTGGGGTTACCCCCCCCTGCAACACTCCAGTGTGCAGCTGTTCCTCAGTCAGGAGAAGCAGGGTCTTTTGTATCTTCAGAGCTTGCTGCGTTCCAAGGCCCTCCACCAGCCTCCGCTGGCCAGTCCATTCTCTAAGGTCTCTCTCTGCTTCCGGTGCAACCTGCAAAGGTCGTCCTTCAGCTGTCGCGTGCCGGCCACTGTACCCTTATTCCAGCTGAAGTACCTTGCCATCCAGGGCAATTCCTGATATCAACAGATATTACTTGCCACTCCAGCGGAAGCTCGAGTCCTCCCTGTCTTACACATATTAAACCTGGACCAGGAGAGACGAGAGACCTGAGAGACGTGTCAATTTGGTTTTTACAACATATTTAAATGAGTGGGCCTCAGATTTTCTCTCTCACTACAGCTTTTTGAATAAGATGAACAGCCACAAAACCTGCATAAATATTCACAGATTAAGCCATTTTCCAGCCAAAGGATTGACGTGACCTAATGCAGAGAGGCAGAGAAAAAAACAAACCACTCATTGGCTAAGCAGGGTTCAACAACTCACTGATGTGCACTGCCCCAGCCCCGCATCCGCAGGAGTGGAAGAAAACCACGCTGGGTTTATACAAACACATAACCACGTTATGTACAAGCTCACAAACCAAAAGCTCACAAACACAGAATCCACTGAATGGATGCGACACAGTTCATTAGAGCATGACCGGAAGCACCACACACACAGCATCCCCAATCACTACACCTTTAAAGGAAACAGCATACTCTGTTTGCAAGTACCTACATCTGAAGTGTTAGTAGGAAGATTCACAATGCTTCTTAAAGGTTGTAAACTCTACCATCTCTAATATCACAATGGACATGGATACAAGAAAACAAGTCCTAATATCACATTTCAAGGAATGAAAGTCAAGATGAGCAGGAAACAATACATGCAAAACATGACATTCACAATCAAAGCATGGCACCCCCTTTCTCTGTCTGTGCTCCCAGCATTCCGCCAGAGCCAGGGATGGAAGAGGTTCCTCTAAGCTCTCAATCAGGACATTCAAAATCAAAGCATGGCACCCTCTTTCTCTCGTGCTGCTCCCATCATTCCGCCAGAGCCAGGGATGGAAGAGGTTGCTGTAAGCTCTCACTCAGGACATTGACAATCAAAGCATGGCACCCCCTTTCTCTGTCTGTGCTCCCAGCGTTCCTCCAGAGCCAGGGATGGAAGAGGTTGCTGTAAGCTCTCAATCAGGACATTGACAATCAAAGCATGGCACCCCCTTTCTCTGTCTGTGCTCCCAGCGTTCCTCCAGAGCCAGGGATGGAAGAGGTTGCTGTAAGCTCTCAATCAGGACATTGACAATCAAAGCATGGCACCCCTTTTCTCTCGTGCTGCTCCCATCATTCCGCCAGAGCCAGGGATGGAAGAGGTTCCTGTAAGCTCTCAATCAGGACATTGACAATCAAAGCATGGCACCCCCTTTCTCTCACGCTGCTCCCATCATTCCGCCAGAGCCAGGGATGAAGAGGTTGCTGTAAGCTCTCAATCAGGACATTGACAATCAAAACATGGCACCCCCTTTCTCTCGCGCTGCTCCCATCATTCCGCCAGAGCCAGGGATGGAAGAGGTTGCTGTAAGCTCTCAATCAGGACATTGACAATCAAAGCATGGCACCCCCTTTCTCTGTCTGTGCTCCCAGCGTTCCGCCAGAGCCAGGGATGGAAGAGGTAGCTGTAAGCTCTCAATCAGGACATTCAAAATCAAAGCATGGCCCCCCCTTTCTCTCTCTCTACTCGCAGCGTTACGCCAGAGCCAGGGATGGAAAAGGTTGCTTGCAGAGTATCTTTGTATTTGAGAATGCAGGGGAGTGAGGGCGCTCGCTCTTTTAAATGCTCTAAATTAATTAAGTTTGCCATCCTTTTTGTTCTTTCTTGCACCTTAATGTGAGAAGGTTCATCCTCTGCATACTCGTTCTTCTTAAGAAGAGATAGCTAACATTACTTCTTGAATCTTGTCTCCAGGCCAGGCAGCCTCACCACACAGCTCCATGAGCCTATTATTCTTGCTGCAACACAGTTTTTCATTCCCGCTTCATGGATTCTGGCCTACTAAATTCCTGATACCAATGTCCAGTTTCTACACAATGGCGGCTTTGCCCGCATTCTATTCACTACTTAAAGCTGGCTTCTGTGATGACTTAATCGACCTTGCATTTCAGCAGCTGTGCATTTATTGAACGGTTGCTCTCTGCAGCACTTTGTGTATGTGTAATCTTCTTTGTTTTTAT
This sequence comes from Ambystoma mexicanum, assembly GCF_040938575.1. Lineage (NCBI taxonomy): Eukaryota > Metazoa > Chordata > Amphibia > Caudata > Ambystomatidae > Ambystoma > Ambystoma mexicanum. The sequence goes on from NC_090929.1 coordinate 1,686,057,943, forward strand.
ACTTGAGAGTTCACTTGATCCTTACTACACCATTACCCCTCTAGGATCCGTACATCACCTTCATCCAGTGCCTCGGGACGTCGTGCACACTTTCTTATGATGTCACTAGCTCTTCTTTACTCCTGCTCATATTCCTCCAGGGGGTTCCTCCTACAGGTTATCATAACTTCAGGGATACATTCGATGAGGTTCTCTTAATTGGTATCTTCTTCCAAACACCTGCTGCGGTATTGGCACAATGGCTGGTGTCAAACACGGCACGGTCTCATGGCTCCAGTATAGAGGATGTAGGTGGGGGCGGGATCTCCTGCAGAGGTATACAGCTCCTCCTCTACAAATGTGACATTAATACTACTTTGTGGTAGTCTTGCAATTCAGTACCAAACAAAAACCACAAGAGACATTTTTTCATCTTATGGTACAGGGTCTCACTTCACTAAATGGAGATTGAGAGAAAAAAGGAGTCTTAATAGTTAGACAAATTGTCCTGGGGATTCATGCAAGGCCTCTGATAGGCTGTAATGCGCTCATTTTCATTTGGGCCATATCTCACTTTCCTAATGCGGATTTAGCACAGATCCACAGACCGGGGCTCATGAACCTAGCGGCGAGACCTTCTCCCAAATGCATGCACACAATGGCATATCCCATTCAATGGGCAATGCTTAGGTAAATAATTAAGTAATCCCTGTCCAAGACTCACAAAATGCCATTTATTGATTGAAACTATAAAAACAAATACATTCTGCGTTATGTTTTGTGTGTACTTTTAAGTTACGCTAATGTACATAATGCAGTCATACCCTGGCTCTTCTTATATCTTCCCGGACACAGATAGGAAATAGGGTGAGGCATCAGCATTCTCAGAAAGATGTTGATTTAGGCTATCTGCCATGTTGGGAGGTGGTGAGAGAAGACACTGGGAGGGGTTGGGGGAACAGGGTCATGCCTTATCCTGTGGACTACCAGGTGCACCACTTCCCCCAAAAAGGAAAAGCATAAAGATACAATCACGCAATTCATAAACCCTGAACCCCAAATAGAAACATAGAAATGCTTCCCACATGAAAAATCAATGCACTTTCCTCTAATACACCCATCTACATTCCCCACAAAACCTGTGCTTGTGATAAGCCAGGTCTAGTGTCTTTTCAGTGCTTGTCTATTGCCTACTTCCTTTAAATAGTTCACAGTTGGAACCTGTGATTGGAAATTGACCTGCAACTGACCCCGTCCTATGTTTATTGACTCTCTAAAAACACTAGGCTACTTGGAGTTCCCAGTAGTGGGAGTGTCCACCTACCCTCCTCTGGTTCCCTGGCCTCTTAGTGTTGACAGTATCTTCACTTAATGGTGCAGGATAATGGCAGTGTTCATATGTGAGGGTACATAATTACTGACAGTGAAGTGTACTGCTCTGAGTATTTTTCACCCTTCTATTTACTGATCTTAAAAATCCACTGCTCTGGGTGTCTGGATGTCACGCTAACATGTTTTTCCTCCCCACTAGTGTCTCTCACGTGTTCTGGAGATAGTATGCAAGTTGTGATCACCACGGCCAACCTCCGGACTCTGGGTTACTCAGCCCGAGAGCTGTTTTTGAACAACCCCAACTGTTTGTCTAAGGTCGGGGAAGACCTCATCATATATGACATTCCGTACAGCGGCTGTGGAACAGTGAAACAGGTGAGACTGCCCTGGAGGCAGGGGCCAGTGGTCTATGCCAGAAAGCATGTAACGTGGCAGGGCCCCAGGCAAGGTTGAGTCCTGCCCCGTCCATCTAAAATCTGGGAGTTTATACAAATTACATTAGACTTACTGCCAGGAATGTGCAGAGATCATGTGCTAAATCACTTTTGGGCTTTAATGATATTTAAATACAGCAAGTATGTCTCTCCCAGTAACAGTGGCCCTCTTAGTTGTAGGTCTCTCCTTTTCCCAAAGGTTGGATAGGAGCTCCCGTAAATTGTTTCTGCAGGAAAGCCAGGTCTGCACAACAGCCTCATCTTCAGACAGCCTTATAATATACAGTTATCAGCGCGCACCCCGGGTGCTGCTAATACCAACACTACTGTCCAGGGAAAGTACATCTCTTCCTTTAAATGACTGCAAAGCCTCAATCTGTGCTAAGCAGGATCCGGTCTCATTTAAAAGTCCAGCCTCACGGATGATAATTCATGGGAATAGCATTGTGTCGGGCATGTTGTTATGCTACATCAGTGTTACTCATAAAGGATACACTGGCAGGCCACAGGTATTCTTCAGGTTACTTTAATCAGGTGCAGCCTCAAGGATGATAATTCATGGGAATAGCATTTTGTCTGGCATGCTGTTATGCTACTTCAGGGTTACTCATAAAGGATACACTGGCAGGCCGCGAGTATTCTTCAGGTTACTTTAATCAGGTGCAGCCTCAAGGATGATAATTCATGGGAATAGCATTGTGTCGGGCATGCTGTTATGCTACATCAGGGTTATTCATAAAGGATACACTGGCAGGCCGCAGGTATTCTTCAGGTTACTTTAATCAGGTGCAGCCTCAAGGATGAAAATTCATGAGAATAGCATTGTGTCTGGAATGTTGTGATGCTACATCAGGGTTACTCATAAAGGATACACTGGCGGGCCACAGGTATTCTTCAGGTTACTTTAATCAGGTGCAGCCTCAAGGATAATAATTCATGGGAATAGCATTGTGTCTGGCATGTTGTTATGCTACTTCAGGGTTACTCATAAAGGATACACTGGCAGGCTGCAGGTATTCTTCAGGTTATTTTAATCAGGTGCAGCCTGAAGGATAATACTTCATGGGAATAGCATTGTGTCTGGCATGATGTTATGCTACTTCAGGGTTAAACATAAAAGATACACTGGCAGGCCGCAGGTATTCTTCAGGTTACTTTAATAAGGTGAAGCCTCAAGGATGATAATTCATGGGAATAGCGTTTTGTCTGGCATGTTACTATGCTACTTCAGGGTTACTCATAAAGGATAAACTGGCAGGCCGCAGGTATTCTTCAGGTTACTTTAATCAAGTACAGCCTGAAGGATAATAATTCATGGGAATAGCAATGTGTCTGGCATGATGTTATGCCACTTCAGGGTTACTCATAAAGGATACACTGGCAGGCCACAGGTATTCTTCAGGTTACTTTAATCAGGTGAAGCCTCAGGGATGATAATTCATGAGAATAGCATTGTGTCTGGCATGTTGCTATGCTACTTCAGGGTTACTCATAAAGGATACACTGGCAGGCCGCAGGTATTCTTCAGGTTACTTTAATCAGGTCGATGCCTCAACGAAAATAATTAATGGGAATAGCATTGTGTTGGGCATGATGCTATGCTACTTCAGGATTACTCATAAAGGATACACTGGCAGGCCACAGGTATTCTTCAGGTTACTTTAATCAGGTGCAGCCTCAATGATGATAATTCATGGGAATAGCATTGTGTCTGGCATGTTGTTATGCTACTTCAGGGTTACTCATAAAGGATACACTGGCAGGCCGCAGGTATTCTTCAGGTTACTCTAATCAGCTGCAGCCTCAAGGATAATAATTCATGGGAATAGCATTGTGTCTGGCATAACAGGGTTACTCATAAAGGATACACTGGCAGGCCGCAGGTATTCTTCAGGTTTCTTTAATCAGGTGCAGCCACATGGATGATAATTCATGGGAATAGCATTGTGTCTGGCATGCTTTTATGCTACACCAGGGTTACTCATAAAGGATACACTGGCAGGCTGCAGGTATTCTTCATGTTACTTTTATCAGGTGCCGCCTCAAGGATAATAATTCATGGGAATAGCATTGTGTCTTGCATGCTGTGATGCTACTTCAGGGTTACTCATAAAGGATACACTAGCAGGCCGCAGGTATTCTTCAGGTTACTCTAATCAGGTGCAGCCTCAAGGATAATAATTAATGGGAATAGCATTGTGTCTGGCATGATGTTATGCTACATCAGGGTTACTCATAAAGGATACACTGGCAATCCACAGGTATTCTTCAGGTTACTCTAATCAGATGCAGCCTCAAGGATAATAATTCATGGGAATAGCATTGTGTCTGGCATAACAGGGTTACTCATAAAGGATACACTGGCAGGCCGCAGGTATTCTTCAGGTTACTTTAATCAGGTGCAGCCTCAAGGATAATAATTCATGGGAATAGCATTGTGTCTGGCATGTTGTGATGCTACTTCAGGGTTACTCATAAAGGATACACTGGCAGGCCGCAGGTATTCTTCAGGTTACTCTAATCAGGTGCAGCCTCAAGGATAATAATTAATGGGAATAGCATTGTGTCTGGCATGATGTTATGCTACATCAGGGTTACTCATAAAGGATACACTGGCAATCCGCAGGTATTCTTCAGGTTACTTTAATCAGGTGCAGCCTCAAGGATGATATTCATGGGAATAGCATTGTGTCGGGCATGCTGTTATGCTACATCAGGGTTACTCATAAAGGATACACTGGCATGCCGCAGGTATTCTTCAGGTTACTTTAATCAGTTGCAGCCTCAAGGATGATAATTCATGAGAATAGCATTGTGTCTGGCATGTTGTGATGCTACATCAGGGTTACTCATAAAGGATACACTGGCAGGCCACAGGTATTCTTCAGGTTACTTTAATCAGGTGCAGCCTCAAGGATAATAATTCATGGGAATAGCATTGTGTCTGGCATGTTGTTATGCTACTTCAGGGTTACTCATAAAGGATACACTGGCAGGCCGCAGGTATTCTTCAGGTTACTTTAATCAGGTGCAGCCCCAAGGATGATAATTCATGGGAATAGCATTGTGTCTGGCATGTTGCTATGCTACTTCAGTGTTACTCATAAAGGATACACTGGCAGGCCGCAGGTATTCTTCAGGTTACTTTAATCAGGTGCAGCCTCAAGGATGATAATTCATGTGAATAGCATTGTGTCTGGCATGTTGTGATGCTACATCAGGGTTACTCATAAAGGATACACTGGCAGGCTGCAGGTATTCTTCAGGTTATTTTAATCAGGTGCAGCCTGAAGGATAATAATTCATGGGAATAGCATTGTGTCTGGCATGATGTTATGCTACTTCAGGGTTACTCATAAAGGATACACTGGCAGGCCGCAGGTATTCTTCAGGTTACTTTAATCAGGTGAAGCCTCAAGGATGATAATTCATGGGAATAGCGTTGTGTCTGGCATGTTACTATGCTACTTCAGGGTTACTCATAAAGGACGAACTGGCAGGCCGCAGGTATTCTTCAGGTTACTTTAATCAGGTCGATGCCTCAACGAAAATAATTAATGGGAATAGCATTGTGTTGGGCATGATGCTATGCTACTTCAGGATTACTCATAAAGGATACACTGGCAGGCCACAGGTATTCTTCAGGTTACTTTAATCAGGTGCAGCCTCAAGGATGATAATTCATGGGAATAGCATTGTGTCTGGCATGTTGTTATGCTACTTCAGGGTTACTCATAAAGGATACACTGGCAGGCTGCAGGTATTCTTCAGGTTATTTTAATCAGGTGCAGCCTGAAGGATAATAATTCATGGGAATAGCATTGTGTCTGGCATGATGTTATGCTACTTCAGAGTTACTCATAAAGGATACACTGGCAGGCCGCAGGTATTCTTCAGGTTACTTTAATCAGGTGAAGCCTCAAGGATGATAATTCATGGGAATAGCGTTGTGTCTGGCATGTTACTATGCTACTTCAGGGTTACTCATAAAGGATAAACTGGCAGGCCGCAGGGATTCTTCCGGTTACTTTAATCAAGTACAGCCTGAAGGATAATAATTCATGGGAATAGCATTGTGTCTGGCATGATGTTATGCTACTTCAGGGTTACTCATAAAGGATACACTGGCAGGCCGCAGGTATTCTTCAGGTTACTTTAATCAGGTGAAGCCTCAAGGATGATAATTCATGGGAATAGCATTGTGTCTGGCATGTTGCTATGCTACTTCAGGGTTACTCATAAAGGATACACTGGCAGGCCGCAGGTATTCTTCAGGTTACTTTAATCAGGTAGAAGCCTCAAGGTAAAATAATTAATGGGAATAGCATTGTGTTGGGCATGATGCTATGCTATTTCAGGATTACTCATAAAGGATACACTGGCAGGCCGCAGGTATTCTTCAGGTTACTTTAATCAGGTGCAGCCTCAAGGATGATAATTCATGGGAATAGCATTGTGTCTGGCATGTTGTTATGCTACTTCAGGGTTACTCATAAAGGATACCCTTTCAGGCCGCAGGTATTCTTCAGGTTACTCTAATCAGGTGCAGCCTCAAGGATAATAATTCATGGGAATAGCATTGTGTCTGGCATAACAGGGTTACTCATAAAGGATACACTGGCAGGCCGCAGGTATTCTTCAGGTTACTCTAATCAGGTGCAGCCTCAAGGATAATAATTCATGGGAATAGCATTGTGTCTGGCATAACAGGGTTACTCATAAAGGATACACTGGCAGGCCGCAGGTATTCTTCAGGTTTCTTTAATCAGGTGCAGCCACAAGGATGATAATTCATGGGAATAGCATTGTGTCTGGCATGCTTTTATGCTACACCAGGGTTACTCATAAAGGATACACTGGCAGGCTGCAGGTATTCTTCAGGTCACTTTAATCAGGTGCAGCCTCAAGGATAATAATTCATGGGAATAGCATTGTGTCTGGCATGTTGTGATGCTACATCAGGGTTACTCATAAAGGATACAATGGCAGGCCGCAGGTATTCTTCAGGTTACTTTAATCAGGTCAAGCCTCAAGGATAATAATTAATGGGAATAGCATTGTGTTGGGCATGATGTTATGCTACTTCAGGATTACTCATAAAGGATACACTGGCAGGCCGCAGGTATTCTTCAGGTTACTTTAATCAGGTGCAGCCTCAAGGATGATAATTCATGGGAATAGCATTGTGTCTGGCATGTTGTTGTGCTACTTCAGGGTTACTCATAAAGGATACACTGGCAGGCCGCAGGTATTCTTCAGATTACTCTAATCAGGTGCAGCCTCAAGGATAATATTTAATGGGAATAGCATTGTGTCTGGCATGATGTTATGCTACATCAGGTTTACTCATAAAGGATACACTGGCAATCCGCAGGTATTCTTCAGGTTACTCTAATCAGATGCAGCCTCAAGGATAATAATTCATAGGAATAGCATTGTGTCTGGCATAACAGGGTTACTCATAAAGGATACACTGGCAGGCGGCAGGTATTCTTCAGGTTACGTTAATCAGGTGCAGCCTCAAGGATGATAATTCATGGGAATAGCATTGTGTCTGGCATGCTGTTATGCTACACCAGGGTTACTCATAAAGGATACACTGGCAGGCTGCAGGTATTCTTCAGGTTACTTTAATCAGGTGCAGTCTCAAGGATGATAATTCATGGAAATAGAATTGTGTCTGGTATGCATTTATGCTACATCAGGGTTACTCATAAAGGATACACTGGCAGGCTGCAGGTTTTATTCAGGTTACTCTAATCAGGTGCAGCCTCATGGATGATAATTCATTGGAATAGCATTGTGTCAGGCATGTTGCTATGCTACATCAGGGTGACTCATAAAGGATACACTAGCAGGCTGCAGGTATTCTTCAGGTTACTTTAATCAGGTGCAGCCTCAAGGATAATAAATCAAGGGAATTGCATTGTGTCAGGCATGATGTTATGCTACTTCAGGGTTACTCATAAAGGATACACTGGCAGGCCACAGGTATTCTTCGGGTTACTTTAATCAGGTGCAGCCTCAAGGATGATAATTCATGGGAATAGCATTGTGTCTGGCATGCTGCTATGCTACATCAGGGTTCCTCATAAAGGATAAACTGGCAGGCCGCAGGTATTCTTCAAGTTACTTTAATCAGGTGCAGCCTCAAGGATGATAACTCATGGGAATAGCATTGTGTCTGGCATGCTGTTATGCTACTTCAGGGTTACTCATAAAAGGATACACTGGCAGGCCGCAGGTATTCTTCAGGTTACTGAAGCTGCTAGGAGAAGGCCGGAGGACAAGGCCTGCACTCCTCTTTGCAGCTCCGCTGCGAGTGCCTCAGGCCGATCAGCTTCAACAGCTGATTTGCAAACATTCCATTTCTTTCGGAGCCCCAGCTGTATTGTGCTCCATATACACGGCAGAGCCCCTCATCATGGAGGGCCCAGCTGATACGAGGAACGCATGCATCAACCCTCCATCTTTCAAGCTTCCTGCCGAAATCACAAGCCTTCCCGTGCCCGACAGCACTGCCGGCTCTTCCCCCCCCCGCTTTAAAGGGAGAGGGAGTGAGCCGCAAGGCGAAGCAGCTAGGAGAAGGCCGGAGGACAAGGCCTGCACTCCTCTTTGCAGCTCTTCGCTGCTCGCAGCCTGCGCAGCGGAGACTTGCTGGAATTATCCTACTCACTCGCAAAAAGGTGAGACCGTCTACGCACACGTACTCTACCTAGCGTATTGGTCACTCTGCCCATCCCCACAAGTGCACACAATGCATGCCTACAGTCGAGAACAATAGCTACAACTAACCGAAAGGCCACTTCCCAGTACTGCATCTATACCATAGACTAAGCCACACAGCGAAGCTGAACCCACTTATCAAGCACCGCCATAACCCATTTGCATTGGATACAATGTCTAAGACTCTTGTTAATGTGTCACTCACACGTATGAATGAAATTACCGCTATCTGCAATTCTTCTACCACTGCCTTGCTACCTAATGATGCAAATGCCACTTTATCTGTGTCTATGACCCCAGAAAACATGCCCCCCACTGGTTTGAATGAAATTACCGCTATCTGCAATTCTTCTACCACTGCCTTGCTACCTAATGATGCAAATGCCACTTTATCTGTGTCTATGACCCCAGAAAATGCCCACCCCACTGGCTCGGATGTGCCACCCTCGACCATCAATGTCTCCCCTGAACCGCAGCTCAAATGTGCCCTCATCAACGCCCGATCCATCAATGCGCATGCACTAGACATCCACGACCTTATTACCACCCTAGATCTAGATCTTCTAATGGTCACCGAAACTTGGCTACATGAAGCCTCAGGCCCCGCCCTATCCCTCGCTCTCCCACCTGGCTATGCCAACATGAGACAAGATCGCATGACCACTGGAGGCGGTGTCGCACTCATAGCCAAAGACTCGATCACCATCAGAAAGGCTGACAAAACTATCAACAATAACAGCGACTACCTTCAATTGAAACTCACCATCTCGCACCAATGCACCATCACCCTACACCTCATCTATCGACCACCAGGCCCCCTAGGAGACTTCCAGGCCTCCATTACCCACCTCCTGGCGGACAACCTCAAAAAGTCATCCAAAGCCATTCTCCTTGGAGACATCAACCTTGGCCTGAATGACGCCAAAAACCCTACGGCCAAAGCCCTTGACACCGCTCTAGCCATCCTAGGATTTGTCAACACCATCACTAACCCCACACACGCCCTAGGCAGATCACTAGACTGGATCGCCCACCACAATTGCCCCATCACAGTCACGGGCTACACCCCCACCCCATGGTCCGACCACCACACCATCACCTTTAACATCCCCACCACTACAACCACATCCCACCCCCCTCTACCCTTGCCTCCTGCCCTTACAAGGAGTGCCCGTCAACTGACCAAAGAAAGACTCCTACCCTTCTTACAGGGACCTGCCTTCACAGCCCCATTCTCCAACGACCCAGAAACCCTGGCAAAAAATTATGATACTGCCATCACAGCAGCAATCAATACCATCGCCCCACTTAAACCTCGGAAAACCAAACCCACTAGACACGCTAATGCGTGGTTCACCCAAGACCTTCTAAAACTACACACCAACAAACGGGCAGCATTAGCTCTTTGGCAAACATCCCGGGATGAGAAAGACAAACTCAACTTCAAATCCCTTGCAAGTAATTACAAGAAAGCCATCATTAAAGCCAAAGCTAAATCCTTTGAAGAGAGAATTACTGAGGCCAAGTCGAACACCAAGGAAATGTTCGCCATATTCAGGGAACTTGAGACCCCCACACCCACCCCCCAAAACTTCACTAAGGACAAAGAATGGTGTGACAACATCTAAACAGCCATGCGCAATAAGATCAGCTCCCTCCAAGCCAAAATCTTGAACACCAAACTAACACTCTCCACCCACACTACACCCTCCCCACCACCACTGCCCCCATCACCCACTGAGGCCCCACCCACCTTCTCGTTTAAAACCATCCAAGAAAAAGACATGATCAACATTATGAAAAACATAAAACCCTCCAATTGCAAAGGCGACCCCTGTCCTGCCTCCATCATCAAAGACGGCGCAGACACCCTGGCGCCTTTCCTAACAGCCTTCGTCAACGCCTCTTTCACCACAGGGAGAGTGCCCGCCTGCCTCAAGGAAGCATGGGTCCGACCCCTCATAAAGAAACCCACACTTGACCCCACCTCCCCTAATAACTACTGCCCCATCACCACTGTCCCTTTCCTCCTCAAGATTCTAGACAAAGCAGCCTACCTGCAGGTCCAGCACTTCCTTGAAGACCAGAACCTCCTTAGACTGAGACAATCCGGCTTTCGCCCTAGGCATGGGACAAAGACCGCCCTACTCGACCTCAAAAACCAAATGGACGACGCAAGGGACCAAGGCAAACCTTGCCTGCTCCTTCTCCTGGATCTGTCGGCAGCTTTTGATCTTGTAGACCACGACATCCTCTGCCACCACCTCTCCTCCACAGCCAACTTCTCCCAAGAAGCCACTACATGGATCACCTCCTTCCTCCAAGGCAGGACCATGCAGGTTTTCTCTGACCCAGCCACTGCGTCACCCACCATCATGCTATGTGGGGTGCCCCAAGGCTCCTGCCTTTCCCCTACCCTATACAACATCTTCACCCGCCCCCTCTTCCTCATCCTTGACGCCATGGGCATCTCTTACACCAACTACGCCGACGACACACAGATCCTTCTCACTCTGACAGGCGACTATGACACTGACTCTGCTACCCTCAACAACATTTACAACACAATTCAAATGTGGATGGCTATCAACGGCCTCTGCCTTAACTCTGAAAAAACTGAGCTCCTACTCGTAGGCTCCCCTGACACCATCAAGAAACTTGACGCACAGTTCAGTCTTTTCACCATTGACTCAATCACGATCCCAGTACTTGACACGGTAAAAACACTAGGCGTCTACTTAGACTCCACCCTATCCATGACCAGACAAGTAAACGCCATTGCCTCCTCGGCCGCTTACCATGCAAAACTCCTTAACGCAATCAGACCTTATCTGTCAAAAGACACTTGCACTAACATAGCCAGGGCCATAACCGGCTCACGACTTGATTACTGCAATATTCACTTCCTTGGGACCTCCAACAAAAATCTTGAGAAGCTCCAAGTAATACAGAACAGTGCCCTACGCGCTGCACAAGGCATTGCCAAGAGAGAGCACATCACCGCTGCCAGAAAAGCGTCCCACTGGCTCCCCATAAAGGAAAGGATCTTATTCAAGGCTCTAAGCATCACCCACAAATGTGTCCATCTTGCCGCCCCAATGTACCTTTCCCAGAGGATCCACCCGGTCTCCTCTACAAGACCCACTAGGTCACCCTCTGCCAACATGCTCTCAGTACCCAGGGTAAAAAGGACCAGAGCAGGGGGCTCCAGCTTCCCGTACCTCGCTGCAGTACACTGGAACACCTTCCCTAGCTCCCTGCGCTCTGAACCCTCACTGACCGACTTTAGGAAAGCCCTGAAACGACCCTGTTCATCTAACAAACACATGGCCTAGCCCACATGATTATATTGTATGTTGGATTATGTGGTATATCTGATCACAGGTCACTGCCTCACTGTAACCCAAGGCACAACCTGCACGCATTGTAACTAAGTCTTCCTTGCAAGTAACAGTGCCACAATTCCCCTGGGCTGTCTGCGCGCTATATACATTTAATAAATAAATAAATAAATAAATTACTTTAATCAGGTGCAGCCTCAAGGATAATAATTATTGGGAATAGCATTGTGTCGGGCATGTTGTTATGCTACATCAGGGTTACTCATAAAGGATAGACTGGCAGGCCGCAGGTATTCTTCAGGTTACTTTAATCATGTGCATTCTCAAGGATAATAATTCATGGGAATAGCATTGTGTCTGGCATGCTGTTATGCTACTTCAGGGTTACTCATAAAGGATACACTGGCAATCCGCAGGTATTCTTCAGGTTACTTTAATCAGGTGCAGCCTCAAGGATGATAATTCATGGGAATAGCATTATGTCTGGCATGCTGTTATGCTAATTCAGGGTTACTCATAAAGGATACACTGGCAGTCCGCAGTTATTCTTCAGGTTACTTTAATCAGGTGCAGCCTCAAGGATAATAATTCATGGGAATAGTATTGTGTCTGGCATGTTGTTATGCTACATCAGGGTTATTCATAAAGGATACACTGGCAGGCCGCAGGTATTCTTCAGCTTACTTGTTACTTTAATCTGGTGCAGCCTGAAGGATGATAATTCATGGGAATAGCATTGTGTCTGGCATGTTGTTATGCTACTTCAGGGTTACTCATAAAGGATACATTGGCAGAACGCAGGTATTCTTCAGGTTACATTAAACAGGTGCATCATCAAGGATGATAATTCATGGGAATAGCATTGTGTCGGGCATGTTGTTATGCTACATCAGGGTTACGCATAAATGATACGCTGGCAGGCCGCAGGTATTCTTCAGGTTACTTGTTACTTTAATCAGGTGCAGCTTGAAGGATGATAATTCATGGGAATAGCATTGTGTCTGGCATGTTGTTATGCTACTTCAGGGTTACTCATAAAGGATACACTGGCAGGCCGCAGGTATTCTTCAGGTTATTTTAATCAGGTGCAGCCTTAAGGATGATAATACATAGGAATAGCATTGTGTCTGGCATGCTGTATTGCTACTTCAGGGTTACTCATAAAGGATACACTGGCAGGCCGCAGTTATTCTTCAGGTTACTTTAATCAGGTGCAGCCTCAAGGATGATAATTCATGGGAATAGCATGTCTGGCATGATGTTATGCTACATCAGGGTTACTCAAAAAGGATACACTGGCAGGCCACAGGTATTCTTCAGGTTACTTTAATCAGGTGCAGCCTCAAGGATGATAATTCATGGGAATAGCATGTCTGGCATGATGTTATGCTACATCAGGGTTACTCATAAAGGATACACTGGCAGGCCGCAGATATTCTTCAGGTTACTTTAATGAGGTGCATCCTCAAGGATGATAATTCATGGGAATAGCATTGAGTCTGGCATGATGTTATGCTACTTCAGGGTTACTCATAAAGGATACACTGGCAGGCCACAGGTATTCTTTAGGTTACTTAAATCAGGTGCAGCCTCAAGGATGATAATTCATGGGAATAGCATTGTGTCTGGCATGTTGCTATGCTACATCATGGTTACTCATAAAGGATACACTGGCAGGCCGCAGGTATTCTTCAGGTTACTTTAATCAGGTGCAGCCTCAAGGGCGATAATTCATGGGAATAGCATTGTGTCTGGCATGTTATGCTACTTCAGGGTTACTCATAAAGGATACATTGGCAGGCCGCAGGTATTCTTCAGGTTACTTTAATCAGGTGCAGCCTCAAGGATGATAATTCATGGGAATAGCATTTTGTCTTGCATGTTGTTATGCTACTTCAGGGTTACGCATAAAGGATACGCTGGCAGGCTGCAGGTATTCTTCAGGTTACTTTAATCAGGTGCAGCCTCAAGGATAATAATTCAAGGGAATAGCATTGTGTCAGGCATGATGTTATGCTACTTCAGGGTTACTCATAAAGGATACGCTGGCAGGCCGCAGGTATTCTTCAGGTTACTTTAATCAGGTGCAGCCGCAATGATGATAATTCATGAGAATAGCATTGTGTCTGGCATGCTGTTATGCTACATCAGGGTAACTCATAAAGGATACACTTGCAGGCCGCAGGTATTCTTTAGGTAACTTTAATCAGGTGCAGCCTCAAGAATGATAATTCATGGGAATAGCATTGTGTCGGGCATGTTGTTATGCTACATCAGGGTTACTCATAAAGGATACACTGGCAGGCCACAGGTATTCTTCAGGTTACTTTAATCAGGTGCAGCCACAAGGATAATAATTCATGGGAATAGCATTGTGTCTGGCATGCTGTTATGCTACTTCAGGGTTACTCATGAAGGATACACTGGCAATCCGCAGGTATTCTTCAGGTTATTTAAATCAGGTGCAGCCTCAAGGATGATAATTCATGGGAATAGCATTATGGCTGGCATGCTGTTATGCTACTTCAGGGTTACTCATAAAGGATACACTGGCAGTCCGTAGTTATTCTTCAGGTTACTTTAATCAGGTGCGGTGCAGCCTCAAGGATGATAATTCATGGGAATAGTATTGTGTCTTCCATGTTGTTATGATACATCAGGGTTACTCATAAAGGATACACTGGCAGGCCGCAGGTTTTCTTCAGGTCACTTTAATCAGGTGCAGCCTCAAGGATGAAAATTCATGGGAATAGCATTGTGTTATGCTACTTCAGGGTTACTCATAAAGGATACACAGGCAGGCCGCAGGTATTCTTCAGGTTACTTTAATGAGGTGCAGCCTCAAGGATGATAATTCATGGGAATAGCATTGTGTTATGCTACTTCAGGGTTACTCATAAAGGATACACTGGCAGGCCGCAGGTATTCTTCAGGTTACTTTAATCAGGTGCAGCCTCAAAGATGATAATTCATGGGAATAGCATTGTGTCTGGCCTGCTGTTATGCTACATCAGGGTTACTCGTAAGGATACACTGGCAGGACGCAGGTATTCTTTAGGTTACTTTAATCAGATGCAGCCTCAAGGATGATAATTCATGGGAATAGCAGTGTGTCTGGCATGATGTTATGCTACTTCAGGGTTACTCATAAAGGATACACTGGCAGGCCGCAGGTATTCTTCAGGTTACTTTAATCAGGTGCAGCCTCAAGGATGATAATTCATGGGAATAGCATTGGGTCAGGCATGTTGTTATGCTACTTCAGGGTTACTCATAAAGGACACACTGGCAGACCGCAGGTATTCTTCAGGTTACTTTAATCAGGTGCAGCCTCAAGGATGATAATTCATGGGAATATCATTGTGTCTGGCATGCTGTTATGCTACTTCAGGGTTACTCAAAAAGGATACACTGGCAGGCTGCAGGTATTCTTCAGGTTACTCTAATCAGGTGCAGCCTCAAGGATGATAATTCATTGGAATAGCATTGTGTCAGGCATGTTGTTATGCTACATCAGGGTTACTCATAAAGGATACACTGGCAGGCCGCAGGTATTCTTCAGGTTACTTTAATGCGGTGCAGCCTCAAGGATGATAATTCATGGGAATAGCATTGTGTCTGGAAGGCTGTTATGCTACATCAGGGTTACTCATAAAGGATACACTGGCAGGCCGCAGGTATTCTTCAGGTTACTTTAATCAGGTGCAGCCTCAAGGATGATAATTCATGGGAATATCATTTTGTCTGGCATGCTGTTATGCTACTTCAGGGTTACTCAGAAAGGATACACTGGCAAGCTGCAGTTATTCTTCAGGTTACTTTAATCAGCTGCAGCCTCAAGGATGATAATTCATGGGAATAGCATTGTGTCTGGCATGTTGTTGAGCTACTTCACTGTTACTCATAAAGGATACACTGGCAGGCCGCAGGTATTCTTCAGGTTACTTTAATCAAGTGCAGCCTCAAGGATGATAATTCATGGGAATAGCATTGTGTCTGGTATGATGTTATGCTACATCAGGGTTACTCATAAAGGATACACTGGCAGGCCGCAGGTATTCTTCAGGTTACTTTAATCAGGTGCAGCCTCAAGGATGATAATTCATGGGAATAGCATTGGGTCAGGCATGTTGTTGTGCTACTTCAGGGTTACTCATAAAGGACACACTGGCAGACCGCAGGTATTCTTCAGGTTACTTTAATCAGGTGCAGCCTCAAGGATGATAATTCATGGGAATATCATTTTGTCTGGCATGCTGTTATGCTACTTCAGGGTTGCTCAGAAAGGATACACTGGCAGGCTGCAGTTATTCTTCAGGTTACTTTAATCAGGTGCAGCCTCAAGGATGATAATTCATGGGAATAGCATTGTGTCTGGCATGTTGTTGAGCTACTTCACTGTTACTCATAAAGGATACACTGGCAGGCCGCAGGTATTCTTCAGGTTACTTTAATCAAGTGCAGCCTCAAGGATGATAATTCATGGGAATAGCATTGTGTCTGGTATGATGTTATGCTACATCAGGGTTACTCATAAAGGATACACTGGCAGGACGCAGGTATCCTTCAGGTTACTTTAATCAGGTGCAGCCTCAAGGGTGATAATTCATGGGAATAGCATTGTGTCGGCATGTTGTTATGCTACATCAGGGTTACTCATAAAGGATACACTGGCAGGCCACAGGTATTCTTCAGGTTACTTTAATCAGGTGCAGCCTCAAGGATGATGATTCATGGGAATAGCATTGTGTCGGGCATGTTGTTATGCTACATCAGGGTTACTCATAAATGATACACTGGCAGGCCGCAGGTATTCTTCAGGTTTCTTTAATTAGGTGCAGCCTCAAGGATGATAATTCATGGGAATAGCATTGTGTCTGGCATGTTGCTATGCTACATCAGGGTTACTCATAAAGGATACACTGGCAGGTCGCAGGTATTCTTCGGGTTACTTTAATCAGGTGCAGCCTCAAGGATGATAATTCATGGGAATAGCATTGTGTCTGGCATGTTGTATGCTACTTCAGGGTTACTCATAAAGGATACACTGGCAGGCCGCAGGTATTCTTCAGGTTACTTTAATCAGGTGCAGCCTCAAGGATAATAATTCATGGGAAAAGCATTGTTTCTGGCATGTTGTTATGCTACATCAGGGTTACTCATAAAGGATACACTGGCAGGCCGCAGGTATTCTTCAGGTTACTTTAATCAGGTGCAGCCTCAAGGATAATAATTCATGGGAAAAGCATTGTGTCTGGCATGTTGTTATGCTACATCAGGGTTACTCATAAAGGATACACTGGCAGGCTGCAGGTAATCTTCAGGTTACTTTAATCAGGTGCAGCCTCAAGGATGATAATTCATGGGAATAGCATTGTTTCTGGCATGTTGTTATGCTACATCATGGTTACTCATAAAGGATACACTGGCAGGCCGCAAGTATTCTTCAGGTTGCTTTAATCAGGTGCAGCCTCAAGGATGATAATTCATGGGAATAGCATTGTGTCTGGCATGTTGTTATGCTACATCAGGGTTACTCATAAAGGATACACTGGCAGGCCGCAGGTATTCTACAGGTTACTTTAATCAGGTGCAGCCTCAAGGATGATAATTCATGGGAATAGCATTGTGTCTGGCATGATGTTATGCTACTTCAGTGTTACTCATAAAGGATACACTGGCAGGCCGCAGGTATTCTTCAGGTTACTTTAATCAGGTGCAGCCTCAACGATAATAATTCATGGGAAAAGCATTGTGTCTGGCATGATGTTATGCTACATCAGGGTTACTCATAAAAGATACACTGGCAGGCCGCAGGCATTCTTCAGGTTACTTTAATCAGGTGCAGCCTCAAGGATGATAATTCATGGGAATCGCATTGTGTCTGGCATGCTGTTATGCTACATCAGGGTTACTCATAAAGGATACACTGGCAGGCAGCAGGTATTCTTCAGGTTACTTTAATCAGGTCCAGCCTCAAGGATGATAATTCATGGGAATAGCATTGTGTCTGGCATGTTGTTATGCTACATCAGGGTTACTCATAAAGGATACACTGGCAGGCCGCAGATATTCTTCAGGTTGCTTTAATCAGGTGCAGCCTCAAGGATAATAATTCATGGGAATAGCATTGTGTCTGGCATGTTGGCATGTTGTTATGCTACATCAGGGTTACTCATAAAGGATACACTGGCAGGCCGCAGGTATTCTTCAGGTTACTTTAATCAGGTGCAGCCTCAAGGATGATAATTCATGGCAATAGCATTGTGTCTAGCATGATGTTATGCTACTTCAGTGTTACTCATAAAGGATACACTGGCAGGCCGCAGGTATTCTTCAGGTTACTTTAATCAGGTGCAGCCTCAAGGATGATAATTCATCGGAATAGCATTGTGTCTGGCATGATGTTATGCTACTTCAGGATTACTCATAAAGGATAAACTGGCAGGCCACAGGTATTCTTCAGGTTACTTTAATCAGGTGCAGCCTCAAGGATGATAATTCATGGGAATAGCATTGTGTCTGGCATGCTGTTATGCTACATCAGGGTTACTCATAAAGGACACATTGGCAGGCAGCAGGTATTCTTCAGGTTACTTTAATCAGGTGCAACCTCAAGGATGATAATTAATGGGAATAGCATTGTGTCTGGCATGCTGTTATGCTACATCAGGGTTACTCATAAAAGATACACTGGCAGGCAGCAGGTATTCTTCAGGTTGCTTTAATCAGGTGCAGCCTCAAGGATGATAATTCTTGGGAATAGCATTGTGTCTGGCATGTTGTTATGCTACATCAGGGTTACTCATAAAGGATACACTGGCAGGCCGCAGGTATTCTACAGGTTACTTTAATCAGGTGCAGCCTCAAGGATGATAATTCATGGGAATAGCATTGTGTCTGGCATGATGTTATGCTACTTCAGTGTTACTCATAAAGGATACACTGGCAGGCCGCAGGTATTCTTCAGGTTACTTTAATCAGGTGCAGCCTCAAGGATGATAATTCATGGGAAAAGCATTGTGTCTGGCATGATGTTATGCTACATCAGGGTTACTCATAAAAGATACACTGTCAGGCCGCAGGTATTCTTCAGGTTACTTTAATCAGGTGCAGCCTCAAGGATGATAATTCATGGGAATCGCATTGTGTCTGGCATGCTGTTATGCTACATCAGGGTTACTCATAAAGGATACACTGGCAGGACGCATATATTCTTCAGGTTGCTTTAATCAGGTGCAGCCTCAAGGATAATAATTCATGGGAATAGCATTGTGTCTGGCATGTTCGCATGTTGTTATGCTACATCAGGGTTACTCATAAAGGATACACTGGCAGGCCGCAGGTATTCTTCAGGTTACTTTAATCAGGTGCTGCCTCAAGGATGATAATTCATGGGAATAGCATTGTGTCTGGCATGATGTTATGCTACTTCAGTGTTACTCATAAAGGATACACTGGCAGGCCGCAGGTATTCTTCAGGTTACTTTAATCAGGTGCAGCCTCAAGGATGATAATTCAATCGGAATAGCATTGTGTCTGGCATGATGTTATGCTACTTCAGGGTTACTCATAAAGGATAAACTGGCAGGCCACAGGTATTTTTCAGGTTACTTTAATCAGGTGCAGCCTCAAGGATGATAATTCATGGGAATAGCATTGTGTCTGGCATGCTGTTATGCTACATCAGGGTTACTCATAAAGGACACATTTGCAGGCAGCAGGTATTCTTCAGGTTACTTTAATCAGGTGCAACCTCAAGGATGATAATTAATGGGAATAGCATTGTGTCTGGCATGCTGTTATGCTACATCAGGGTTACTCATAAAAGATACACTGGCAGGCCGCAGGTATTCTTCAGGTTACTTTAATCAGGTGCAGCCTCAAGGATGATAATTCATGGGAATAGCATTGTGTCTGGCATGCTGTTATGCTACTTCAGGGTTACACATAAAGGATACACTGGCAGGCCGCAGGTATTCTTCAGGTTACTTTAATCAGGTGCAGCCGCAATGATGATAATTCATGGGAATAGCATTGTGTCTGGCATGCTGTTATGCTACATCAGGGTTACTCATAAAGGATACACTCGCAGGCCGCAGGTATTCTTTAGGTTACTTTAATCAGGTGCAGCCGCGAGGATGATAATTCATGGGAATAGCATTGTGTCTGGCATGTTGTTATTCTACATCAGGGTTACTCATAAAGGATACACTGGCAGGCCGCAGGTATTCTTCAGCTTACTTGTTACTTTAATCAGGTGCAGCCTGAAGGATGATAATTCATGGGAATAGCATTGTGTCTGGCATGTTGTTATGCTACTTCCGGGTTACTCATAAAGGATACACTGGCAGGATGCAGGTATTCTTCAGGTTACTTTAATCAGGTGCAGCCTCAAGGATGATAATTCATGGGAATAGCATTGTGTCGGGCATGTTGTTATGCTACATCAGGTTTACTCATAAATGATACGCTGGCAGGCCGCAGTTATGCTTCAGATTACTTGTTACTTTAATCAGGTGCAGCTTGAAGGATGATAATTCATGGGAATTGCATTGTCTCTGGCCTGTTGTTATGCTACTTCAAGGTTACTCATAAAGGATACACTGGCAGGCCACAGGTATTCTTCAGGTTACTTTAATCAGGTGCAGCCTCAAGGATGATAATTCATAGGAATAGCATTGTGTCTGGCATGCTGTTATGCTACTTCAGGGTTACTCATAAATGATAAACTGGCAGGCCGCAGTTATTTTTCAGGTTACTTTATTCAGGTGCAGCCTCAAGGATGATAATTCATGGGAATAGCAATGTGTCTGGCATGATGTTATGCACATCAGGGTTACTCATAAAGGATACACTGGCAGGCCACAGGTATTCTTCAGGTTACTTTAATCAGGTGCAGCCTCAAGGATGATAATTCATGGGAATAGCATTGTATCTGGCATGCTGTTATGCTACTTCAGGGTTACACATAAAGGATACACTGGCAGGCCGCAGCTATTCTTCAGGTTACTTTAATCAGGTGCAGCCTCAAGGATGATAATTCATGGGAATAGCATTGTGTCTGGCATGTTGTTATGCTACATCAGGGTTACTCATAAAGGATACACTGGCAGGTCAGAGGTATTCTTCAGGTTACTTTAATCAGGTGCAGCCGCAAGGATGATAATTCATGGGAATAGCATGGTGTCTGGCATGCTGTTATGCTACATCAGGGTTACTCATAATGGATACACTGGCAGGCCGCAGGTATTCTTCAGGTTACTTTAAACAGGTGCAGCCTCAAGGATGATAATTCATCGGAATTGCATTGTGTCTGGAATGTTGTTATTCTACATCAGGGTTACTCATAAAGGATACACTGTTAGGCCGCAGGTATTCTTCAGCTTACTTGTTACTTTAATCAGGTGCAGCCTGAAGGATGATAATTCATGGGAATAGCATTGTGTCTGGCATGTTGTTATGCTACTTCAGGGTTACTCATAAAGGATACACTGGCAGGACGCAGGTATTCTTCAGGTTACTTTAATCAGGTGCAGCCTCAAGGATGATAATTCATGGGAATAGCATTGTATCTGGCATGTTGTTATGGTACTTCAGGGTTACTCATAAAGGATACACTGGCAGCCCGCAGGTATTCTTCAGGTTACTTTAATCAGGTGCAGCCTCAAGGGCGATAATTCATGGGAATAGCATTGTGTCTGGCATGTTATGCTACTTCAGGGTTACTCATAAAGGATACATTGGCAGGCCGCAGGTATTCTTCAGGTTACTTTAATCAGGTGCAGCCTCAAGGATGATAATTCATGGGAATAGCATTTTGTCTTGCATGTTGTTATGCTACTTCAGGGTTACGCATAAAGGATACGCTGGCAGGCTGCAGGTATTCTTCAGGTTACTTTAATCAGGTGCAGCCTCAAGGATAATAATTCAAGGGAATAGCATTGTGTCAGGCATGATGTTATGCTACTTCAGGGTTATTCATAAAGGATACGCTGGCAGGCCGCAGGTATTCTTCAGGTTACTTTAATCAGGTGCAGCCTCAAGGATAATAATTCATGGGAATAGAATTGTGTCGGGCATGTTGTTATGCTACATCAGGGTTACTCATAAAGGATACACTGGCAGGTCGCAGGTATTCTTCAGGTTACTTTAATCAGGTGCAGCCGCAATGATGATAATTCATGAGAATAGCATTGTGTCTGGCATGCTGTTATGCTACATCAGGGTAACTCATAAAGGATACACTTGCAGGCCGCAGGTATTCTTTAGGTAACTTTAATCAGGTGCAGCCTCAAGAATGATAATTCATGGCTATAGCATTGTTTCTGGCATGATGTTATGCTACTTCAGGGTTACTCATAAAGGATACACTGGCAGGCCGCAGGTATTCTTCAGGTTACTTTAATCAGGTGCAGCCTCAAGGATAATAATTCATGGGAAAAGCATTGTGTCGGGCATGTTGTTATGCTACATCAGGGTTACTCATAAAGGATACACTGGCAGGCCACAGGTATTCTTCAGGTTACTTTAATCAGGTGCAGCCACAAGGATAATAATTCATGGGAATAGCATTGTGTCTGGCATGCTGTTATGCTACTTCAGGGTTACTCATGAAGGATACACTGGCAATCCGCAGGTATTCTTCAGGTTATTTAAATCAGGTGCAGCCTCAAGGATGATAATTCATGGGAATAGCATTATGGCTGGCATGCTGTTATGCTACTTCAGGGTTACTCATAAAGGATACACAGGCAGGCCGCAGGTATTCTTCAGGTTACTTTAATGAGGTGCAGCCTCAAGGATGATAATTCATGAGAATAGCATTGTGTTATGCTACTTCAGGGTTACTCATAAAGGATACACAGGCAGGCCGCAGGTATTCTTCAGGTTACTTTAATGAGGTGCAGCCTCAAGGATGATAATTCATGGGAATAGCATTGTGTTATGCTACTTCAGGGTTACTCATAAAGGATACACTGGCAGGCCGCAGGTATTCTTCAGGTTACTTTAATCAGGTGCAGCCTCAAGGATGATAATTCATGGGAATAGCATTGTGTCTGGCCTGCTGTTATGCTACATCAGGGTTACTCGTAAGGATACACTGGCAGGACGCAGGTATTCTTTAGGTTACTTTAATCAGATGCAGCCTCAAGGATGATAATTCATGGGAATAGCAGTGTGTCTGGCATGATGTTATGCTACTTCAGGGTTACTCATAAAGGATACACTGGCAGGCCGCAGGTATTCTTCAGGTTACTTTAATCAGGTGCAGCCTCAAGGATGATAATTCATGGGAATAGCATTGGGTCAGGCATGTTGTTATGCTACTTCAGGGTTACTCATAAAGGACACACTGGCAGACCGCAGGTATTCTTCAGGTTACTTTAATCAGGTGCAGCCTCAAGGATGATAATTCATGGGAATATCATTGTGTCTGGCATGCTGTTATGCAACTTCAGGGTTACTCAAAAAGGATACACTGGCAGGCTGCAGGTATTCTTCAGGTTACTCTAATCAGGTGCAGCCTCAAGGATGATAATTCATTGGAATAGCATTGTGTCAGGCATGTTGTTATGCTACATCAGGGTTACTCATAAAGGATACACTGGCAGGCCGCAGGTATTCTTCAGGTTACTTTAATCAGGTGCAGCCTCAAGGATGATAATTCATGGGAATATCATTTTGTCTGGCATGCTGTTATGCTACTTCAGGGTTACTCAGAAAGGATACACTGGCAAGCTACAGTTATTCTTCAGGTTACTTTAATCAGGTGCAGCCTCAAGGATGATAATTCATGGGAATAGCATTGTGTCTGGCATGTTGTTGAGCTACTTCACTGTTACTCATAAAGGATACACTGGCAGGCCGCAGGTATTCTTCAGGTTACTTTAATCAAGTGCAGCCTCAAGGATGATAATTCATGGGAATAGCATTGTGTCTGGTATGATGTTATGCTACATCAGGGTTACTCATAAAGGATACACTGGCAGGCCGCAGGTATTCTTCAGGTTACTTTAATCAGGTACAGCCTCAAGGATGATAATTCATGGGAATAGCATTGGGTCAGGCATGTTGTTATGCTACTTCAGGGTTACTCATAAAGGACACACTGGCAGACCGCAGGTATTCTTCAGGTTACTTTAATCAGGTGCAGCCTCAAGGATGATAATTCATGGGAATATCATTTTGTCTGGCATGCTGTTATGCTACTTCAGGGTTGCTCAGAAAGGATACACTGGCAGGCTGCAGTTATTCTTCAGGTTACTTTAATCAGGTGCAGCCTCAAGGATGATAATTCATGGGAATAGCATTGTGTCTGGCATGTTGTTGAGCTACTTCACTGTTACTCATAAAGGATACACTGGCAGGCCGCAGGTATTCTTCAGGTTACTTTAATCAAGTGCAGCCTCAAGGATGATAATTCATGGGAATAGCATTGTGTCTGGTATGATGTTATGCTACATCAGGGTTACTCATAAAGGATACACTGGCAGGACGCAGGTATCCTTCAGGTTACTTTAATCAGGTGCAGCCTCAAGGATGATAATTCATGGGAATAGCATTGTGTCGGCATGTTGTTATGCTACATCAGGGTTACTCATAAAGGATACACTGGCAGGCCACAGGTATTCTTCAGGTTACTTTAATCAGGTGCAGCCTCAAGGATGATGATTCATGGGAATAGCATTGTGTCGGGCATGTTGTTATGCTACATCAGGGTTACTCATAAATGATACACTGGCAGGCCGCAGGTATTCTTCAGGTTTCTTTAATTAGGTGCAGCCTCAAGGATGATAATTCATGGGAATAGCATTGTGTCTGGCATGTTGCTATGCTACATCAGGGTTACTCATAAAGGATACACTGGCAGGTCGCAGGTATTCTTCGGGTTACTTTAATCAGGTGCAGCCTCAAGGATGATAATTCATGGGAATAGCATTGTGTCTGGCATGTTGTATGCTACTTCAGGGTTACTCATAAAGGATACACTGGCAGGCCGCAGGTATTCTTCAGGTTACTTTAATCAGGTGCAGCCTCAAGGATAATAATTCATGGGAAAAGCATTGTTTCTGGCATGTTGTTATGCTACATCAGGGTTACTCATAAAGGATACACTGGCAGGCCGCAGGTATTCTTCAGGTTACTTTAATCAGGTGCAGCCTCAAGGATAATAATTCATGGGAAAAGCATTGTGTCTGGCATGTTGTTATGCTACATCAGGGTTACTCATAAAGGATACACTGGCAGGCTGCAGGTAATCTTCAGGTTACTTTAATCAGGTGCAGCCTCAAGGATAATAATTCATGGGAAAAGCATTGTGTCTGGCATGATGTTATGCTACATCAGGGTTACTCATAAAAGATACACTGGCAGGCCGCAGGTATTCTTCAGGTTACTTTAATCAGGTGCAGCCTCGAGGTGCAGCCTCAAGGATGATAATTCATGGGAATCGCATTGTGTCTGGCATGCTGTTATGCTACATCAGGGTTACTCATAAAGGATACACTGGCAGGCAGCAGGTATTCTTCAGGTTACTTTAATCAGGTGCAGCCTCAAGGATGATAATTCATGGGAATAGCATTGTGTCTGGCATGTTGTTATGCTACATCAGGGTTACTCATAAAGGATACACTGGCAGGCCGCAGATATTCTTCAGGTTGCTTTAATCAGGTGCAGCCTCAAGGATGATAATTCATGGCAATAGCATTGTGTCTGGCATGATGTTATGCTACTTCAGTGTTACTCATAAAGGATACACTGGCAGGCCGCAGGTATTCTTCAGGTTACTTTAATCAGGTGCAGCCTCAAGGATGATAATTCATCGGAATAGCATTGTGTCTGGCATGATGTTATGCTACTTCAGGGTTACTCATAAAGGATAAACTGGCAGGCCACAGGTATTCTTCAGGTTACTTTAATCAGGTGCAGCCTCAAGGATGATAATTCATGGGAATAGCATTGTGTCTGGCATGCTGTTATGCTACATCAGGGTTACTCATAAAGGACACATTGGCAGGCAGCAGGTATTCTTCAGGTTACTTTAATCAGGTGCAACCTCAAGGATGATAATTAATGGGAATAGCATTGTGTCTGGCATGCTGTTATGCTACATCAGGGTTACTCATAAAAGATACACTGGCAGGCCGCAGGTATTCTTCAGGTTACTTTAATCAGGTGCAGCCTCATGGATGATAATTCATGGGAATAGCATTGTGTCTGGCATGCTGTTATGCTACATCAGGGTTACTCATAAAGGATACACTGGCAGGCAGCAGGTATTCTTCAGGTTGCTTTAACCAGGTGCAGCCTCAAGGATGATAATTCATGGGAATAGCATTGTGTCTGGCATGTTGTTATGCTACATCAGGGTTACTCATAAAGGATACACTGGCAGGCCGCAGGTATTCTACAGGTTACTTTAATCAGGTGCAGCCTCAAGGATGATAATTCATGGGAATAGCATTGTGTCTGGCATGATGTTATGCTACTTCAGTGTTACTCATAAAGGATACACTGGCAGGCCGCAGGTATTCTTCAGGTTACTTTAATCAGGTGCAGCCTCAAGGATGATAATTCATGGGAAAAGCATTGTGTCTGGCATGATGTTATGCTACATCAGGGTTAATCATAAAAGATGCACTGGCAGGCCGCAGGTATTCTTCAGGTTACTTTAATCAGGTGCAGCCTCAAGGATGATAATTCATGGGAATCGCATTGTGTCTGGCATGCTGTTATGCTACATCAGGGTTACTCATAAAGGATACACTGGCAGGCAGCAGGTATTCTTCAGGTTACTTTAATCAGGTGCAGCCTCAAGGATGATAATTCATGGGAATAGCATTGTGTCTGGCATGTTGTTATGCTACATCAGGGTTACTCATAAAGGATACACTGGCAGGCCGCAGATATTCTTCAGGTTGCTTTAATCAGGTGCAGCCTCAAGGATAATAATTCATGGGAATAGCATTGTGTCTGGCATGTTGGCATGTTGTTATTCTACATCAGGGTTACTCATAAAGGATACACTGGCTGGCCGCAGGTATTCTTCAGGTTACTTTAATCAGGTGCAGCCTCAAGGATGATAATTCATGGGAATAGCATTGTGTCTGGCATGATGTTATGCTACTTCAGTGTTACTCATAAAGGATACACTGGCAGGCCGCAGGTATTCTTCAGGTTACTTTAATCAGGTGCAGCTTCAAGGATGATAATTCATCGGAATAGCATTGTGTCTGGCATGATGTTATGCTACTTCAGGGTTACTCATAAAGGATAAACTGGCAGGCCACAGGTATTCTTCAGGTTACTTTAATCAGGTGCAGCCTCAAGGATGATAATTCCTGGGAATAGCATTGTGTCTGGCATGCTGTTATGCTACATCAGGGTTACTCATAAAGGACACATTGGCAGGCAGCAGGTATTCTTCAGGTTACTTTAATCAGGTGCAACCTCAAGGATGATAATTAATGGGAATAGCATTGTGTCTGGCATGCTGTTATGCTACATCAGGGTTACTCATAAAAGATACACTGGCAGTCCGCAGGTATTCTTCAGGTTACTTTAATCAGGTGCAGCCTCAAGGATGATAATTCATGGGAATAGCATTGTGTCTGGCATGCTGTTATGCTACTTCAGGGTTACACATAAAGGATACATTGGCAGGCCGCAGGTATTCTTCAGGTTACTTTAATCAGGTGCAGCCGCAATGATGATAATTCATGGGAATAGCATTGTGTCTGGCATGCTGTTATGCTACATCTGGGTTACTCATAAAGGATACACTCGCAGGCCGCAGGTATTCTTTAGGTTACTTTAATCAGGTGCAGCCGCGAGGATGATAATTCATGGGAATAGCATTGTGTCTGGCATGTTGTTATTCTACATCAGGGTTACTCATAAAGGATACACTGGCAGGCCGCAGGTATTCTTCAGCTTACTTGTTATTTTAATCAGCTGTAGCCTGAAGGATGATAATTCATGGGAATAGCATTGTGTCTGGCATGTTGTTATGCTACTTCAGGGTTACTCATAAAGGATACACTGGCAGGATGCAGGTATTCTTCAGGTTACTTTAATCAGGTGCAGCCTCAAGGATGATAATTCATGGGAATAGCATTGTGTCGGGCATGTTGTTATGCTACATCAGGTTTACTCATAAATGATACGCTGGCAGGCCGCAGTTATGCTTCAGATTACTT
The DNA here is from genome assembly GCF_040938575.1 of Ambystoma mexicanum. Lineage (NCBI taxonomy): Eukaryota > Metazoa > Chordata > Amphibia > Caudata > Ambystomatidae > Ambystoma > Ambystoma mexicanum. The sequence goes on from NC_090929.1 coordinate 1,686,085,957, forward strand.
GTTACTTTAATCAGGTGCAGCTTGAATGATGATAATTCATGGGAATTGCATTGTCTCTGGCCTGTTGTTAGGCTACTTCAAGGTTACTCATAAAGGATACACTGGCAGGCCGCAGGTATTCTTCAGGTTACTTTAATCATGTGCAGCCTCAAGGATGATAATTCATAGGAATAGCATTGTGTCTGGCATGCTGTTATGCTACTTCAGGGTTACTCATAAATGATAAACTGGCAGGCCGCAGTTATTCTTCAGGTTACTTTAATCAGGTGCAGCCTCAAGGATGATAATTCATGGGAATAGCAATGTGTCTGGCATGATGTTATGCACATCAGGGTTACTCATAAAGGATACACTGGCAGGCCACAGGTATTCTTCAGGTTACTTTAATCAGGTGCAGCCTCAAGGATGATAATTCATGGGAATAGCATTGTATCTGGCATGCTGTTATGCTACTTCAGGGTTACACATAAAGGATACACTGGCAGGCCGCAGCTATTCTTCAGGTTACTTTAATCAGGTGCAGCCGCAAGGATGATAATTCATGGGAATAGCATGGTGTCTGGCATGCTGTTATGCTACATCAGGGTTACTCATAATGGATACACTGGCAGGCCGCAGGTATTCTTCAGGTTACTTTAAACAGGTGCAGCCTCAAGGATGATAATTCATGGGAATTGCATTGTGTCTGGCATGTTGTTATTCTACATCAGGGTTACTCATAAAGGATACACTGTTAGGCCGCAGGTATTCTTCAGCTTACTTGTTACTTTAATCAGGTGCAGCCTGAAGGATGATAATTCATGGGAATAGCATTGTGTCTGGCATGTTGTTATGCTACTTCAGGGTTACTCATAAAGGATACACTGGCAGGACGCAGGTATTCTTCAGGTTACTTTAATCAGGTGCAGCCTCAAGGATGATAATTCATGGGAATAGCATTGTATCTGGCATGTTGTTATGGTACTTCAGGGTTACTCATAAAGGATACACTGGCAGCCCGCAGGTATTCTTCAGGTTACTTTAAACAGGTGCAGCCTCAAGGATGATAATTCATGGGAATAGCATTGTGTCCGGCATGTTATTCTACATCAGGGTTACTCATAAAGGATACACTGGCAGGCCGCAGGTATTCTTCAGCTCACTTGTAACTTTAATCAGGTGCAGCTTGAAGGATGATAATTCATGGGAATAGCAATGTGTCTGGCATGATGTTATGCACATCAGGGTTACTCATAAAGGATACACTGGCAGGCCGCAGGTATTCTTCAGGTTACTTTAATCAGGTGCAGCCTCAAGGATGATAATTCATGGGAATAGCATTGTGTCTGGCATGCTGTTATGCTACATCAGGGTTTCACATAAAGGATACACTGGCAGGCTGCAGCTATTCTTCAGGTTACTTTAATCAGGTGCAGCCTCAAGGATGATAATTCATGGGAATAGCATTGTGTCTGGCATGTTGTTATGCTACATCAGGGTTACTCATAAAGGATGCAGTGGCAGGTCACAGGTATTCTTCAGGTTACTTTAATCAGGTGCAGCCGCAAGGATGATAATTCATGGGAATAGCATTGTGTCTGGCATGCGGTTATGCTATATCAGGGTTACTCATAATGGATACACTGGCAGGCCGCAGGTATTCTTCAGGTTACTTTAAACAGGTGCAGTCTCAAGGATGATAATTCATGGGAATTGCATTGTGTCTGGCATGTTGTTATTCTACATCAGGGTTACTCATAAAGGATACACTGTTAGGCCGCAGGTATTCTTCAGCTTACTTGTTACTTTAATCAGGTGCAGCCTGAAGGATGATAATTCATGGGAATAGCATTGTGTCTGGCATGTTGTTATGCTACTTCAGGGTTTATCATAAAGGATACACTGGCAGGACGCAGGTATTCTTCAGGTTACTTTAATCAGGTGCAGCCTCAAGGATGATAATTCATGGGAATAGCATTGTGTCGGGCATGCTGTTATGCCACTTCAGGATTAACCAAAAAGGATAGACTGGCAGGCTGCAGGTATTCTTCAGGTTACTCTAATCAGGTGCAGCCTCAAGGATGATAATTCATTGGAATAGCATTGTGTCAGGCATGTTGTTATGGTACTTCAGGGTTACTCATAAAGGATACACTGGCAGGCCCCAGGTATTCTTCAGGTTACTTTAAACAGGTGCAGCCTCAAGGATGATAATTCATGGGAATAGCATTGTGTCTGGCATGTTGTTATTCTACATCAGGGTTACTCATAAAGGACACACTGGCAGGCCGCAGGTATTCTTCAGCTTACTTGTTACTTTAATCAGGTGCAGCCTGAAGGATGATAATTCATGGGAATAGCATTGTGTGGCATGTTGTTATGCTACTTCAGGGTTACTCATAAAGGATACACTGGCAGGACGCAGGTATTCTTCAGGTTACTTTAATCAGGTGCAGCCTCAAGGATGATAATTCATGGGAATAGCATTGTGTCGGGCATGTTGTTATGCTACATCAGGTTTACTCATAAATGATACGCTGGCAGGCCGCAGTTATGCTTCAGATTACTTGTTACTTTAATCAGGTGCAGCTTGAAGGATGATAATTCATGGGAATTGCATTGTCTCTGGCCTGTTGTTATGCTACTTCAAGGTTACTCATGAAGGATACACTGGCAGGCCGCAGGTATTCTTCAGGTTACTTTAATCAGGTGCAGCCTCAAGGATGATAATTCATAGGAATAGCATTGTGTCTGGCATGCTGTTATGCTACTTCAGGGTTACTCATGAATGATAAACTGGCAGGCCGCAGTTATTCTTCAGGTTACTTTAATCAGGTGCAGCCTCAAGGATGATAATTCATGGGAATAGCAATGTGTCTGGCATGATGTTATGCACATCAGGGTTACTCATAAAGGATACACTGGCATGCCACAGGTATTCTTCAGGTTACTCTAATCAGGTGCAGCCTCAAGGATGATAATTCATGGGAATAGCATTGTGTCTGGCATGCTGTTATGCTACTTCAGGGTTACACATAAAGGATACACTGGCAGGCCGCAGCTATTCTTCAGGTTACTTTAATCAGGTGCAGCCTCAAGGATGATAATTCATGGGAATAGCATTGTGTCTGGCATGTTGTTATGCTACATCAGGGTTACTCATAAAGGATACACTGGCAGGTCACAGGTATTCTTCAGGTTACTTTAATCAGGTGCAGCCTGAAGGATGATAATTCATGGGAATAGCATTGTGTCTGGCATGTTGTTATGCTACTTCAGGGTTACTCATAAAGGATACACTGGCAGGACGCAGGTATTCTTCAGGTTACTTTAATCAGGTGCAGCCTCAAGGATGATAATTCATGGGAATAGCATTGTGTCGGGCATGCTGTTATGCTACTTCAGGATTAACCAAAAAGGATACACTGGCAGGCTGCAGCTATTCTTCAGGTTACTCTAATCAGGTGCAGCCTCAAGGATGATAATTCATTGGAAAAGCATTGTGTCAGGCATGTTGTTATGCTACATCAGGGTTACTCATAAAGGATACACTGGCAGGCCGCAGGTATTCTTCAGGTTACTTTAATGAGGTGCAGCCTCAAGGATGATAATTCATGGGAATAGCATTGTGTCTGGAATGCTGTTATGCTACATCAGTGTTACTCATAAAGGATACACTGGCAGGCCGCAGGTATTCTTCAGGTTACTTTAATGAGGTGCAGCCTCAAGGATGATAATTCATGGGAATAGCATTGTGTCTGGAATGCTGTTATGCTACATCAGGGTTACTCATAAAGGATACACTGGCAGGCTGCAGGTATTCTTCAGGTTACTCTAATCAGGTGCAGCCTCAAGGATGATAATTCATTGGAATAGCATTGTGTCAGGCGTGTTGCTATGCTACATCAGGGTTACTCATAAAGGATACACTGGCAGGCCGAAGGTAATCTTCAGGTTACTTTAATCAGGTGCAGCCTCAAGGATGATAATTCATGGGAATAGCATTGTGTCTGGTATGTTGCTATGCTGCATCAGGGTTACTCATAAAGGATACACTGGCAGGCCGCAGGTATTCTTCGGGTTACTTTAATCAGGTGCAGCCTCAAGGATGATAATTCATGGGAATAGCATTGTATCTGGCATGTTGTTATGGTACTTCAGGGTTACTCATAAAGGATACACTGGCAGCCCGCAGGTATTCTTCAGGTTACTTTAAACAGGTGCAGCCTCAAAGATGATAATTCATGGGAATAGCATTGTGTCTGGCATGTTATTCTACATCAGGGTTACTCATAAAGGATACACTGGCAGGCCGCAGGTATTCTTCAGCTTACTTGTTACTTTAATTAGGTGCAGCTTGAAGGATGATAATTCATGGGAATTGCATTGTCTCTGGCCTGTTGTTATGCTACTTCAAGGTTACTCATAAAGGATACACTGGCAGGCCGCAGGTATTCTTCAGGTTACGTTAATCAGGTGCAGCCTCAAGGATGATAATTCATAGGAATAGCATTGCGTCTGGCATGCTGTTATGCTACTTCAGGGTTACTCATAAATGATAAACTGGCAGGCCGCAGTTATTCTTCAGGTTACTTTAATCAGGTGCAGCCTCAAGGATGATAATTCATGGGAATAGCATTGTGTCTGGCATGATGTTATGCACATCAGGGTTACTCATAAAGGATACACTGGCAGGCCGCAGGTATTCTTCAGGTTACTTTAATCAGGTGCAGCCTCGAGGATGATAATTCATGGGAATAGCATTGTGTCTGGCATGCTGTTATGCTACTTCAGGGTTACACATAAAGGATATACTGGCAGGCCGCAGCTATTCTTCAGGTTACTTTAATCAGGTGCAGCCTCAAGGATGATAATTCATGGGAATAGCATTGTGTCTGGCATGTTGTTATGCTACATCAGGGTTACTCATAAAGGATGCAGTGGCAGGTCACAGGTATTCTTCAGGTTACTTTAATCAGGTGCAGCCGCAAGGATGATAATTCATGGGAATAGCATTGTGTCTGGCATGCGGTTATGCTATATCAGGGTTACTCATAATGGATACACTGGCAGGCCGCAGGTATTCTTCAGGTTACTTTAAACAGGTGCAGTCTCAAGGATGATAATTCATGGGAATAGCATTGTGTCTGGCATGTTGTTATTCTACATCAGGGTTACTCATAAAGGATACACTGGCAGGCCACAGGTATTCTTCAGGTTACTTGTTACTTTAATCAGGTGCAGCCTGAAGGATGATAATTCATGGGAATAGCATTGTGTCTGGCATGTTGTTATGCTACATCAGGGTTACTCATAAATGATACGCTGGCAGGCCGCAGTTATTCTCCAGGTTACTTGTTACTTTAATCAGGTGCAGCTTGAAGGATGATAATTCATGGGAATTGCATTGTCTCTGGCATGTTGTTATGCTACATCAGGGTTACTCATAAATGATACGCTGGCAGGCCGCAGTTATTCTCCAGGTTACTTGTTACTTTAATCAGGTGCAGCTTGAAGGATGATAATTCATGGGAATTGCATTGTCTCTGGCATGTTGTTATGCTACTTCAAGGTTACTCATAAAGGATACACTGGCAGGCCGCAGGTATTCTTCAGGTTACTTTAATCAGGTGCAGCCTCAAGGATGATAATTCATGGGAATAGCATTGTGTCGGGCATGTTGTTATGCTACATCAGGGTTACTCATAAATGATACGCTGGCAGGCCGCAGTTATTCTCCAGGTTACTTGTTACTTTAATCAGGTGCAGCTTGAAGGATGATAATTCATGGGAATTGCATTGTCTCTGGCATGTTGTTATGCTACTTCAAGGTTACTCATAAAGGATACACTGGCAGGCCGCAGGTATTCTTCAGGTTACTTTAATCAGGTGCAGCCTCAAGGATGATAATTCATAGGAATAGCATTGTGTCTGGCATGCTGTTATGCTACTTCAGGGTTACTCATAAATGATAAACTGGCAGGCCGCAGTTATTCTTCAGGTTACTTTAATCAGGTGCAGCCTCAAGGATGATAATTCATGGGAATAGCATTGTGTCTGGCATGATGTTATGCTTATCAGGGTTACTCACAAAGGATACTCTGGCAGGCCGCAGGTATTCTTCAGGTTACTTTAATCAGGTGCAGCCTCAAGGATGATAATTCATGGGAATAGCATTGTGTCTGGCATGTTGTTATGCTACATCAGGGTTACTCATAAAGGATACACTGGCAGGTCACAGGTATTCTTTAGGTTACTTTAATCAGGTGCAGCCGCAAGGATGATAATTCATGGGAATAGCATTGTGTCTGGCATGCTGTTATGCTACATCAGGGTTACTCATAATGGATACACTGGCAGGCCGCAGGTATTCTTCAGGTTACTTTAATCAGGTGCAGCCGCAATGATGATAATTCATGGGAATAGCATTGTGTCTGGCATGTTGTTATGCTACATCAGGGTTACTCATAAAGGATACACTGGCAGGTCACAGGTATTCTTCAGGTTACTTTAATCAGATGCATCCGCAAGGATGATAATTCATGGGAATAGCATTGTGTCTGGCATGCTGTTATGCTACATCAGGGTTACTCATAATGGATACACTGGCAGGCTGCAGGTATTCTTCAGGTTACTTTAATCAGGTGCAGCCGCAATGATGATAATTCATGGGAATAGCATTGTTTCTGGCATGATGTTATGCTACTTCAGGGTTACTCATAAAGGATACACTGGCAGGTCCCAGGTATTCTTCAGGTTACTTTAATCAGGTGCAGCCTCAAGGATGATAATTCATGGGAATAGCATTGTGTCGGCATGTTGTTATGCTACATCAGGGTTACTCATAAAGGATACACTGGCAGGCCACAGGTATTCTTCAGGTTACTTTAATCAGGTGCAGCCTCAAGGATGATGATTCATGGGAATAGCAATGTGTCTGGCATGATGTTATGCACATCGGGGTTACTCATAAAGGATACACTGGCAGGCCGCAGGTATTCTTCAGGTTACTTTAATCAGGTGCAGCCTCAAGGATGATAATTCATGGGAATAGCATTGTGTCTGGCATGCTGTTATGCTACTTCAGGGTTACACATAAAGGATACACTGGCAGGCCGCAGGTATTCTTCAGGTTACTTTAATCAGGTGCAGCCACAATGATGATAATTCATGGGAATAGCATTGTGTCTGGCATGCTGTTATGCTACATCAGGGTTACTCATAAAGGATACACTCGCAGGCCGCAGGTATTCTTTAGGTTACTTTAATCAGGTGCAGCCGCAAGGATGATAATTCATGGGAATAGCATTGTGTCTGGCATGTTGTTATTCTACATCAGGGTTACTCATAAAGGATACACTGGCAGGCCGCAGGTATTCTTCAGCTAACTTGTTACTTTAATCAGGTGCAGCCTGAAGGATGATAATTCATGGGAATAGCATTGTGTCTGGCATGTTGTTATGCTACTTCAGGGTTACTCATAAAGGATACACTGGCAGGACGCAGGTATTCTTCAGGTTACTTTAATCAGGTGCAGCCTCAAGGATGATAATTCATGGGAATAGCATTGTGTCGGGCATGTTGTTATTCTACATCAGGGTTACTCATAAATGATACGCTGGCAGGCCGCAGTTATTCTCCAGGTTACTTGTTACTTTAATCAGGTGCAGCTTGAAGGATGATAATTCATGGGAATTGCATTGTCTCTGGCATGTTGTTATGCTACTTCAAGGTTACTCATAAAGGATACACTGGCAGGCCGCAGGTATTCTTCAGGTTACTGTAATCAGGTCCAGCCTCAAGGATGATAATTCATAGGAATAGCATTGTGTCTGGCATGCTGTTATGCTACTTCAGGGTTACTCATAAATGATAAACTGGCAGGCCGCAGTTATTCTTCAGGTTACTTTAATCAGGTGCAGCCTCAAGGATGATAATTCATGGGAATAGCATTGTGTCTGGCATGATGTTATGCTTATCAGGGTTACTCACAAAGGATACTCTGGCAGGCCACAGGTATTCTTCAGGTTACTTTAATCAGGTGCAGCCGCAAGGATGATATTTCATGGGAATAGCATTGTGTCTGGCATGCTGTTATGCTACATCAGGGTTACTCATAATGGATACACTGGCAGGCCGCAGGTATTCTTCAGGTTACTTTAATCAGGTGCAGCCGCAATGATGATAATTCATGGGAATAGCATTGTGTCTGGCATGTTGTTATGCTACATCAGGGTTACTCATGAAGGATACACTGGCAGGTCACAGGTATTCTTCAGGTTACTTTAATCAGGTGCAGCCGCAAGGATGATAATTCATGGGAATAGCATTGTGTCTGGCATGCTGTTATGCTACATCAGGGTTACTCATAATGGATACACTGGCAGGCCGCAGGTATTCTTCAGGTTACTTTAATCAGGTGCAGCCGCAATGATGATAATTCATGGGAATAGCATTGTGTCTGGCATGCTGTTATGCTACATCAGGGTTACTCATAAAGGATACACTCGCAGGCCGCAGGTATTCTTTAGGTTACTTTAATCAGGTGCAGCCTCAAGGATGATAATTCATGGGAATAGCATTGTTTCTGGCATGATGTTATGCTACTTCAGGGTTACTCATAAAGGATACACTGGCAGGCCCCAGGTATTCTTCAGGTTACTTTAATCAGGTGCAGCCTCAAGGATAATAATTCATGGGAATAGCATTGTGTCGGGCATGTTGTTATGCTACATCAGGGTTACTCATAAAGGTTACACTGGCAGGCCGCAGGTATTCTTCAGGTTACTTTAATCAGGTGCAGCCTCAAGGATAATAATTCATGGGAATAGCATTGTGTCTGGCATGCTGTTATGCTACTTCAGGGTTACTCATGAAGGATACACTGGCAATCCGCAGGTATTCTTCAGGTTATTTTAATCAGGTGCAGCCTCAAGGATGATAATTCATGGGAATAGCATTATGTCTGGCATGTTGTTATGCTACTTCAGGGTTACTCATAAAGGATACACTGGCAGCCCACAGGTATTCTTCAGGTTACTTTAAACAGGTGCAGCCTCAAGGATGATAATTCATGGGAATAGCATTGTGTCTGGCATGTTATTCTACATCAGGGTTACTCATAAAGGATACACTGGCAGGCCGCAGGTATTCTTCAGCTTACTTGTTACTTTAATTAGGTGCAGCTTGAAGGATGATAATTCATGGGAATTGCATTGTCTCTGGCCTGTTGTTATGCTACTTCAAGGTTACTCATAAAGGATACACTGGCAGGCCGCAGGTATTCTTCAGGTTACGTTAATCAGGTGCAGCCTCAAGGATGATAATTCATAGGAATAGCATTGTGTCTGGCATGCTGTTATGCTACTTCAGGGTTACTCATAAATGATAAACTGGCAGGCCGCAGTTATTCTTCAGGTTACTTTAATCAGGTGCAGCCTCAAGGATGATAATTCATGGGAATAGCATTGTGTCTGGCATGATGTTATGCACATCAGGGTTACTCATAAAGGATACACTGGCAGGCCGCAGGTATTCTTCAGGTTACTTTAATCAGGTGCAGCCTCGAGGATGATAATTAATGGGAATAGCATTGTGTCTGGCATGCTGTTATGCTACTTCAGGGTTACACATAAAGGATATACTGGCAGGCCGCAGCTATTGTTCAGGTTACTTTAATCAGGTGCAGCCTCAAGGATGATAATTCATGGGAATAGCATTGTGTCTGGCATGTTGTTATGCTACATCAGGGTTACTCATAAAGGATGCAGTGGCAGGTCACAGGTATTCTTCAGGTTACTTTAATCAGGTGCAGCCGCAAGGATGATAATTCATGGGAATAGCATTGTGTCTGGCATGCGGTTATGCTATATCAGGGTTACTCATAATGGATACACTGGCAGGCCGCAGGTATTCTTCAGGTTACTTTAAACAGGTGCAGTCTCAAGGATGATAATTCATGGGAATAGCATTGTGTCTGGCATGTTGTTATTCTACATCAGGGTTACTCATAAAGGATACACTGGCAGGCCACAGGTATTCTTCAGGTTACTTGTTACTTTAAGCAGGTGCAGCCTGAAGGATGATAATTCATGGGAATAGCATTGTGTCTGGCATGTTGTTATGCTACTTCAGGGTTACTCATAAAGGATACACTGGCAGGACGCAGGTATTCTTCAGGTTACTTTAATCAGGTGCAGCCTCAAGGATGATAATTCATGGGAATAGCATTGTGTCGGGCATGTTGTTATGCTACATCAGGGTTACTCATAAATGATACGCTGGCAGGCCGCAGTTATTCTCCAGGTTACTTGTTACTTTAATCAGGTGCAGCTTGAAGGATGATAATTCATGGGAATTGCATTGTCTCTGGCATGTTGTTATGCTACTTCAAGGTTACTCATAAAGGATACACTGGCAGGCCGCAGGTATTCTTCAGGTTACTTTAATCAGGTGCAGCCTCAAGGATGATAATTCATAGGAATAGCATTGTGTCTGGCATGCTGTTATGCTACTTCAGGGTTACTCATAAATGATAAACTGGCAGGCCGCAGTTATTCTTCAGGTTACTTTAATCAGGTGCAGCCTCAAGGATGATCATTCATGGGAATAGCATTGTGTCTGGCATGATGTTATGCTTATCAGGGTTACTCACAAAGGATACTCTGGCAGGCCGCAGGTATTCTTCAGGTTACTTTAATCAGGTGCAGCCTCAAGGATGATAATTCATGGGAATAGCATTGTGTCTGGCATGTTGTTATGCTACATCAGGGTTACTCATAAAGGATACACTGGCAGGTCACAGGTATTCTTCAGGTTACTTTAATCAGGTGCAGCCGCAAGGATGATAATTCATGGGAATAGCATTGTGTCTGGCATGCTGTTATGCTACATCAGGGTTACTCATAATGGATACACTGGCAGGCCGCAGGTATTCTTCAGGTTACTTTAATCAGGTGCAGCCGCAATGATGATAATTCATGGGAATAGCATTGTGTCTGGCATGTTGTTATGCTACATCAGGGTTACTCATAAAGGATACAATGGCAGGTCACAGGTATTCTTCAGGTTACTTTAATCAGATGCATCCGCAAGGATGATAATTCATGGGAATAGCATTGTGTCTGGCATGCTGTTATGCTACATCAGGGTTACTCATAATGGATACACTGGCAGGCTGCAGGTATTTTTCAGGTTACTTTAATCAGGTGCAGCCGCAATGATGATAATTCATGGGAATAGCATTGTTTCTGGCATGATGTTATGCTACTTCAGGGTTACTCATAAAGGATACACTGGCAGGTCCCAGGTATTCTTCAGGTTACTTTAATCAGGTGCAGCCTCAAGGATGATAATTCATGGGAATAGCATTGTGTCGGCATGTTGTTATGCTACATCAGGGTTACTCATAAAGGATACACTGGCAGGCCACAGGTATTCTTCAGGTTACTTTAATCAGGTGCAGCCTCAAGGATGATGATTCATGGGAATAGCAATGTGTCTGGCATGATGTTATGCACATCAGGGTTACTCATAAAGGATACACTGGCAGGCCGCAGGTATTCTTCAGGTTACTTTAATCAGGTGCAGCCTCAAGGATGATAATTCATGGGAATAGCATTGTGTCTGGCATGCTGTTATGCTACTTCAGGGTTACACATAAAGGATACACTGGCAGGCCGCAGGTATTCTTCAGGTTACTTTAATCAGGTGCAGCCACAATGATGATAATTCATTGGAATAGCATTGTGTCTGGCATGCTGTTATGCTACATCAGGGTTACTCATAAAGGATACACTCGCAGGCCGCAGGTATTCTTTAGGTTACTTTAATCAGGTGCAGCCGCAAGGATGATAATTCATGGGAATAGCATTGTGTCTGGCATGTTGTTATTCTACATCAGGGTTACTCATAAAGGATACACTGGCAGGCCGCAGGTATTCTTCAGCTAACTTGTTACTTTAATCAGGTGCAGCCTGAAGGATGATAATTCATGGGAATAGCATTGTGTCTGGCATGTTGTTATGCTACTTCAGGGTTACTCATAAAGGATACACTGGCAGGACGCAGGTATTCTTCAGGTTACTTTAATCAGGTGCAGCCTCAAGGATGATCATTCATGGGAATAGCATTGTGTCGGGCATGTTGTTATTCTACATCAGGGTTACTCATAAATGATACGCTGGCAGGCCGCAGTTATTCTCCAGGTTACTTGTTACTTTAATCAGGTGCAGCTTGAAGGATGATAATTCATGGGAATTGCATTGTCTCTGGCATGTTGTTATGCTACTTCAAGGTTACTCATAAAGGATACACTGGCAGGCCGCAGGTATTCTTCAGGTTACTTTAATCAGGTGCAGCCTCAAGGATGATAATTCATAGGAATAGCATTGTGTCTGGCATGCTGTTATGCTACTTCAGGGTTACTCATAAATGATAAACTGGCAGGCCGCAGTTATTCTTCAGGTTACTTTAATCAGGTGCAGCCTCAAGGATGATAATTCATGGGAATAGCATTGTGTCTGGCATGATGTTATGCTTATCAGGGTTACTCACAAAGGATACTCTGGCAGGCCACAGGTATTCTTCAGGTTACTTTAATCAGGTGCAGCCGCAAGGATGATAATTCATGGGAATAGCATTGTGTCTGGCATGCTGTTATGCTACATCAGGGTTACTCATAATGGATACACTGGCAGGCCGCAGGTATTCTTCAGGTTACTTTAATCAGGTGCAGCCGCAATGATGATAATTCATGGGAATAGCATTGTGTCTGGCATGTTGTTATGCTACATCAGGGTTACTCATGAAGGATACACTGGCAGGTCACAGGTATTCTTCAGGTTACTTTAATCAGGTGCAGCCGCAAGGATGATAATTCATGGGAATAGCATTGTGTCTGGCATGCTGTTATGCTACATCAGGGTTACTCATAATGGATACACTGGCAGGCCGCAGGTATTCTTCAGGTTACTTTAATCAGGTGCAGCCGCAATGATGATAATTCATGGGAATAGCATTGTGTCTGGCATGCTGTTATGCTACATCAGGGTTACTCATAAAGGATACACTCGCAGGCCGCAGGTATTCTTTAGGTTACTTTAATCAGGTGCAGCCTCAAGGATGATAATTCATGGGAATAGCATTGTTTCTGGCATGATGTTATGCTACTTCAGGGTTACTCATAAAGGATACACTGGCAGGCCCCAGGTATTCTTCAGGTTACTTTAATCAGGTGCAGCCTCAAGGATAATAATTCATGGGAATAGCATTGTGTCGGGCATGTTGTTATGCTACATCAGGGTTACTCATAAAGGTTACACTGGCAGGCCGCAGGTATTCTTCAGGTTACTTTAATCAGGTGCAGCCTCAAGGATAATAATTCATGGGAATAGCATTGTGTCTGGCATGCTGTTATGCTACTTCAGGGTTACTCATGAAGGATACACTGGCAATCCGCAGGTATTCTTCAGGTTATTTTAATCAGGTGCAGCCTCAAGGATGATAATTCATGGGAATAGCATTATGTCTGGCATGTTGTTATGCTACTTCAGGGTTACTCATAAAGGATACACTGGCAGTCCGTAGTTATTCTTCAGGTTACTTTAATCAGGTGCAGCCTCAAGGATAATAATTCATGGCAATAGTATTGTGTCTGCATGTTGTTATGCTACATCAGGGTTACTCATAAAGGATACACTGGGAGGCCGCAGGTTTTCTTCAGGTCCCTTTAATCAGGTGCAGCCTCAAGGATGATAATTCATGGGAATAGCATTGTGTTATGCTACTTCAGGGTTACTCATAAAGGATACACTGGCAGGCCGCAGGTATTCTTCAGGTTACTTTAATGAGATGCAGCCTCAAGGATGATAATTCATGGGAATAGCATTGTGTTATGCTACTTCAAGGTTACTCATAAACGATACACTGGCAGGCCGCAGGTATTCTTCAGGTTACTTAAATCAGGTGCAGCCTCAAGGATGATAATTCATGGGAATAGCATTGTGTCGGGCATGTTGTTATGCTACATCAGGTTTACTCATAAAGGATACACTGGCAGGCCGCAGGTATTCTTTAGGTTACTTTAATCAGGTGCAGCCTCAAGGATGATAATTCATGGGAATAGCACTGTGTCTGACATGATGTTATGCTACTTCAGGGTTACTCACAAAGGATACACTGGCAAGCCGCAGGTATTCTTCAGGTTACTTTAATCAGGTGCAGTCTCAAGGATGATAATTCATGGGAATAGCATTGGGTCGGGCATGTTGTTTTGCTACTTCAGGGTTACTCATAAAGGACACACTGGCAGACCGCAGGTATTCTTCAGGTTACTTTAATCAAGTGCAGCCTCAAGGATGATAATTCATGGGAATAGCATTGTGTCTGGCATGCTGTTATGCTACTTCAGGGTTACTCAAAAAGGATACACTGGCAGGCTGCAGGTATTCTTCAGGTTACTCTAATCAGGTGCAGCCTCAAGGACGATAATTCATTGGAATAGCATTGTGTCAGGCATGTTGTTATGCTACTTCAGGGTTACTCATAAAGGATACACTGGCAGGACGCAGGTATTCTTCAGGTTACTTTAATCAGGTGCAGCCTCAAGGATGATAATTCATGGGAATAGCATTGTGTCGGGCATGTTGTTATGCTACATCAGGGTTACTCATAAATGAATCGGCTGGCAGGCCGCAGTTATTCTTCAGGTTACTTGTTACTTTAATCAGGTGCAGCTTGAAGGATGATAATTCATGGGAATTGCATTGTCTCTAGCATGTTGTTATGCTACTTCAAGGTTACTCATTAAGGATACACTGGCAGGCCTCAGTTATTCTTCAGGTTACTTTAATCAGGTGCAGCCGCAAGGATGATAATTCATGGGAATAGCATTGTGTCTGGCATGATGTTATGCTCATCAGGGTTACTCATAAAGGATACTCTGGCAGGCCGCAGCTATTCTTCAGGTTACTTTAATCAGGTGCAGCCTCAAGGATGATAATTCATGGGAATAGCATTGTGTCTGGCATGTTGTTATGCTACATCAGGGTTACTCATAAAGGATACATTGGCAGGTCACAGGTATTCTTCAGGTTACTTTAATCAGGTGCAGCCACAAGGATGATAATTCATGGGAATAGCATTGTGTCTGGCATGCTGTTATGCTACATCAGGGTTATTCATAATGGATACACTGGCAGGCCGCAGGTATTACGTAATGATGATAATTCATGGGAATAGCATTGTGTCTGGCATGTTGTTATGCTACATCAGGGTTACTCATAAAGGATACATTGGCAGGTCACAGGTTTTCTTCAGGTTACTTTAATCAGGTGCAGCCACAATGATGATAATTCATGGGAATAGCATTGTGTCTGGCATGCTGTTATGCTACATCAGGGTTATTCATAATGGATACACTGGCAGGCCGCAGGTATTACATAATGATGATAATTCATGGGAATAGCATTGTGTCTGGCATGCTGTTATGCTACATCAGGGTTACTCACAAAGGATACACTTGCAGGCCGCAGGTATTCTTTAGGTTACTTTAATCAGGTGCCGCCTCAAGGATGATAATTCATGGGAATAGCATTGTTTCTGGCATGATGTTATGCTACTTCAGGGTTACTCATAAAGGATACACTGGCAGGCCGCAGGTATTCTTCAGGT